>NW_024097205.1:810000-1167500 GCF_016545835.1 Crotalus tigris
AACAATAAATATAATAGATTGAAAATGGGTTGATATTCATATGTGCCACTCTATTTCTGTTTCTTCTAAGAGCAGTCCTGTTATGGAAGGACAAAACCTAACCTGGGAGGCAGCTTGGTTAGTAAAATAGTTTCTGCTTGTTGAAAAGCACTGACCTGGTGAAAAGAAGCACAAATATAGGAACAGCTTACTCAGCTCAATAAACCAGAAGTGAAACCTCAAGGAACAATGGGGAGAGCACTTGCTGACACCGCGTCTCCTTCTATGAAATAAACCGAAGGAGACTCTGGGTTGCCAAAGAAAAGTACTCTAGCTTTGGGGCATGATTATCTAACTAAAATTGTGGCATTAAATATATAAGCTGCTTCCCCACCATGGCCAGAGTTCTTGTGAACTCCCAAGTGAAGAAAAAGGAAAGGAAGACCATTTCATTCCTATATGTTTCTTTTACAGATATCTATCAGCATCCTCTTGATATGCAATCCAAAAGGTTAATATATTTTGTGGGTCAAAAGAGAACAAATTCCACCTTTTTAAAAAAACAGGTTGGATTACTCATAACCAATTGATCATATGCCGACCCCTCACTCTATTAAGACTGAAAGCAGAACAGTGTGCCTGAAATTTAGATGCAAATAGGCCTAATATTAATGTTAATAGAACATAGAATAAAATAATAGGGTTGGAAGGGACCTTGGAGGTCTTTTCCATGGTAGGAGATCCTATGGCTTTTTGGACTTTCATTGACTTGATGGGATAGATACATGTGATCATAGAAAGAATGGTAGAATAACAGAACAGAGTTGGAAGGGAATTCAGAGGTCCTCCAATCCAACACCCCCACCCAAGCAGAAGGCTCTATACCATTTCAGACAAATGGTTGTCCAATCTCTTCTTAAAAATGTCCAGTTGGAGCACCCACAACTTTTGGAAGCAAGCCATTCCACTGGTTAATTGTTCTCACTGTCAGGAAATTTCTCCTTAATTCTAGGTTGGTTCTCTCATTCATTAGTTTCCATCCATTGTTTCTTATCCTGTCTTCAAGGTGCTTTGGAAATAGGATGACTCTTTCCTCTTTGTGGCAACCCCTCAAATATTGGAACACTGCTATCATATCACCCGTAGTCCTTCTTTTCACTAGACTAGACATACCCAATTCCTGCAATTGTTCTTTATATGTTTTAGTCTTCAATCCCCTAGTCTTTATTGCTTTCCTCTGCATTCTTCCTAGAGTCTCAACATCTTTTTTTATTGTGATAACCAAAACTGAATGCAATATTTCAAGTGTGGGACTTACCAAGGCATTATAAAATGTACTAACACTTCACATGGTCTTGATTCTATCCCTCTTAATGCAGCCTAGGACTGCATTGGCTTTTTTGGCAGCTGCAGCACACTGCTGGCTCATATTTAAGAAGTTGTCCACCAGGACTCCCAGATCCCTCTTGCAATTACTGTTATAGAGCCAAGTTCCACCTATTCTATACCTGTGCATTTGGCTTTTCTTGCCAAAATGTAAAACCTTACTTTTCTCATCATTGAATTTCATTTTGTTATATAGGGCCCAGTGTTCATTGAGATCCTTCTAGATCTTGGGGCTATCTTCTGGGCTGTTGGACAATTTTGATATTGTCTGCAAAATTGATGAGTTCCCCTTCTATCCTCTCATTTAAGTCATTTATGTAAATATTGAAGAATGCTGGGCCTAAAACAGAACCTTGAGGTACCCCATTGCGTACTTCCATCCATGTAGATGTAGTTCCATTAAGGACTGCACATTGAATGTGATTTGTCAGCCAATTGTAAATCCATCTGGTAGTGATGCTGTCTATCCCACATTTTTTCTAACTTATCACATTTGATCTACTTTATCAAATGCCTTAATGAAATCCAAGTATACTATTTCCATGACATTTCACTGGTCCATTAATTTAGTCACTTTGTCAAAGAATGAAATAAGATTAGTTTGGCATGATCTGTTTTTGACAAACCAATGTTGGCTTATGGTTATAACTTTGCTTGCTTCTAGAGTTAGCAGATCTATTGCTTGATTATCTTTTCCAGGATTTTCCAGGACATACCGGTAGTATATTAACCCTTTGCAGTGTGGGATCCATTAAAAGTGTGCATCCTAGAAACTTGAGGGTTCCAGAACATTTCTGGAGGATGTTTGGGAAAGTTCCCAACAAACTAGCAGACAATTTCTTGATTAATCTCTGGCAATAGGAAGTGATCCAAGCCCCTGAGTGGTATATCATGTTTTGTATGTCAATCCTAGGGCAGCCATATGCTAAATAATAATAAATCCTGAGGCAGGTCATAGATCTAGCAAATGAAGCATAAGAAATTAGTCTAGATATCTAATAGAGAATGACCAAAATGAAGCTGACCAAGCATGGGTATGAGCTCAAGTTTATGTTAACACTGTGGTGGTAAGAAAGGCAAAGCGTTACTATTTATTTTCATTGATTGTAGTAAATTAGCTCCCATAATTTAGAGTCCAAAGTAAATGTTAAAATCAGTTTAGCATACTAATATGTTTATTTAGTTTGTGTTTATGCCTAAAGACAGTACAAGCAAATCAATAAATCTACAATACAGTGAGCAGAGTGCAGTCAGGAATGCCAACCAACAACCCTTGTAATAGTTCATGGAAGACACCACCACAAACAAACTGCTTAGTTGTTTCAGTACCATGAAATGGTGAGGTTCTCTGGCCCTTCAGAAGATAAAAATTATTATGAGTTTTTGAAATTTTATTGATGACACCCTTGAATAAAGTTTCCCATCAGTAAGAATTCCCGACTTTTTCCAATGACAATGATATTATTCCATTACTTTGGTTGTCTTTTTTGTTATTGTGTTGTTGTTACTTTTTGTTTCAGGAGTATAGCTCTCTCTATCTGCTACACCGAATAAAGAGAAAAGAATATTTACACTTATTTTTGTGATATCCATGTACACCCCTTTTCTCTTCCCCCAGTAATTCTCACAAATGATATGATAATACCCCTGAAGTTACATACATCAATAACCAATGCAGCAGAGAGAAGAAGAGTTTAGAGATGCAGAGCCCTTTGTTCAAAATCCTGAAAGATCCTAGTGAATAGGGAAGGAAACAACAAATTTCCTGCCAATCATTTCAAAATCTTCATGCCTCTTCTTTTAAAGAAATGCTCAAGCATGTTTAATGCAGCCACTTTAGTTGCAACTTATTTTACTTCTAAGAAAAAAGGTTGGATGGCACTCTGAACAAAATGTCTACCGTGCATAAGTATTGAAGCAATGACAAAGAGAGCTTATTTTTGAGCAGAAGCAAAGCTTTGCCTAACAAAACAATAAAGGGCCACAAAGCCATGTTTTTAGTGTTATTCTGTAACTTAGACAGAGTACCTGAACTGCAAATGAATATTATTTTCATGTGTTGGTTTGATTGCAATTTTGAGAAAGGTGTTGTGGGACTCAGTCTTGAAGAATCTTTCTGTATCACCAGTGCTGAACAGCCCAGGAAAAGGTAATCCTTTTGACTGCCTACTGTTAAATTTTATTTTCAAACAATGTTTACTATGTGATAAGAACATAATTCCAGTTATGAAAATGCTCAATTTCAAAACTTTATGGCAGTGTTCCCAAACTTATTCCGTCCCACATATTTATGGATTTCAAATCCCATAATCTGCAACAAGCATAATTGCCACTGGATCTGAAGTCCAACACATCTGCAAGAGACTAGACTGATGATGAAACACTATATAATTTATAGCACCTAAAACATGATGAACCACAATAGTCTCTAGGCTTGGCAGGAAGCACTTTATACTATGAAAATGGATCCAAAGTTTACACTAATTTAACCTCAGATGTACCATTAGCCTAATATATAATATGTTCCTCTGCAGATGATTATATTTCCAGACAGTACTCAGCTTAATGAATTTTAATGTGATGCCCATTAAAAGTTGGATTCTTCAAGTTGTTTATGACCTCCCCTCTTATTTTTTTTAATTGTCCTGAAGTTTTCCCTTTTCAAGGGACACATTGAGCTGTTACAGTGACGTGTTGGCATACAATAGATAATAGTCACCATTGCATTATCAGGCCTTTTAATAGTTGGCTGCAAAATATTCTCACAATTTCAGTACACTGAAAGGACATAATTAAATTACAAAAAACTTAAAGAATATGCATTTCTCAAAACTGAGAAGATCTTTAGGGAACTAAGAAAAAGCTCTGAGGTTTTTCATCTTGTTAACATAAAATTAACTTAAATAATATTTTATTCCTCTCCGTAAATTCAGCATCCCATGATATTTAAATCACACTGATCATAGTCAGAGACCATTCCCTGTCAAAAGGTAAAGGATTGCAGTTTAATTGCTTGTTTTGACTTTGTTTGAAATCTTTGTCTAGCCTATCAAAGAGAAGTATTTCTGTGGTTCAAACAGTGGAGAGCTGACATGAAGGCAAAGTGATGATTAGCGGCAGCACCCTATAAGGGCGGGCGGCTTTTTGGTGAGGCCCTTGATACTTATCTGATTGAAAACAAGGACAAATGCAAGATTCTGGCCCACTTGACAAGGAGAATGGAAAGGAGAGTCTCTTCCTACCCCCGCAGACCGTCTTTTCGATCTGACACAGGCACAGAGCAAGGTTCCTTTTCTCGACCCTATCAGCCCAGGTCAGACTGACAGGGTGAGAGAACCGGCAACAGAGACAGATTCAGACAACAGTTCCAATCAAAGCAGCCCTTTCGAGGAGCAGGAGGGCACCCCTACTGAAGATCCAAGTGACGGCGGGGAGGACTCCCCCATTGGTGGCAGGCTAGTTCTCTTCACTCACAAATGGCAAGCCACCACCATGGACCTTTGGGTCCTAAATACTATCAGATTCAGTCTCTCACTGGAATTCATATCAACACCCCCAAAATGTTTCATTCCTTGTCCATCTCCAAAGGATCCAACAAAAGGAACCTTATAAGGGAGGCCATCCAACATCTACTGGACATCCAGGCCATAGAACCGGTAGAGAAAGATCAGCAGGTCAGGGATTCTATTCCATCTTGTTCATAGTCCCGAAGAGTTCAGGGGGATGGAGAGCAATCCTAGACTTAAAAAGCCTCAACAGCCACTTGGCTTACAGAAAGTTCAAAATGCAAACCCTATAGTCAATATTAGCAAGCATCAGAAGGGGAGACCTCCTGACTTCCATAGATCTGACGGAGGCCTACCTTCAAATTCCCATACTTCCAGAACACTGGAGGTTTCTCAGATTCTGCCACACAGGGCAACATTTTCAAAACAGGGCCCTCCCTTTTGGACTTTCTTCAACTCCCAGAGTATTCACAAAGGTACTGGCGACACTCACGGCACATCTGCGAACAATTCCTGTGTGCATTCAATGTTATTTGGACGTCATTCGTCAGTTCAGACAGCACAGTCAGACCTAGCACTGACCTTAACAACCATTCAGGAACACGGTTTCTCTAAATTTTCAGAAGAGTCAGACAGTCCCATCAACTTGTCTTCTACATCTGGGGGCTGTGATAGACACACTACAGTGCAAGGTCTACCTCCCTCGAGATCGCCAAGACAGCATTCGAACCATGGTCAGATGGGTTAGAAAGAAGCGAACCACAACACTGCCCACACTCTCCCAATTACTAGGGAAGATGATTTCATGCCTTGCAATCGTGCCCTGGGCACAACTACACTCCAGAAATCTACAATGGTTCCTACTCCCGTTCCAAAAGAGGAGACTGAGCTCATCCTACCGAAGAGTAAGGATACCACCAGGGGTCCTAAAGTCCCTCTAGTGGTGGGCGTCTCCAGCACTCAGGAAGGAACACACATTCAAGGAGACCGACTGGGTCACTCTGACCATGGACGCCAGTCTATTCAGCTGGGGAGCACACCTACAATCGCAGCTGACACAGGGCCAATGGTCAAGGGAGGACCTAAAACACAACATAAACTGGTTAGAGCTCAGAGCCATTCACCTAGCCCTTCGCCACTTTCACAACACAGTAGTGGATCAGCACGCCTGGTTCTCATGGACAACATGGCAGCCAAAGCCCACGTCAATCGACGGGGGGCACGTGGTCCAGGGGCCTCATGACCGAAGCACAGGCACTGGGATCCTGGGCAGAAAGCAACCTAGCCTTCCTCAAGGCCGAGTACATATCAGGAGAGGCAAATCATCAGGCATGGCGACAGTAGACCACTCAGAGTGGAGTCTGCACCCTGCTCTCTTCAGGGTAGCAGCGGAGAGATTCGGCCACCCAGTGCTGGATCTTTGCCAGCCCCAAGAATGCTCAGCTCCCAAGGTTCTTCTCCTGTTTTCCATCACCAGGGGCAGAGAAAGCAGATACACTTCAAGGTCATTGTCCAAAAGGACTGCTATATGCATTCCCACTGCTTCCTCTGATACAAGCCACCATCAAAAAGATATTGCACCACACTGGCCAAGACGGCCATGGTTTGCAGATCTCATAAGTCTCTCTACATCCCCACCATGGAGGATTCCACACAATCAAATCTCCCTCAACCAGGGGGCTCTACTTCATCCAGAGCCACAATGGCTCCAATTAGCCACCTGGCACTTGAACGGAGCATCCTAGAGGAGGACACCTTTTCTCAAAGAGTCATCAGGACAATCCAGGCCTCTAGAAGGCCTACAACTAACAGAATCTATGACTCCATGTGGAAAAATTTTTGCAGCTGGTGCGCAAAGCAGCAGATGGACCCTTTTAGTATTTTGATTCCGAGTATCTTAGACTATCTAGCAGACGGTCTGGATAGGGGACTGGCGCCCAACACAATTCACAGACAGGTGGCCGCCTTATCCACCATTCTCACCTATGGCAACTCTGAACCACTGGCCAGGCATCCAGTGGTATGTTCCTTCATTAAGGGCATAACAAATGACAATCTACTCATGGTACACAGATATCCCTCCTTGGATCTGTCTAAGGTCCTACAGGCAATTACCTTACCCCCATTTGAACTGATTTGGACCTGTGCCTTACAGTACTTGACCCTTAAGGTAATCTTTCTGTTCACTGTTACCTCAGCTAGACGCATTTCAGAGTTGGCAGCACTATCAGTTAGAGAGGACCTGTGTATCTTCCATTCAGACAGGATGGTCTTACGTTTGGACCCTTCCTTCATTCCCAAAGTCAATTCTCTTTTTCACAGAACACAGGAAGTAGTGCTACCAGACTTTTGCCCTAAGCCCTCCCATGAATTGGAGCACAAGTGGCACACCTTAGATGTTCGCAGGGCCTTAAGATGATACATTAAATGGACAGCACCCTTCTTCAAATCAGAAGCCCTGTTTGTCTCCTTCCACTCTCATGCAAGAGGTCAAAGGGTCACAGTTTCCACAATCAGAAGATGGATTAGGAGGTGCATAGCAGAGGCATACAGGGGACAGTCGTTAGCAATCCCCAGGCAAATCACTGCACACTCCACGTGCAGTGCTGCCACCTCGGCAGCCTGGGCGACGCAGGCACCGATTGAGGAGATATGCAGGACGGCAACGTGGGCATCACCTTCCCCCTTTATAAGACACTACAGGCTAGATAGGTTCGCATCTGCGGAGGCCTCCTTTGGCAGGAGGGTCCTCCAAAGTGTAGTTTCAAGGAGTAGGACACAGACCCAGACTGACCCCCACCCGTAGGGACAGGGAGGCTTTGGTATGTCCCATTGGTGGATTCTCCACTCATCATGCTGGAGAAGGGGCATTGTCTTACCTGAACTCCTTTTCTCAGCATGATGATGGAGAATCCACTCCCACCCTTAGGGCCAGTCAGGTCCTGTGATAGGAGAAGATTGAGCCAACACAAGATTACATAGCCAACAGCTGTTGCCTCAGTCAAGACTGGGAAAAGGGGGCATCCCAGGAGGAGAGGCAGAGCAATAATTGGCTGACTTAGTCTACGGGCAGAAGACAAGCAGAACCCATTGGTGGATTCTCCATCATCATGCTGAGAAAAGGCATTCAGGTAAGACAACACCCCTTTTCCACCATGTAAAAGTAATTAACTTGCCTTGAGTCAAAAATGAAATTTTGTTTTGAAAAGCAAATTGCAAAAAGCCAGTAATAAACCTTTCATCTGGAGGGTTCAGTATAGACATAGCATATATATTCTTGCAAACAAGCTGTTTTCTCCAAAGGTGAAGCTGTCTGGGACTTAACAAGACATAGTCTTAAACCCCATCCTTCACACATTAGAATTCAACCATTGAACATGGAAATAACAAAGAAAAACTTTTCTTATAATCATGTACATCCATCTTATCTAGAATTATGCACAGAAATAAATCAGATTCACATGGCACACACTTTCTTTAAATTTGCTTTAGATCAGTGGTTCTTAACCTTTTTGAATGAATCGCCCCCTTGAGCCAACGAGGAAGTTGTCATTGCCCTGCTCCTCCAACATAACATCTCAATCACAACATAGGAAATTCTTCAATTTATGCAAACACTTTTTTTGTTTTCTTTAAAATTGTCATTAGGACATATCGATGCAAATAATTTATTTCCAGTCTTTTTCCCATATCTCCCATATTCTGGCCAATGGCGCACCACTGTATGGGTAGAGGCTGCTGTGCAATGCGCATGAAGGTAAGCGATACGTCTTCACATATGTACAGAGTTCTGTACTGAAGCTAGCTGGAGGAACATTTAAAAACACAATTCAATCCACTAATAGCGAGTGATCTGATGATTTTGTATGATAGATATACAGCAATTCACTGTATGAAAAAGTCTCAAAAGTGTCCCCAAAACTTCTCGCTCCATCGCCCCCATATCGCCCCCTTTTCGTTCCTTCTCCCCTGCATCGCCCCTTTTCATTCCATCACTCCCCTGAAAAATGAAATCACCCCTGGGGGGCAATATCGCCCAGGTTAAGAACCACTGCTTTAGATGACATACAAATCTAACCACCAAGTTTTGTAAACCATAGTCGATGGCATAGAATTTGGGGGAAAAACTAGTAGCTGCTTCCTGTAAACCTGATTCAAATAAACTATGGTCATAATGTTATGTGTAAAGAACATGGCAGGTTTGAGTCACAACAGTTTCATTTTAATATATTTCAAACTAAGTCTTATTGCTATTAGATGACTTTTATAGGCCTAAGCATTTCCACAGCTAGAAATCTACTATACAACTTTAGAAGAAAGACTGGGTCAGAAACAATACATTTTAAGGAAAACAACTAAAGGTCTTTATTGCTTTCTATAAAAAGCCATTTACACATGACATTCTTACTACTCCAGATCAAAGAAAGATTGACATGTTCAGAAATGCCAGGAAATATCTGTTATTCCCAGGTCTTTCAAACACATGAGTCAGAGCAATCTCTGACAGTTTGGTTGACATTCTGTAAGTTATAAGTTTGATATAGTTTAGTAAACAATAAAGTGTTATGTGGGCATGATTATAGCAAAATCTGGCCCTAAGTTCTGCCTCAGTTTACCTTCCCAATAAGCAACTGAGTAGGAAGATCATTTAAGAGCAATTTATTAGGGTACCCTGATAAAGTGGGGTCTCTCTATGAAAAAGGAGAGAGAGAGAACCCCAAACTCCAAGTTTCATTCCTTTTTATAGTTAACACAAGAAAGAAAATGGAAGAGGAAAGTTGATTGAACAGGATAAAAGTAACCTCCCCTTTGCATAGCAAGTCAGTTGTATGTAGTCAAACATGTTATATATTTGCATCCCATAATATCACACATGTTCATTAAAATGAGGCTGACATCAGAATGGGGGTAAATTGTAAGGAAAAAGGTTGTTTGGAGTTCACAAAAGAGATAAATCAGATTCCAATTTGTACTAAATTTTTCTTATCTGGAGATAGTGTCCAGCCTGTTTATCTTTCAGTTTAGGAATCTTAAAAAGCTATTCCTACATTCCAGTCTGTAATGTACCTGAATATTATTTTAAAAGAGAGAAAATAAATCAAATTAAAATACAAAATAATTGTGTTAGTTAACAAATTTAAAAAATCCAGGTCATGATATGAATGACTCCCTCTATTTCCAGTATTTAGAGGTATGCAATTCCTTATCTGGCCAAAAACAGAAATGCCCATACAAAAAGAGACAGAAATTAGAAAAATTGGGGCAAGCTCCAAGGCTTCATAAAAGTACATGCTATCTGCAGAAAAAAAACCCTCATAAATCAGGTCAATGATGGCTGAATATTCTCAGGAACAACTACTCTTATGCCAGCTTTAAGAACGGTTTGGACCACAGAATCCTGGGAAACAAAACCAGAATATTGTGTCGGAGAGTATTATCAAAACCAGAACAGCACATCATAGTATTTACAGTAATTCCTATTTATAAATAATAATGACATTAAACAATTTCCTCACTAATGTTTTTACTCCCCCACCTCTGGTGCTGAATCACTTCCTGGTTGTTGCTCCTTCAGTTTGAGTCATCCATTTGACTTGCTATTTCCTCCTCTCTACTTTCTCTACTCTCTGTTTTAATTTTACTGCAACCATGAGGTGATTGCTGTGTCTTGTTCTTGCTAATGCCAATACACAACTATACAGGAGCCCTTGTTGAGACAATTGAAGGAAGTTTGCCAGGGAAACATTTCTTGCTTTAATCTGACAGAAATGTTTAGTCTGCTAATATCTGCCTATAATATATATGTTAAAGATCAATGAGATCACTTTTTCCCGAAAAAGAATTCACCACTACCTATGATTATTATTAGACTGGTTTTTTGAACTATTACTTGTCCCTCTAAAGCAGGAGTGTCAAATTGCCGGCCCACAGGCCAGATGCGTCACAGAGAAGCCGCACCTACCCCATTGCCGGCAATGTCAAAACAGTCCTGATACGTTGCACGACATCACATGACATTGTGAGTTTGACATGTCTGCTCTAAAGCAAAGCAGTGGTTCTCAACCTGTGGTCCCTGGACTTCTGGGGAGGTCGTGAAGTCATCACAGGTGGTCTCCAAAGGTTTGAAGAAATGTTATGATTTAAATCTTGAGTTAAGTCTTGGTGGTCTGTGGCCATGGGTCTCTGGCCACAAAAGTTATTTAAAGAGGGTCCATAGTGAAGAAAAGTTTGAGAACCACTGCTCTAAAGATTTACTTCCCCTTCTCCTTACTGGCAGAGCAATCATGGGCATATCAACTGAAAAGCAAGCCTCACTGAATTAACTGGGACTCTCTCCTTGATAAGTATTTGGAGGATGACAGCTAACACTTTGTTATAAAAATCATAGACACAAAACTTGTCTTTAGGGTTTCATGTGATTCTGGAAAGATTGAGACATGGTCTCCTGGGCTTTTCCATAATTTTGTTTCCCAACATACTTTCTGAATTGCCCCTGTAAAATAGGCTTCCAAGTCTTCTTCTGTTCAGGCACTCCAAAAGGATACCACAATTATAGCAGTAGATTAAAGTAGAGAAGACTATATACTATTAAAACTCTCACATGATCTTTAACTGGGGAAAATAGTTCACCATAGGGCAGCAATTTTGGAACAAAGGTACCTCAAATTGTCTAACTTACACAATACATCCTAAATCCAGGATATAAAACTCTGGAGGGAGTGAAATTTGGAAAATTTGTGGCTGCTTCAGTCTATAGGCTACCACTACTGCAGTCATGTGATCGCCATTTCAATGTTCTCTGATAATTTCCCTTTACTTATTCTCCCATTCAGCAGAAACCACATAAGGGAAGGGAAGTGTCAGGTTCCTGTGGAAATGCTGCCATTCTGGGAGGAGGTTACTTGGGGATTGAAGAGGTTAATGCTTTCACTTTGATGTATCCCTATGGGAATTAGGGAGGGGGGAATGGGCCATCAGGGCCATCTGGATGGACTCCTTTCCAGCCAGTTCCTGGACCAAGGTTGTGGTGCCAGAGAACAACTTGTTATCACCTTCTTGTCTTGGAATTCTTAAAACACCTTTATGCCAACGGATTGGCTCCTGATAGACTGGGGCATTGGGGTGGGGTTTGAACAATGGGAAATTACCTTAATGCTTCATGCAGGAACTTCAGATTTTGCCTGGCTTCTCTGCAATCACTTTCTCTCAGTAAAAGTTTCAAAAGTTCCTTTGGAATAACACTTGTTTCAAGAGTTATGCTTTCTTGAGGAAATAGCTGAGACAGGACCTTACAGGACGGGATGGGATAGGACAGGAATGCAAGGGAAGGGAAGGCAAGGCAAGGGAATAGATTTCTGATGCTCTCTGCCAGTTTCCCATAAAAGAAATTCAGTGGGGAAGCTGACAGGAAGTCAGAAGTTGCTCCTGCTCCCTCTGCTTTTTTTGCCCATCTGTTGTCATTCTGTTTCTCTTTTTGAACCAAGGTACTTACCTCAAAAGGACTAACTTATAGAATGCATCCAAAATTTGGAACCAGTGAAATTTGGCATATTTTATGAAACACTTTGTGGCATAAAAATTATTATAAAAATCTATGTCATAATACAAACATTTCCTGTGCTGTTTTATCATACAAATATGATTAAACATTTCCTGTGCTGATATCTGACTGTGCTATATATGGACTATTTTCAAGACAGATCTTTGGATGTATCCCACCTTTTCCAGTGAAGATAGTACATCAGAAGTTCTGTTGAAGGATGCCTTATTTAAAATGTTGCATATCTTTCTTTACATCCCAATATTAAAATTTTCATTGTGTCTTGAGATGTACATTTTTGTCTGTTTGGCATCAAACTATAGGTAACTGCTATCTATATGTAACTGCTTTCTAACAATCCTATCTATATGTAACTGCTTTCTAACCAATTTTCCAGCATATCTTTCTTTCCTTATTCATAAAAATTGCATGGTCTTTATATATATTGCAAATAAGATGCTTCTCATATTTTCACCATCTATAGTTCAAAAAAAATTCAGCCATCTGATACAAAAGGTATTTCCTAACTTTTTTCTTCTCCAATAGTTAATATAATTAATTTTCATAACTGTTTTGCCTGTGTCATGGTTCCAATAGATGAAACCAATTAAAGCAGAACTCTGATGAAATTCGCCAGTCCAATTCTTCCTTGCTATTTTATTTCTTTAGCTCATGCCTGTCTTTAGCTCATACTGGACTTCTGGAAAATTCCACTAGCTTATTATTTATCCTATGACTATATTAGGCTTGTTCTTTTTGAATGCATGTTTATCACTTTAATGCTTCCTTGGAATTTTTCCATCTCAAGGTAATGCTCCAACATCTTCTACTCTACCCTTGATTTCTCTACTTTAACTTTATCCTAGAAATTAATAAAATCATAAAATAATGTACAAAAAGATATTGGAGTCAGCTTCACTATTAAGAACATTGTGTTTCAGATAGAAACAATTTTACTTTGAGTAAACCATATGAATCAACTAATTTTAGGAAAAAGGAACATCAAAACTTGCAAAGGGACTGTTTTATACCATATTATTATCCACAGTTGTTCAAACTGTGCACCATATAAAATCTCATGATCAAGAAATGCACTTGCTCTTTTGTAATAACACTTATTCAAAGAAGTACATCTTCCTAGTAAACACAATTTTGTTTCCATGCAATACAATCTGTTGGCAGCTGTCCAGGTAGAATGGGAAGAAGATCAAAGAATCTTAGTGGGAGGAGATACTGTATTCTGAAATCTTTCATCTTTATCTTTTTCCTTCTGCTTTTTCTTAGCCTTAAATTATAATGTTTTCCATTGTTTCTATAGTACTGTTCCTGCAAATGTGTGGCCTTTTTTTATTCTGGATATTTGGAATAATTATGATTGCCTGTTTCTTTCCACATCAGTCAATGACTTCTAATGATTAACGCTTAATAAGCATAAAAAAAACTTAAGGGTATCAACAATTCCATATTTGGCAATGCAGAGTCAAAGGATACATAATGCCAAAACAATTTCTAATCATGGAGAGTTTTTTTTCCTTCTGTTTTTATGCAAGATGCTCCAAAACTGACATATTTTTAAATAAATGTCTGCGTCATCACAAATATTGGATGGTATAATTGCCAAGCTAATAAATGCATTTTTGATTAATTTTTCCTAAGGGAGTGAGACAGTTGTCAAACTATAAAATGCCACATTAAAAACTGCTTTTAATTGGGAGGGAAATATTACTGTTCTGTAGGAGCAGCAATCAATAAGCTTATCAGGGCTGCACAGTGCTTTTGATATAAATCCACAAAATGCCACGAAGAGTATGACTATATCCTTTAATAATAATAATAGTAGTAAAGTTGGAAGGGACCTTGGAGGTCATCTAGTCCAACCCCCTGCTCGGGCAGGAAACCCTACACCATTTCGGACAAGTGGCTGTCCAGTCTCTTCTTAAAAACTTCCAGTGTTGGAGCATTTACTGCTTCTGGAGGCAGGCTGTTCCACTGATTAATTGTTCTCACTGTCAGGAAGTTTCTCCTTAGTTCTAGTTTGCTTCTCTCCTTGATTAGTTTCCACCCGTTGCTTCTTGTCCTGCCTTCAGGTGCTTTGGAAAATAGCTTAATTCCCTCTTCTTTATGGAAGCCCCTGAGATATTGGAATACTGCTATCATGTCCCCCCTTGTCCTTCTCTTCGTTAAACTAGACATACCCAATTCTCGCAACCGTTCCTTATATGTTTTAGCCTCCAGTCCCCTAATCATCTTTGTTGCTCTTCTCTGTACTCTTTCTAGAGTCTCACATCTTTTTTACATCGTGGTGACCAAAACTGGATGCAGTATTCCAAGTGTGGCCTTACCAAGGCATTGAACAGTGGTATTAATACTTCACGTGATCTTGATTCTATCCCTCTGTTAGTGCAGCCTAGCACTGTGTTGGCCTTTTTGGCAGCTGCAGCACACTGCTGGCTCATATTTAAGTGATTGTCTACTAGGACTCCGAGGTCCCTCTCACAGGTACTACTATTGAGCATAGTGCCACCTATGCTGTACTTGTGCATTTGGTTTTTCTTGCCTAAATGTAGAACCTTGCTTTTTTCACCACTCTTTAAAGCTACCAGATCTTCTCCCAGAATTGCATGCTCTGAGGCACTTTTGGGAAAATACAGTATCTGAAAGCATTCCACAACCGTAAAGCTTACTTCCATTGACATCTTCCATATATTCTTAGTCACCCATTTCAGATAGTATATGGATTCTATCATGGGCATCAAGTGATTAGGACTATGATATCAGGATTTTGTTGTAGCCTCTCGTCAACATCAACCATTCAGTTGTGTCCAATTGGCCATTTTATGGATCAGCACTGTCCATGCCCTTCTGCCTTGCACTGCCTCTTTCAGATCCACCATGCTCATTTCAGTGTCATCTTTATAGTGTCCACCCAGCAGGTGCTTCTTCTTTTCCCACTGATCACTCCCAGCATGACTGACTTTTCAAGTGAGTCAACTCTCATGACATGACCAAAGTATGACAGCCTCTGTTTGGTGAGCTTGGCTTTTGGTGAGGTTCATTCTTGGATTTATTTGTCATTTTTGCAGGCCATAGGCTGCATAATAGACACCTCCAGCACCACAGTTCAAGAGTGCCCATGCTTCTCCTATCTGCCTTTTTCTGAGTCCACGTTTCACAGCCAACTGGAAAAATTATTGCATTAACTTATCTGCCTATGGTTGTGAAGCTGATGTCTTTACTCTTCCAGATGTTATCCATGCCAGACATTGCAGTTCTTCCAAGTGCTTACATACTTTCTGATCTCGGGGCTGCAGTCACCACTGGTGGATTTTAGAGACCAGGAAGATGAATTCCTTTACTGTTTCGATGTTCTCATTGTTGATCCGCACTCTAACCTGTGTGTTCTCTGCAATTGTCATTATCTTTGTTTTGTTGATGTTAAGGTGCAATCCAATTTTTTCACTTTCATTTTTGACTCTCGGGTTTACCCACTCCAGATCCTCCTTGCTTTCCATGAGTAATGTTGTATCATCTGCATACTGGAGGTTGTTGATATTCCTACCATCGATTTTCTCTCTGTACTGTACAGTTACTATTTATCTTCCTATTGCATGAAACTGCAATTAAAAGCAGAGTGGCAAGAATGGGTTTAAAAGATTGAGCTGAATAGTACTACCTTATCTGAGCATCCTGTATACTGTATGTGAAGAGTTGACATCAAAAAGGTCCTAATGTTGCTTCTTCAGCTCCAGTATATATGGAAGAACTTTGATAGTGATATTCCCAGGAAGATCATGCTTTCTGGTCTTTCCTCACTCAGGATTGAGCATGCACTTCCCCTTATTTTTGCAGATTATGTGCTTATATTTGTAGTGACAGGAAGAAAAAACAAAGGGGATCAAATCTCATCCATTTGGGGGATATGTGAAGGAATAGTAGCTATTTATTGACAGGGAGGAAAAGGAAAATTCTACTAATCAGACTAAAGGCGCACCTATTCTAACAATTGTCGCTAACTGGATAAATTCAAGAAACTTCCAAACAAGAACAGGAGAATAGTATTCCACTTTTTAAGATATTTTACCCACGATTTAGGAAATAAACTTCCATCATATCTAATTAACACCAAAAGCCCAAACTCTATGACCGTGTGCAGTCTCCCTGGAAAGCTCTCTAAATTAAAGCTTTCACCACTACTGTTTATTATGTTTATATTTGGTGGGTATTTGTTTTAATTTTTTTATGGAATTGTATACAGTCGATGTGTTGTCAGTTGCGTATTCTGGGTGAGCTACTGAGATCTTTTGATTGCAGTGGAATTGAAATATAAAAAATAAACAAACTGATAGAAATGGTAATAATAAAATAAAGAGTAAGATTAGCATCAAAATAACAAAAAGCAAGAGATGCACCTTTATAAAAACAATAAAGGCTAGGCAAAAAGGATTGGATCAAACTTAAAAAAAATCAATGAAATATGATGCGTAAAAGAACAGCTTGTTGATAATTAATATTGATAACAGGTTTATTCTGCTATGTTCATTAGATATTGGTTCTAGAGATACCACCTGAATTTTGATTGATTGATCCTGTGCCATCATTTTCTAATAATAAATTCTAATGACCACATTGATATTCTCCATGACAATCAATCCCTAAACTGTTCCTTCAAGTCTCCCAACGGTGCATTCATTGCCACTGTAATTGGGTTACCCAGCTGGCTATTGGTCATTCTTTTCCTTCCGCCTTTCCCAGCATTAGAGCCTTTTCCCAAAGTTGGATCTTCACATAATGTGTCCAAAGTAGGACAATTAGAGCCTAATTATTAGTGATTTGAGTGAGAACTCTGGGATGAACCTCCTTACCTCGAGTAATTTAAATCAGTATTAAGCTATATTGTAATACTAAGCTGTATAACCAATTACACAGGAGGCAAAGAGTCTGTCTATGTATGAGTTTCAGGATGCAAAAGCTTGCCTTTTGGGAGCTGTATCCCATAAAGCTAAACTGGTGTAAGATTTCAGTGTGCCACCAGCATGCTGATGAACACCCAGGGGATTAGTGTGGAAGACTTTTGCAAATGTTTATTAAATATTGCATTACTTTAGAGCCACAGCACAATGTCTGCTACAGCACAATGTTTGCAAACATCTTGTGTTAATGGACCATTGCCTGATGTTAGTAAACAATTAAAGATGCCCCTGATAGGATGAGAAAAGAAAGCAACATCAAAATTAATAGCAGCAGTTAACCATTTCATATGGTACTCTCGGTGTGTCCTTTTATTTTAGCCAGCTAAATGTGGAAGCAAAATTATGCAATGTACAGTTTTGCTGAAAGGATAAATAATCCCAAGTCCCACAGGAACTACATGGAGGCAGGGAGCAGTCACTGCAATATAAATTTGGCACTATATATCATAATTAGGGAAAATAGGGAACTGGTAAATCTGAACCTGTGGTTTTAAATCATCTTCCTGATTATGCTATGAAATCTGGTAGAAAAATCATCTAAATAAACAATGACAACGAGACGATCCAGTGGTTGTTTTACTCTTTAAAGCTAGCAAATTATACTAAGCCATTGCTTTTTTGCAACCAGACAAACCAAGAGTGAGACCTCCAGGATTATATAGGTCTTACATGGAATGCTGAGCAAAGATAATGTGAGCATACATATGCACCAGCATAAAGCCCCAAATACAGAAATAATTGTTTACAACTAATAAGGAGAGAGAAAGGAAGACATGGGCATCATTCAAAGCATGGCAACACTCCAAAATGCATAGCAATTTCAATATATGGGAGATGCCAAGGCTCTAAGTGTTATTCTAGCAAAATGACCCTGTAATTTTCTGTGGAAGGAAGGCTAGAGATAAGAAAGCAGCATGATGCATTCTTAAAACTTCAGCCTCTGTTAAGGATATAAATTTTGGGGTAAATTTCCTACTGAATTTATCTAGAAGCAACAACATATTTCCACAGATATAAGATCCCATACTTAGAAGAAATTCAACTGAAGGCATATAAGCAAATAATATGGCTGGATACAAAAATAGAGTAGTATAATGTTAATTTTTTATTGATTTCTCCACAAACCTTTAGGAATCAGGTGTTTATGTACTTCAAGAAAGGGTTTAGGGTGGAATTGAAAGTTTTGGGCCAAAATGCTTAGATAGCCTCAGTCGGATAGTCCTAATACAGGCCAACAAGAACTTGCTTGTTCAAATTCCCCATGGAAGTTTGATCTTCTTTACAATATGATCACCTTGTACCTCACATCTATGTTACTCCATTTTATTATCCATTGTAGGAAGGTCCCCTCCCCAAATTAAAATATTTTTTATTCTTAATATTAAAAAGAGGCAGACTATTATATTTCCCCAAAAGAGGAATGGAGAAAAATCTTAACAAAGGCAGAAAGCAATCCCAGTCTTTCTTAATAGCCTCATGCAGGAGCCTCAAGTCTTTAGAGATGGATATTTTGTGCCTATTAAGAAAGACTGGGCCAATCTATTCATAAACAAAATGCCTTCAGCCCGTACAGCTGATGGTATTAAGAAATTACATTCCCCCACCCAAATTCTAAGGACAGAACATGATCTTTAGGACATAACAGGATTAACCCACCACCATTAGAATAACAAAAGACACAAGGCTTACTACATTGCACAACCCCCTGGATTATCTCAATCAGAATCCTATAAAGATCCATCCACTCATTCAGCCATTTTGTCAGCTGTCCCAGAACTGCATGCTGTTGCTGATGCTGCTCATCAATAAACAGGAACCTTCTTTCTTAAGCAGTCTCCATTTTATTTTCCTCATCTTAGCCTCCATTTTATTTCCAGCATCTTATTCCCAGCTTGGAAGTGGACCTGATTTTTCTCTCGACACTATCTTCCTTTTTCTGTAATGAAGCAATTATTTAGATTCATTTATTTATTTATCAGATTTAGAAATCGACCAACACTCTCCCAGAGGGAACTTTATTTGAACCTTTATCTTCTAACTGATTTACTTGGGGGAGGGAGTTCAAATGTCTGATTTGATTCTTAATTGATGGAATGAGAATGCTAACATTTCCTCTCTGGTTTCTTTTATTTCCTCCTTGTCCGCCCAAAGTAGTCTTTCCACTAAAATAAAGGTTGCTGGGTTCACTCAATAAGTGGCGCATATACAAACAGATGTTGAACAAGCATGGCAATAATTGAATCTCCCACCCTCATCCCTGTCCTTTTATTACCCACAGCCCCTGGTAATATTCTAATGAAAGCAAATCTGCTTCCTATCTCTTCCTTTCCCTATGCCTACTGCTACTATACAATGTCATTTATTTAATTGGGATATGGAAGATGCTACCTTAATGTGCAACAACAGATTATTAAAATTAACATGAGCCTCGCCTGGGGATTACTATCTTTGCTAATCCACTCAGTTCCCTTTATTACTATGGGAAAGAAGAAAAGAAGCTTTCTTTTCTTATTGACCTTGCTCTTTACTGATATATATTTTAGAGCTTTTCTTGCCTAAGCCATGTTTGATCATTAAAATACAACTGTCCTTGGAGCAAATGTATCCTATGTTCCAAAATAAGGGAGATTTTTGTAATGTGTGACTGTGGCTAGAAGTGATACATTAATAAGAACAATAAGAGTATCCTGTTTTTTTCCCCAGAGAATGCTAGAGGGCTTCCACAAGCATTTCATCCAACTTTATCTTCACAACAATAACTGTAAAGGCAGACTTAGGTGAGGAAGTGGTTGCCCAAAATACCTTCATGATTCATGGTCAGCTGGCATTTGAACCTGCTTCTCCCTAATTCAATTCTGTCACTTAGTTCCCAGCATTGAATGAAGAAATATGCAGCTTTGGACTTAAGATAAGTCTGGAAAATAAGTCCGTTCTTATTGCTAAAAAGCCACTTCCCTTCATCCTAGACAGTACTGAACATGAATGATTGTCTGACCTGATATAAGACAGCTTACTATATTCATTGGAAATGGAATCAAGAAGTATATGGAGAAGAGGTGATTATACATTATTTTTACAAGTTACTGAAGCACCCTATATTTTTGCTATTATTTGGTAGGCAAACCCTGGCCCTGTCTTAGAAACTGGGGGTGGAAATCTAATGTAGCCTCCAAACTAGACTGACTGGCTCATTAAGCAAGTGAAGCAGTTGCCTCAAGTTGTAGATCATGGGGGACAGCAGAAAAGGGCTTGAGGAGAAAACTATGGTACAGAATGCTCCCACACAAGGAATCCTGGACTTTCCAAGGATGGCACCTGTAACATCTCTGCTGCACTAGCTGTATTGAATGCTAGTTTGCTTCCAGGTCCAATTCAAGGTCTTGGTTATGACCTTTATTTGAGGATCTGCACATTGCATAAACTAGAAAGAGGGCTGAGAAAATAACTACAGACTCTTCAGATCATAGACATAAACTGTTCCAATTTCTCCCTTCTGGATGCTGGTATAGGGTATTGCGTGCCAAAATAATTAGACACAAGGTAGTTTCCCCCCCCCCCTTGCCATCACTCTGCTGAACACCAAATTTACACAGCACTGTCTTAGGTATAAAGATATTTACCCATATAGTAGGCTGTATTGATATTATCCTTCTCATCATTCTCATCTTCTCATCCTTCTCATTTTCTCATCTTTCCTACTACCTTTTCCTATTGGTATCTATGATTTATCACTTGTATCTTATGATTAATGATTGTAACTATGATCTATGATATATGACCTGTCACTTTGTTGTTGTATGTACATTGAGAGCTTATGCACCAGAGACTTGTGTGTTCAATCATACTTGGTCAATAAAGAATTCTATTCTATTCTATTCTATTCTATTCTATTCTATTCTATTCTATTCTATTCTATTCTATTCTATTCTATTCTTTAAAGCCCTAAATGGCAGGGGGCCAGGTTACTTATGGAGTCATCTTTGCCCCATTACACCCATCCCACCTGGTCATATAGAAAGAGTATGCTCGACAGTTAAAGAATTTTGATTGGTGGGGGTCCAAAAAGAGAGCCTTCACTATGGTTGCCCCCACCATTTGGAACATTCACCCAAGGCCATCTTTCAACCTCCTTATGGAAGGCAGCATAAAAGTTTAATAAATAAAATTTCCCCCCTCCCAAGCACAAGAAGAGCAACCACTCTTCTGGCCTTCCAGAAACGTCTGAAGACCTGACTCTGCCGACTCACTTGGGCTCCGCAGAGGTGCACGCAGCAATGGGGCAGTTGGTTTCTTCCCCACAATTTAATTCTAAATTTTAAATACTTTATTCTTGTTTTAATCTGCATTTTTATTGTACTATTTATATAATTTGTAACTTTTTATGTCTTATTTGTACACTGCCCAGAGTTGTTCTGTGTGGGAGATGGGCAGTTTTTAAATGTGATAAATAAATTAAAAATAAATAAATAAAACATAGAAGTAATGGAGACAGTCCCAAGAAATGCTGAAAACAACACTGTTCGTAATGGTTCAGTATTATTCTTCAAAGCTAAAATTAAAGCTGTTGCCTCGATCTGTATATTATATTTTGTTATTCAATTTTCTTCCACATTACTGAAATCTGGAGATGTGTCAGAATGAGGTCCAAAAGATGTTAAATTTCACGGACTACAACAATTCATCCCTCTACAACTCTGTAATTCCTCACACTTACTGATACCTCCTATCCAAAACCTCTGGAAATCTCATCAGTGAAAAATGGAAGGTCCAGGTTGTAAAGAAACCACTCCTTGAGTATCTAACCACAGCCAAAGCAGAAATGGTTGCCCTCTCAAAAGCAGTGGAAAGTGCTCACAAAAAAATATTCCAGTGGAATCCAGAAAGAATGTCATACCTTTGGCTGATTTTCAGATAAACAAGATGTATTCAAGTGCTTTTCAGCTGCTAATGTTTCTTCCAGAGATAAGAATATTGTGTACTAAATAAGAATCTCCCAGAGAAGAGGGGAGAGCAATGATCCAGTGACAGGAAGAAAGAAAATATATGGTTCATATACCCAGAAGTAATTTTCTGATTTTGAAAATGTTATGTTGCTACCCATCATATGAGTCAAAGAAGGGAGGAAATGAGGACTGGCTCTTCCAGTTGATGGGCAAACTAAGAGCTTCCTATTGTTACAACATTTGGGCCCCATGTATAATGAAAGCTTTGTTAACTTTTAAAATACTGAATGAGCAACAGGAAGTAACTGTTAACTTAAAGAAACAATGAAATGTGTTGTAGTCAGAACATATCTAGGCAACCCTAACTCCTAATGTATCATTCCATAATTCCAGGGCTTCAACCGCATAATTTCTTGGAAAGGATAAGCCCTTGTCCTTTCTTCTGTCTCCCAGACATCATCAGTAGGAATCAGCTGCTGAATGCACCACAATGGGATAAGCAGCAGTCATACAATGCTGAGATTCTACATTACCTGCTTCGCCCTCCTTATTGTTTCCAGCAAGAATTAAGGAGGAAGGAAGCAAGGAATCCTATTGACATTGATGAACTTCAGTTTTAGCTAAAGAGTGTCATTATTCAGTAGCCTTCTGATAAAGAAAATCACAAGGGGTGGAATTGTTAAGTAGGTAACCAGGTGTGGCTCAGTGTGAACAAATAGATAGACTCCAGATTCTCTCTCCTGATAATATGTTTATTCAGCACTGGACAAAGGTGGATCCTCCGAATTTGCCCCAACTGCAATTTCAAGCAAGCATATATAAGTTTCTTGGATACACAACAGATATGGTGCTTACATGAGTGCTTATGAGTGCTTACAATACTGCTTACATTGCTACCAACCTGCCTTCCATTGAGGACTATGAAAATATCTACAAACCCCTCCCATCCTGGACATAAACTGCTTCAACCTCTACCCTCAAAATGATGCTATAGGGCTGTGGTGATGAACCTATGGCACATGTGCCACCGGTGGCACGCAGAGCCCTCTCTGTGGGCACAAGCGCCATCGCCCAAGTCCTAGGCCTTCAGTCCCATCCATGAGCAACCTGCATCAATACCCACACAGGGTAAGGTTGCCTAGCCCATCAACACCTCCCCAAGCATTTTTTTACCTACCTGCCTTTCAGCTGCATTCCATTTTTCCATTCTTTTCTCAGCCATCACTGTGTGTTTGTGGGACTATCAGTTAAAAAAAAAGTTCCATCAGACTTTCTAACTTCTCGCGAGATCTCAAGAAGTTAGAAAGTCTGATAAAACTTTTTTTTTACCCATAGTCCCACAAACACTCGGTGAAGGCTGAAACAGAATGCAGCTAAAAGGCAGGTTAATAAAAAAAAAAAGGCTTGCGGGAGGCGAGGGCATCTGGGTAGGGGCAGGCACAGCAACCTTACCTTGCATAGTGGTGGGAGGGTGAGGCATGTGCCCTTTCTCTGCCAGGCCAGCCCCTGCAGCCCCGGGGTTGCTGTGCTGGGCAGTGGTGGGCAGGGGATTGAGGTGGGGGCTGGCAGGCTAACCAAAGCAGCAGGTGGAGTGCCAGAGGATCAGGGAGGAAGGGTGTTAAAGTGGGCAGTCGGGCGATTGGTAAGAGCAACACAGTTGAGTGGAAAGCAGCTTCAGAACAAGTGGGGCAGATAAGGAAAGAATCCCAGCCAGTGGCAGGATGGAAATTTCTGGGGGGAGTGAGGATATCTTTCCTTACCTGCCCCAGTTGTTCTGAAGCCCCTTTCCACTGAGCTGCATTGCTCTTGCCAATGGCTCGACCATCCACTTCAGCGCCCTCCCTCCCCAAGCCTTTGGTGCTCCACCTGCTGCATTGGTGGCTCTGTAGGCAGAGCTGCGAAGTTCTCTTCTCTCTCAGAGAAGAGAACTTCTCAGTTCTGCCTACAGATCCATCAAAGCTGTAGCTCAGGGGTCCTCAAATTATGGCCCAACCTGTCTTTTTATCCAGCCTGCCTCAACCTCCCGGGCAAGCCGTCCAATTGCAAGGAGAGTATGGATGGATGGTAGCGAGAGCCCCAGCCAGTGGCAGGATGACAAATTGGTGGGAGAAGATGTTTTTTCCCCAATTTCTCCCTCACGTGCCCAAGGGTGCGCTCGTACTTTGGCCATGCCCCCTTCCTTTCCTCCTCTCACCTATTCGTGTTTTTACCTCAGGGCCAGGCTGAGAGGTTTAGGCCTTGCTTGCAGCCTTGGCTTTGCTTAGGGCAGCCAAGCCTGGTGATGACAATGCCACTGCTTCTGCTGCTGCTGCTTCTGAGGCGAGTCCCTCGCTAGGCGCTATGGAACGTGAGCCCCAGCCTCCAACACTGCTACTGCTGCCACCATGCCAGCCAAAAGGAAATTGGTGCCACTGGCTCACAACATCACCCCCACCGTTGCCGAGGACCCAGCCCCACCGGCGATTGGAGTGGGGCTGGTGGAGTGGGGTGCCAGTTATGGGTCTGAGGGGAGCGGGTGAAGGGCAAGGTATTTGTGAGGGGCAGCTGGGATGAGTGAGAAAAAAGGAGAATTTGTTCCTGGAAAGTTATTTCAGGGTTGTGAGGGTTATGTGGAGCTCAGGCAATGAAAGGTTGGGGGAGCCACTGGGAGGGAGGATGCAGTCGGCCTTTGGAGGAGCATCCCGATCCATGAATGGGGGTGGTGGTGCCATGTCCAGGTGAAGCCCTTTACCTGGTAGGTAAAGCTGAAGGTGGTGGAACAGCTCGGAGGAACTGGGAGTGCCGGTGCTGGTGGTTGACAGAAACTTAATTGGCCTTTAGGGTCCAGGGAATGGTGGAGGAAGGATGGGGGCATTGGGATGTGCCCCATGGGAAAGAGGAATGAGGTCCTGCCAGGCAGGTTCTTCTGCCCTGAGACGGTCCGGAATGCCAATCAAGGAGAAGATTTCTGGCTCAGAGTTAAAATGAAGGGTCCTTGGTGGGAGGGTGTCTCTGAGGATGGTGGTTTTCTTGCAGACGTTTCAGGACCCAAAGTGGGATAATAAGTGAACTATTGATGTTACCTAGTTTGGGTCATGAGACGTCTACAAGAAAGCCACAAAGCTCAGAGAGGACCAAGGAACCCACAACCGCCCTCCTCCTCCTCTTCTTTTTTTCTCCTCCACTCCACAAACCCCATTGTCTTCTGACACTGCTGATGTTACCTAGTTTGGGTCATGAGACATCTGCAAGAAATGCTGAATGGAAATGGCACCTCTGCCCTGCCCTCTGCCTTGCTCACCTCACCCTGCAGGACGAGCCACCTGCCCACCATCCCACCTGCCAGAGACCCCCTGGATCTCCCCCAACCATGCCCAGCCCCCACAGGTGTCCCTCCCCATGAGCAACATTGAGGTGGCCATGCCCACCCCAGCCACGCCCACCCAGTTTGCCATGACCACTGCAGCCATGCCCACCCAGTGGGCCATGCCCACCCAGCACCCAACAATAAATAAGTGGGGTTTGGATTGCAGTTTGGGCACTCAGTCTTTAAAAGATTCACCATCACTGCTATAGGGCATTGCACACCCAAACAACCAGATACAAGGACACTTTTTCCCCCATGCCATCACTCTGCTAAACAACATTGTCAAATTATCTAGTAAGGCTGTATTACTATTATTCTTCTCATGTTTCCTATTACCTATTTCCTAATCTACTTATGACTATCACTTTGTTGCTTATATCTTACAATTTATATTGTTTTATTTAGTATGCTAGTATGATTTATGCTGGTTGCTTATTTAGTATCCTATGACTATCACTACGTGTTGTATCTTATTATTTATGGTACATGTATTTTAAGATTATACTCATGATTTATCACTCATTGCTTGTATGTATACTGAGAACTTATACACCGGAGACAATTTTCTTGTGTGTCCAATCATACATGGCCAATAAAGAATTATATTCTATTCTGTTATAAAGTATAGAAGTTACAAAAAAAAATTGTGCATGCATCTTGTGGTTATCATCACACGTTCAACTGCACGCCTCTGACTTCTTATTAGAAGTTTCCATAACCCTGAAGGACTGCTAAGGCCTAGATTTTATTTCTGTCATTTCAACATAAGAATCTTTAGAGTGTCAGAAGAATAATTTGGGATTCCAACTCCAGCCAGTTCTGCGCAAGAATAAATGAAAATGAGAGCCAGACAGCTGTGAGGAAAGAAGAAATATTTATTCCTAAAAGCAAAAGAGTTTGTCTTTAGGGGTAGGTTGCAGATAAATGGTTTTACAGCCACATATTTTTATAAGGGGAACTTGTCCAGGGTATGGAATTGTCTATGTGCCAATTCTAGAGTGACACTTGAGGTGTGTGTAGGTGTGTGTGTGTGTGTGCGTGTGTGTGTGTATATGTGTGTAGGTATGTTTATTCTTGTGAACATGCACTTCTTCTGGGAGACCTAATTTAATTAACTCTGTTTGCATTTGCAGACCTTATCCTTTGATATGTGGATTAGGTCTGAGTATTTTGGGGATTGAGGAAGTTGGCTAATTTTAGTTGATTAACTTAGTTTCATCTTGACTGTCAGTTATCTAATGGAGACACTGATTCTCAGACCATTGTAGATTGTGTTAATATTTTAAGGGAAGGTGGAAACAGTATAAAGAATAAAATATATTTGGATATAAAACTTCTCACAAGAGCAAGCATCAAAGTTATCAGAATCTTGATCAACATAATTGAAAGGGTTCCCTTTCAATTCAGAGCTAACATTCTGCATTTGCACATATGGCTAAATCAGGAGGTTTATCTAGACTGTACTGAATATAGTAAGTATTCACAAACACACACACACACACACACACAAAGGCTAAGCAATTATAGCAGGCTTGCAAATCACCCTAAGACAGAAACAAACCAATCACATTTGGCAGAACTGCCTTCTCAACCAGAATCTCCTTAACCCATCTGATCTTGCTGGGAGTAACTGCTGGTGGTTCCACACTTCTGAGAGATTTGAGGAGCCAAAGTGACATCTCATTTTGGTACAGTGGTAGTGCCAGTGTTCTGGAATGGCCTGCCTTTGGAAATCAGAAAAAGAATTGAAACAAAGATTAACTGAGCATCTAAAACAGTACAAAAGCAACAGAATAAGGTTTCCTGCATTAGAGCTTATTACAAGAAACAAATAACTAGCATAAATACTAAAAGATGTCAACTCTGTAATATCAAATATAAGCACAATCTCAATGTAAGAAAAAAACCAGTTAATATACAGCTTGTACCTTGGATGCAAAGTCAACAAAGAAGAAAAAAAACCAAACAGTGCACCACCAAAATAGAGATCAGACCGGAAAATAAGATCAATATGCTAAGATGTAAATATTTCATCTGTTCTAGCTTGCATGCAAGCTAGCAAGCTGGAACAGATGAAAGAAAAGTTCAAGAACAAGAAGATCAAAGAATACCTAATTAAAAAATATCACTTAGAAACAAGGAAGATCAGGAAGCATCAGAGCACCAAAGCAGCAAATAATAGCTATAGCCAAGAAGATTAGCAGATACAAAGCTCAAATTGCAAATTATAGATAGATTCTTCAACTTCAATACAATCAGAAATGTTTCTACCAATCCATCAGTGGAAAGACTGCAGTGAATCAGTCAATCCTTGACAAGGAAGAAACTGTGCAGTTATGGGTGCATATATAGGGTAATCCAAAGAAATACAACAAGAATGCAGCTTGGTTAAAGGAGAAGGAAAAGAATAAAAAAAAGAAGTTGAAATGAAAGAACTTGTAGTAACAGCAGAAATGGTGTGAAAAGGGGCAAGGAAGATCAAGAATTGATCAGCACTAGTATGAATATGATTAATATGAAATGCATGGTTTTTGATTGCAGTATCTGACAGGTCTGCACCCATTCATCACCAAACAATTTAATAACACACTGCAAGGAGGTAAAACTGAAGATTGATTAACATCTAGCAAAATCCACATGATACTGAAAGATCCAATGAAAGGGGCAGGATGAGACGACCACAGGCCAATTACCAACAACTTACCAACAACTTTAAAATTGCTGACTGATGTGGTAGCCAATGTAGTCCAATAGCATCTAGCTGAAAACCTGAGCAGAAAGGAAACTGCCCAAATAGCAGAGGGACAAATTAACAGTTCCTAATTAACAAGAAGCTTTTGGAGAACTGTAAGACAAAGAAGATCAATTTGAATGTAGCCTGGAATGATTACAAGAAGACACTGGACTCCCTGCCACATGATAGAATATTCGAATACTTGGAAATAATAGGAATCAGTAGAAATATCAGAAGCTTTGTGCAAAGATCACTGGCATAATGCAAGACACAGTTGCTGGCCAATGGTAATTGACTGGGAGAGCTTAGCATCAATAGAGAAATCTTTCAAGGAGCAAGGAGACTTCCTACCACAAATACTGTTTGTCACTGCATGTCCATACATCATGTGCTATTTATGCCAAATGTGCCATTTATGCCATCATGTGGCATTTTAACATTGAAATTTATGCCCACCTCATAATAACCCTGTTCCCTCAGGTTAATGAGGGTGTTATAGAAAAATACAGGTATGCTAATCAGTCAACTAAACCAGGTAGTCAAATTTATCCAGAAACCAAATTTAATCATATATAGGATTAAATTAAATTTACCCAGTGGTGTGTCCTGAGCCTGCAAATGCAGGCTCAGGACATTGCAATGATCCCGGGCTTGCAGAAGCTGCCCAGGACCAGACTGAGTGGCACCGGCTTTGCGTGCATGCGCAAGGCACGAAAAGTGCCTGATGATGTTGCCATTATGTCCAGGGACCTGGGCATATAAAAGGAGGCCTGCGTGCCTTTGTTTGTTGTTGGAGTTTTGACTGAAAGCACAATAAAGGGTTGTTATACAGCAATGTGTCCTCTTCCTTCACCTTCGCTCCAAGGACTTAACACTGGCGATGAAGGTGGGATCTTTCACAAGAAAAATAGAAGGAAGCTATAAGAGTCACACAAAAGAAGTCCTGAAAGGGGAAAAACAGCATTAAAATCAGCATCCATCCTGCCAGTACAGCGTCGCTGGAGGGTGAGTTTGGCTGAAAGACCCTTTCCCTGAAGAAGCAAGTGGTGGAGCACAAGCTACAATAGCGAAGATCGGCCGCTTGTCAGAATTTGATGTTGCACACCCGGAAAGATGGGAATCATACATTGCGAGGGTGGAGAACTATTTCAGAGTCAACCAAATTCGTGAAGATGGGCTGAAGGCCACCACATTGTTGTGTGTATGCGGACAAGAGACTTTTGAGATTGCTGAAAATCTAGTGCAGTGGTTCTCAACCTTTTTAATGCTGCGACCCCCAATTGGTCGTAAGTTGAGGACTATTCAACCGGTCGTAAGTCGAGGACTACTCAACTGGTGCAGCACCGTTTGCAGAATGGGACTTTTGGCGGTCTCAGCAGGGCAGAGACAGCCTGAACAATTCCTATTGGCTTTTGAAAGCCAATAGAATTAGACTCTATTCAAGAGAGTCTATTCTATTGGCTTTCAAAAGCCAATAGAATAAAAGGGAGTAGCACAGCTAAGGAAAAGGAGGGAAAAAAATGGCGGACTGCGTTGTTTGGCGACCCCCATGAAATGGTCATTCGACCCCAAATGGGGTCCCGACCCACAGGTTGAGAACCACTGATCTAGTGGCTCCTGCTTCTCTGGAAGGCATAACATACACGGATTTAAAGAAGCTTCTAAAGGAACACTTCCAGCCCAAGTTGTCCGTCATTGCATGGAGGCACACGTTTGAACAAAGGGATCAGAAGGCAGGAGAATCTGCTAAAGACTTTATTGCGGCCTTGAGATGAGCAGCCAGACCGTGTGAGTTTAAAGACTTAGAAGAAAGGCTGCGCGACCATTTTGTATGCGGGTTAAGGAATAAAGACTTATTATGGAACATAAATTGCTAATTGATGCTATCAACTGCATACAGAGAGAATCAATATAAAATGATTTACAGATGGCATTTAACACCGGCGAGATTGGCTAAAATGTACAAAAATATAGAAGTATTGGAAATGTAAAATCAGAGAAGGAACATTTTATCACATGTGGTGGCTGTGCTCCAAAGCAAAAAATGATTGGGAATGAATAAGAGATTGGATACAAGAGATAACGGAGATACAAATGAATTTTAAACCAGAATTATTTCTTTTGGGCATAATAAATTTAAAGATGGAAAAACAATTCCAACATATCATTATACATATATTGACTGCAGCTCGTATAGCATATGCTCAATGTTGGAAGAGTGAAAATATTCCCAGAAATGATATGATTATGTACAAAATCTTGGAATGCGCAGAAATGAATAAACTTACATTAGAATTAAAAGACAAGGAGGTGACAGAATTTTATGAAATTTGGAATAAATGTTAAAATTGGCTAGAACAGAGAAAGGAAAAGACATAATTATTGATGTACATAAAATGTAAATAAGTGTTGTGGTTCCGGCTAATGAAACATTCCAAAGAACTTCCAGGCATTTATTTTCCTAAAAGTTTTTTATTGTTACAAAATGTTAGCACAGGCACAATGGAGGGATGCTAGGATCTAAGTTCTCTTCCTCTGAGCAGTTAGATTATCAGCATGTTCCTTCCCTAAATTAGCCGTCATATCTCACATTATCCAATTAGTGTGAAGGTCAAATGTTTTCTTCCTCTTTCTTTACCAGGCTTTACCCCCAACGTCCCTTCTGCTCTTTATTAACCCCATATTTACCAGACAATTCTGCATATTGTCAAAAGCAAGAATATACAATATTTGCAGCATTGACAATAAGATGTAAAGAATGCTTAAAATGTATAGTACTGTTCTGTTAAAAGAAAAGATTTATGTTTATGTATTTTAAGTTTGTTTGGGTGTATGGTGTATGGTGAAAAATAATAAAAAAAATTTAAAAAAGGAATAGAGACTTACAGCAAAAGATCTTCGCTAAGGAAGATGTCTCTTTCCAAGATGCTCTGCGAGAGGTTACAGCAGAGGAAGCAGCAGGAGGGGCAGTCAAAAACATACGGCCCAACAGAAGCTCTCCGGAGACCGTTGCCATCCACCAGAAGAACGTGAGAGAAGAGTCGGAAGAAGTTCCTGAAGATGAGGTGGACAAGCTTTACCAGGCAGCTGGAAGGAGACAGAAGGAACGCACAGAAAAGGCTTCAATGGCCCTGCAATGCTTCGGGTGTGGAGGATGCCACAAATGAGCTGACTGCCGGTTCCGTTCCACCATTTGCAGGGCATGCGATAGGCAAAGCCACATCGCATCCATCTGTTTGGGTCGTCAGAAGGTACAACCTAGAGAAGAATTGCATCTGAAAGGTACCAGGGTCCCCAGCCAAAATAGGGTGGGTTTCTGCACAACACGCAGAAGTGTTCTAAGGACAGGCACACATAAACCCTTAAAGAAGAAACTGTCCCTTAAAGTAAGGTTGCAGGGGGTCCCTTTATCCATGGAATTGGACACTGGATCTGCTCTTTCCATAATTTCCCTCAACACATTCAGGAAGATTTGTAGCAGCAGTAGCCTTCGAGTTAAACTCAGGCCATCCAACGTGATACTCACTGACTTTCAGAATTCTAAGGTGTATGTTAAGGGGGAGGCCACCCTTAAGGTACAGTACAAGGATTTTGAGGGTCACTTAGATGTGTTGGTTGTTGGGGGTGAATGCACGAGTCTCATTGGACTCGATTGGTTTGAGGCTCTGGGAATCCAGGTCATGGGGCTGCAATTGTTAAGTCTTGCAGAAGTCTGCAAGGAATTTGCAGATGTGTTTAGTTCTGAGCTTGGAACCTATAAGGGGCCTCCAGTTTCATTACGATTAGATCCTTCCATAACATCCATTAGAGTCAAGCCTAGGATGGTACCTTTTGCCCTCAAAGACAAGATTGATGCTGAACTGGACAAATTGCTCCAACAGGGCAACTTGGAACTGTAGATTCTAGTCCTTGGGAAAGGCCCATAGTAATGCCTCTTAAGGCTAATGGGGACATACGTATTTGTGCAGATTACAAGTGCACACTAAACAAGGCACTACAGCAACATGCTTATCCAGTACCTGTAGTAAGTCACATTCTGGCTTCCCTGAAAGGGGGGCGCATTTTTGCGAAACTTGACCTGGCACAGGCCTATCAACAGTTGCCTATTGATGAGGCAGCTGCTGAAGCTCAAACAATTGTGACCGACAGAGGGGCTTTTAAGGTAAAGAGATTGCAATTTGGGGTGAATGTAGCCCCTGGTATATTCCAAAGTGTCATGGAAACCACATTGAGGGGTATTCCTGGAGTCTGTGCATATTTTGATGATGTCCTCATTGCAGGGGAATCATCCCAAAACCTGGCAGAGAGATTAAGGGCTGTCTTACTTCGTTTTAGAAGAGTAGGCCTTAAGTTAAAAAAAGACAAATGTAAGATAGGAGTTAATTCTACTGACTTTTTGGGATTCAGGATAGATGCTCAAGGCATTCACCCTTCTGATGCTAAATTAAAGGCCATTCAGCAGGCCTCAAGCCCTAAGTCTAAGGGCGAACTTCAAGCCTTTTGGGGCCTTTTGAACTTCTACCATGCATTTCTGCCACATAAAGCTGCTATAGCTGAGCCTTTGCATAGGCTCTTAGACAAACAAGCCTGTTGGCAGTGGACTAAGGTCCATGAAGAAAGTTTCAATGAGGTTAAAGCCTTGCTTACTTCTAATGCTGTACTAGCTCACTTCAATGAGCAACTGCCTGTTTGCATTGCCTGCGATGCTTCTCCTTATGGAGTAGGGGCTGTCCTTAGCCATCTGATGGCTGATGGGACACAGGTCCCTGTGGCTTATTATTCCAGAACACTGTCTTCTGCTGAGCGTAATTATGCTCAGATTGACAGGGAAGCGCTGGCCATTGTGGCTGGCATTAGGAAGTTTCATGATTTCATATACGGCCTCCATTTCATGGTCTACACTGACCATAAGCCACTGCTGGGGCTGTTTACCACAACCAAACAGACCCCACATATCCTTTCTCCTCGTATGCTGAGATGGTCCATTTTCTTGTCAGCATATGACTACACGCTGATTCACAAACCTGGAAAGGAAATGGGCCATGCTGATGGCCTAAGTAGATTACCCCTGCCAGTCTTGGAGCCTGACCCTGCTCCAGCAGTTAATATTCTGCCAATTCAAGAATTGCCTGAGTCTCCCCTCAGTGCTAGGGATGTGGCTGCAGAAACTGCCACTGATCACACACTTACACATGTGTTGTCATGGGTGTTGTCAGGTTGGCCTGACAAGTGCCCTGATACTGAGTTCCAAAGTTTCTGGCATAAGAGGCATGAGTTGTCCACTTTCAAGGGTTGCCTGTTATGGGGAAGTAGGGTAGTAATTTCTGCCTCATTGAGGTCTAGAATCTTAATCTCTCTACATGAGGGACACCCTGGAATAGTCAGGATGAAAGCGCTTGTGTGCAGCCATTTGTGGTGGCCTGGCCTTGATAAAGCCATCGAGGCCCAGGTACAAGGGTGCCATGTGTGCCAACAGTCCCGGCCTGAAATGCCTCAGGTTCCAGTTCATAGGTGGGAGGAAACCCTAACACCATGGTCTTGGGTACATATTGATTACGTTGGGCCCTTTCAGGGGCAATTCTTCCTAGTAGTTGTTGATAGCCATTCCAAGTGGCTAGAGGTTGTTCCTGTGACCTCCACTACTACTGCCAAGACTATCCAGGTGCTGAGAGGTATTTTTGCAGCTCATGGCCTTCCAGATGTTCTGGTTTCAGATAACGGTCCTCAATTCACTTCTTCTGAGTTCCAGGCTTTTCTTCAAGCCAACCTGATCCACCATGCAACTTCGGCTCCTTTCCACCCATCCACCAACGGGATGGCTGAGCGTATGGTGCACACCACCAAGGATGCCCTCAAGAGACTGACTTATGGTGACTGGCATCACAGGTTAGCAGACTTTCTTCTTGCACATTGCACCACACCTTGCACATCCACCGGGAAGAGTCCTGCTGAACTCCGCTGGGGTCGCCAGCTCATTACTAAGCTGGACAGACTGCATCCTGACCAGTTGATGTCTCAGGTGCCACATCCACGAGCACCAAGGTGCCTTCACGTGGGTGATCCGGTCTGGACTCGGAACTACGGGCCTGGTCATCTCTGGGTACCAGCTGTGGTCTGCAAGGTCTCGGGACCTTTGTCCTATGAAGTGTCTTTGGCTGACAACCGTGTTATTCAGCGGCACATTGATCAGCTGCGTGTGAGGCTGGATCTACACCCTTCTGCTCCTGGCTCTGAACTGGGGGGGAGGAAGGCTATAGAGTGCATTCTGAGGATCAATGTCAGCAGCCATTACTGGCCGCTGAGGAGGTCATTGATCCCCCATCACAGGGTTCCGCAAGTGCTCTGAACAGGAAGTCATGGGGCAGGGGGCCATCCCATACACCCATACATACTCCAGCCAGGGAGTCACACCAGGGGTATCCACATTATTCACCCATAGCTAGCAATACTCCAGACAGGGAGACCGACCGAGGGTATCCAAATAACTCACATTCTGCAAGAGAACTGGCAACACAGCAGGGGAGCAGGCCAAATTCTGCAATTGCTCCCAGAAGAAAGTCCTCTGTAAGGGGAGCAAACAGAGAGGCTACTCCTGATTCTGGCACCTCAGGCCTGACCTTAGGGTCCACTGGATACTGGGGCCCTGTAGCCACCCCTGACTATCCATCTGTTGACTTTGGGTTCGAGGGACAGTGCTCCCAAGAAGGGTCCATTGTGGATCCGGGGACTACCACCCCTCCAAGGGATGTTGGGTTGAGCGCAGAGGGCACCGCCAACCAGCAGATGGGCAGATCAACCAGGTACTCAGGGCAGCAAAGCCCTGACCTACTGAGCCTGGCAGGTGAGCAGGTAGGTCAGGCAACAATACCAGGGTCTCCTGAGGCAAGCGGGCAGACATGTCCTGGCTCACCTAGCCTAGGGGGCAAAGGAAAGGAACCAGCAAACTCTCCCAGTCCGAGGAGGTCGCAAAGGGCCAAGTGCCCTCCCAAATATCTTTCAGACTTTGTGAAGTTGCTGACCAGCTACCAGGGGTATTAACCTTAAGATTATTAGTTACTATTGTATTTTGTTTTACTTATGATTTTAAGTGTCTTAGTTGTCATAACAAGGATAGGAATTGTGGGTGGTGGCAATCTCAGGCACTCGCTTCCATGCTTGACTGTCAGGATTGTTCCAAGCTAGGGGGGAGGGGTGTTGTGTCCTGAGCCTGCAAATGCAGGCTCGGGATGTTGCAATGGTCCTGGGCTTGCAGAAGCTGCCCAGGACCAGACTGAGTGGCTCCGGCTTTGCGCACATGCACAAGGCGCGAAAAGTGCCTGATGATGTTGCCATTATGTCCGGGGACCTGGGCATATAAAAGGAGGCCTGCGTGCCTTTGTTTGTTGTTGGAGTTTTGACTGAAAGCACAATAAAGGGTTGTTATACAGCAATGTGTCCTCTTCCTTCGCCTTCACTTCAAGGACTTAACACCCAGTTAATCATGTTATGGGAACAGCTAAATCTAGTCAGTGTTGTTGAAGGACACAGGAAGAAAGAATGGCTAAAAAATATAGGGCTTACTATTACAGACCTGATTGCTGAAACCTACCAGAACAGAATTTCTCCCTACCAGATAACTATAGTGTAACTAGAGCCTATGTGCCCATTTGAGAAAAACTAGTAAGATTTGCCAGTACTCTCTCAATATAAAGCTTTGTGGGATGTAAGCAGCTCCTGATGGTGGAGCTGAGGTGGAGATTCTGTTTGCTAAATGGTGATTGTTACTTTCCAGAAAAAAATGAAGTCATTTGATTTGGTTAGATATGTTGTTGGAAAGAAGCCAGCAGTCATTAAGCCAGTCAAAAACCGATAGAACTGCTGTTTGGAGAAGCATTATATCCCCCCCCCCAAAATACCATCATTTATTTTTTTATAAAACACATTTCTAAGGCCCTCCAATTCCAAAATAACTCTGGGTTGCTGACAATTTTAAAAGGAAGAAACATCACAATATCAATAGTTACCTAGAGAGAAAAATACAAACCCTTTTTTCCTTACAACAACACATAACTTAAACTCCCACCCTATTCCAAGCCACAGAGAAAGAGCCAAGTTTCAGGCTTGTTTAAAGGGGTAATTTGAATCTCTGGGTAATCTGCTGCAGAAGGCTGGTGCCGTGACAAAGAAGGCACATTCATGGATACCACTAGATGACACTGTTTACTCAATGAGATCGTGGCTATGGGAGACAGGTCATCCTTCAATTCATTAAGTTTTATGCCATGTAGGGCTCTGTGTGTGATAACCGTCATCATAATTCACCCAAAAGTAAACAGTGCAGCTTGTAGAGTAGTGGTTTTATATGTAGGTATAATGACACCTGTAACAGCTGACCATACCCTCCAATCAAACATGGACCAGACACAGGGACAAAACCTTCCAGTAAAGTATTCTTTTCTCTTCTTCCACTTTAGTTTCATATAATTTTACAACCCCTGGTGTCCCATTAATACATACACTTCCTCCAGGTGGTACTTATAACAAATTGTCATTAATGTTTACCACTTCTATTACAAATGTACAGACTGAACAGGAGTAATTGAAGAGCAGAAGCAGGCTATTTATTTAAACATTTAGAAGGCACACAACTCAAACCACTCTAGGTGCCATACAAAAAAAGGAAAAAGAAAAAAATCACCAATTGACAAATGAAAAAAGAAGACAACACAAACCATTTAGGCATAATGAAATGTAAGGTAGCTTCATATTTGCATCCAGAAAAAGGTGTTCTCTTCCTGAAATTATCAGTGTCTTGGGATGATTTATATTTTATTCTCAGTGGCCTATCAAAAGCCTACAATTTCACAAGGCCAAAAGCAGCTACTTTGAGCACACTAGAAGAGATGGGTGTAGGAACATAAATCAGTTTCATCTACGGTGGGAGGAGCTGTTTCAATTCTTTCCAGAAAAGCAGCAGCAGGAGCACAAAGTGATTCATAAAGGCAGCTACAATTTGAGTGAACATCCAAAGCCTAAGGTTTTTGCTGGAATGAGGTATGTACGGTACATCTGTTTTTCTTTGAGTAAATTGTTAAATATAAAACTTTCCTAAATCTTTCTTACAGTTCCTCCTTTCTCCTCTTTAAAACTTTTGCTGGTTCTCTAATTCCTATTTTTATTGTTAAATACAATGATTAATTAGATTAATTAAAAAGACTTACCATTGATTGATAATAGATATATATGTGTATCTGGATTTGACTATAGTGTACTGCAATAAGTGCTTTCCAGGCAATTAGAAGAACATAAGAAACATTGGACACAAAAACTTTGGAACACACTGAGGAGTAAGAGTGGATGCAGTGAGACTTAAAAAACAAACAAACGGAGAAGCTGTACATTTTAAATGAATGCTTCCTAACCTTTCCAGAGGGACTGGAATCAGCTGCTGTAATTTTCCTGGACAGCATAATTGCTTTGTTCTGTATGTGCCTGAATATTCATTTTGCTGGGCTATTTTGAAGCACAACTGAATAAAATGCACTATGGCCCTGATGGCTGAAAACCATGGGAAACACATTTTAATATGTCGGGACCATTATAAGCTGAGGAAGGTTGTTAAACATCTAAGTATTGTTAAATAAGTCAAAATTCTTTTTTTAGCAGTTTTAGAGGAATTTTATTTAGGTTGATGATAGTAAGCTTGCTAGTCAGGACCTCTATGTAAAGGTCAGGCCTTCAGTCAAGATGAGATTTGCAGCTAACATGATGATCTTTTTAGTTTTTCTATTTTAAAAAAAAGAAAGAGAATAAAATCAGAGAGATGAAGGAAGAATACATTAGCAACAGAACTGAAAAGTAGCCCTACATTAAAAAAAAATGAAATGGATCCTGTACCATAAAAATTACTAGATGAAGCTGCTATTGTGAACAGGACAGTATAATAGGAACAGCCATTCTTAATTTTCCTACAGCAGGGAAAATGGTTTGGTTTCCCCCAGATGATTTGGACTTCAGCTATCATCAATGTTCATCATGGCAAAGGACTGTGAGACTTGTAGTCCATAATATCCAGAGGCTATCACATGTTTGCCTTTCTTTTTTTTTCTTTTTTTTTGGTAATATTTTATTGATTTTCTAATTTTACATTTAAGTATTTAAAAAGCAACGTGGCAGCTGGGTTAGTCAATAATTCAATAACATACAAAATCTTTAATACAAGTCTCAAACTATCACATCAAATATGTCCTCTCCTTTTCCCTTAATATCTACTATCTCATATTTAAAATAATACAATTCTTATTATATCCATTAAGTAAAGATAGCATTGTTACATTTATCAATAAATTTTTAGCTTATACATATCCTAGTTACTTTAACTTTCAATCTTTATAAACAGTCAATGTCCTGTAGTTAGTTTTTCCCAATATTTAGTTTCCCATCAATATTTAAATTTAACATTTAATATTTATAATTTCCAAATTTTTGGTAACCAAAGTTTTCTTTATCACAATTCTTAACAAAGTCTAATATTCAAACTACACATCTTATCTATTTGAGTATATTCTGTTTCCTACCATCTTTCATTGTCTAATTAACAATTTTGTTGTTGTTGTTAATTGCGAAGTCGTGTCCGACCCATCACGACCCCATGGACAATGTTCCTCCAGGTCTTCCTGTCCTCTATCATCTTCTGGAGTCCATTTAAGTTCACACCTACTGCTTCAGTGACTCCATCCAGCCATCTCATTCTCTGTCGTCCCGTTCTTCTATTGTCCTCAATCTTTCCCAGCATTAGGCCCTTCTCCAGTGAGTCTAATTAACAATACATTATAACATTTCTTATTTTCAACTAGTTTCCAAATGTCTTAAATTTAATGACCAAAATTTCCCCTATTTCAACATTAAACATTTCCTCTCTTTTTCTCTTGATATCTCATATTTAAGCTAATACAGTTCTTATTATCTCAATTAAATAAAAACATATTTATTACATTTATCAATAAATTTTAGCTTATTACGTATCTTAATTATTTTTACATTCAATCTTTATAAACAATCAATATCCTATTTATTTCTTTTCCCCAATTTTTTTTATTTCCCCATCAATATTCAAATTCAACTTTTAGTCTTTATACTTCCAGGTTTTAAATAACCAAAGTTTGCTTTATCTCAATTCATAACAAAATCTGGTATTCAAAATGCACATCTTGTCCATTTAAATATATTCTATTTTAATTAGTAATATAAAATCCTCGCTGATAAATCAAAACCCCAATTTTCTTCAGCCTTATTCTAGCTTTCTTCCTTTGCCATCTCGCCCTCCATGTCAGTGCTTTTAGGTCATCAAATAGATCTCCCTTTGTTACTATATATATTATTTGAAATAAAAGAGACCATCCAGTCACCATTTTGGGGAAGGGCTAATCAATCGTCTATTATTCCAGATCACCATAATTGTCCTGATATGTTTTTCTTCCCTTCAGTCTGTTCTTCTTCTTGCTCCTCAAGTTTCTTCTGGTTTATATAGAAAGTTTTTTCCATTTTCAATGTTGTCAGTCCCTTTTCTGAACTTTCCATTGACTGTATTTGTCAGTTGAATACTCTGTCATAGTATTTAATTGTTCCACTTTTTCTGTTATGTTTTGTGTAGTTGATTCTTGAGTTGTAGTCAAAATTTGAGTTCGTATATCTAGGCTGACATCTTGTTCTTTTCTATAGCATCTTATTTCATCACAAGCTGAAAGAATGGTTTCATGTATTGCTTTCAACATAAAGAGAATCTGTTCCTGATCTTCATCCATATTCTCTTAGTAGTGTGTTAAATTAAAAGCTTTAAAGTCAGAGAGTGAAAATAATTTAATAACTGAGTATAGAACACCGCTGAGCTTCTCACAACTGATAATTGTCAAGGTTAAAAAAAGTCTTATCTGTAGTCTGGACTTCCAGCCAAGTCTCCTTTAGACAATAACAAGTTGTAATATCAAACTTAATCACAAGATGTCACCAATGCCATTTAAGGTTTTTTTAAGTCCAAAATTTTTATAATCCTTTTTTCAATTTTATTTCTTTTTTGTAAATAGAAACCAAGATCTTCGATAAGAATAAAAAATCTTTTGGTCCCCAAATTCTAGAAGCATATAAAGCCAATTAGATTAAGGTTATTCTTTCAGTGTTTTAACTCCCCTGGATAGTCAGTCACCATTATTCTTAGAGAGTGGGATAAAAGTTCCCTTCCCTCTCTCCTCACAGGGGGGAAGATACTTTGGGCAGCTTTTGTAGGAGAAAAAAAATACTTGGGATTAAAGAGAGGTTCTTTAAGATCTCACCCAAGTCTCATCCATGCTTCTTTGTAGTACCTGGTGGTAAGTTTGACTGGCTGTCTGCAGCTAGTGACGAGCCATATTTCTATGGCCGGTCTTTCATCCGCTGGTTTGGAGGACTGCCCTGGATCGAACAGAAGGGCTACCACCTTCCTGCGATCAATCAGGGATCCCCTCCTTGCTGGTCACCCCTGCAGGGTGATTTTTGACCCTTTCCAGGGTCCCCCAGTGGTGCAAAATCAAACATGGAAGATGGAGCTCACCTTGCAGCGTCTGCGGTGGCCACAATGGCAAAGCAGAAGTCATGCTTGCCTTTCTTTATGCAATGGCCTTGATATAGAAAATATTGTAGATTAGATTGGGCTACAGTCCAACTGGCTGCTTACTAAGAAGGAAATCCTCTGAACTCATTCAGACTTCCTTCTTAGTAAACAAATAAAATATTCTATAAATGCATAACGTAAACCATATTTTGACTGTGTGAATCCAACTATGGATACTTTCACCCTACAGTAGCACAGATGTAGTCTAGTAATCTGGAGCTAAGGAAAATGCGAACAAGTTGCTGCACATCTGCTCTCTAGGTCATGAGAGACTTTTTGGTACATTTCATAATTCATAATCCTCCTTCACAGAAGCTGGCATATGCAGTTCCTCATCTAGTATATATTTACTAGATATTTTGGGGCAATATTCCCTGCAGAAATGATACCAAGGTGTAAGAAACTTTTTTAAAAGTCACTAGAACAGAGGCCCCCAACCTTTTGGGCACCAGGGACCAGTTCTGTGGCGAAAGATTTTTCAGCGCCCAGAGGGGGCGTGGTTTCATATGCTGCTTGCATTCAGTGGATGGTGCTTCACTTGTTTGCGCAACCCGGTTGTTGGTATGTTGTGGCCTGGTACCAGTCCATGGATTGGGGGTTGGGGCCCCCTGCACTAGAATGAAGCAAAAATGCTCAAATCAACTCTACTCATTTTAGTTCTTTGAATTAGTAACACGAATGAGATCATAAAATCTCCAGGAACCACAAGTAATTCCTACTTTGCAAAATTACTAATGCTGAAATAGTCTTGATTCATGAAAAGAGGTGCCAATTTGTCTAGAGAAATAATTGGAAAAGAAAACTTGAGCTTGTTTTTAATTCCATCAGATGATTTATATGAGCAGCAAAGAACCTTGGCAAAAAGAACTTAAATACATAAGCTTTATTTTCTTGGTGAGAATCTGCAAAAATAAATAGGGTGCTTTGTTATTGTTATTTTACTGACAGCCCTTTGAAGAGAATGAGAAAGCTTTTAAGATTGGCATATAATCATTAGAAAGACAGTTTCAGCTAAAACATAGAATCATTTCTATTTTAATAGCCTTTTAGCAATTTTATTTTGGAATTATTATATAGCATATATCAATTAACCTATTTTGTAATTCAATTTATGGGTAACATGGGCCAGTCAACCAGGAAAAAAAATGTTTTACAATATACATGTAAACATTTTGATTTGATATCAATCATCTGATAATAGCTGCACATCAAACTTATATCAAAGATTCAGAAACAGTCCCAGAAATTATCCTTAGCAATCCAATAAAGGTGTATCCAGACATGTGCCTCAGGTTAGAATTGTGGACTGAAAACAAATTACATTGTTTGGGGGCTAATATCATACTGAGGGTGGTTTAAATGTGAATTGGGGGGTTCAGATATTCTTTATACTCAGTGAGGCTTATGCTTTGCATAACATTTTTTTTTAAATATTCAGGGCAGTTCTAGGGTTGTGGGTAGCCTCAAAATAGCCCAGTGAGCATTGTGATATCATCAGTGGCCACAGTCGGGTGAAGAGAAATGGAACAGGGTGAATTTGTGATGCTACTGTGGTTCGAAGAGTAACCCTTTATTTATTCTGACCAATGCAGGAAATGAAAGAACAAAAACATAATTTTTGTAAAAGATTCTGCCAGCTGAGCTCCTACAGCCAGCTGAGAAAGTGAGGGGATTAGAGAATTAGCATCCTGGGATTCTACAGGGCTTTGTGACTCAGGGCAAAAATAATAAAAAAAGTTATTTGTTTTGCTTTTTTGCCTCAAACTTTATTCTTTCTGAGAAAAGACATACACTGCAACTGGAAATGTAAAGTTTCTTTGCTCTATCATCTACCTGCTTGCTCTCTATTGTATTTCATATGGAAGTAATTTGTTAACTTTTGATTTCTATTTTACCAAGAAATAATTCCTTTATCAGATTGGGCCACTGCCCCTTCCTCGTTGTAGTATTCTGTTCTCACAGTGGCCAACCAACTGCACAAAGAAATCCACTAATATCTTTATAGATGACCTTCAAAGGCCTCAAGGCTAATAGCCACTGATCTTCAAGATTTCCATGTATTGGATGAATCTTGTTTTGAAACTAGCATCGTACCTCATCATAGCAAATTCTAATGGTTCGAATTAATGTGTTATGTAAAAAAAACCTCTCATCAAGAGGAGATGTTCCTCATACTCTTCCATATGCTGCAGAAGTGATAAACAGATTTAGAATTATATGACCTCCCCCTGCAAATAGAAAGAGCCAGTTTTAAAACCCAACCCATCTCTAATGTAAATTAGCTACCTTGAGCACCAAATAGGCAGAAAGGTAGGGAATGGATTGAAATATTAAACAATAAATGAACATTAGGGAAAGAATTATTGGCATTTCCTCTTTTATGTGCAAGTATATTGTATATAACTGCCCTTTCAGATTTGTTATAGCTGGTATCTTCCTTTGCCACAAGTTTCAGGGGCAGTTCAAGGCCACAGGACTTTTCTGGTATGATTATACTTTATCCTTGGGTACCAGGGATTATATATAATGGGCTTTCTGTGCTTTAATCTTTGAAGCTGCCCAGTATCACTTGTGTGGGATGGGTAGCTATAAAAATCATATAAGTTTCTATATATATATTCAAGTATTTATAAATAAAATAAAAGGGGTAATTAATTTTAAATTTTTTGGTCTACTTTAGCGTCTGTCTTTTTCATTCCCAAATCATTACTGTATTGATTTTGATGCTTAGTTATATATTTCTATCTCTGTGTGATTTTTTTTATGATATAAATTTAAGTCTAGCTATTATTAGTATTAGAAGAAGTAGAAGTAGATTATAGCAATTCAAAAAGATTGGCTTAAATAAAATTGTGATTTTGTTATTGCCCAACTTGAGTCTTGGATGAGAAAATTATCAGTTGAAATGAGAATAACTCTACCATTGAATGGGAAATTGGACAAAGGCTTCTGATATTAATCTAATATGCTAGTGTCTGAAAATAAAATTTCCTGAGGTAATGAAGCAGATTGCGTGCCCAGAAGAGCTAAACTAAAACTATTCCACTTGTAACAAATGAGTCTATATCCACTTGTGCAGGAAGTTGATTTCCATTTACTTAGCTCGTCTCAAAAATATCCTGAATTGACTAGGATAGAATTGTGCTTTAATGATGTTTCCTGTGTTTCATGCAGAGCTCTTTTCCAGTTTCTGGCATGCAAACACTTTCAGGCAATCAAGAATATTATACAATCCTTCTTCCCAACTGCATGGTGGGAACATAACCTCAAATGTTGTAGGCAACAAAAAGTAATGAAATCACTACTTGATAGCACTTTCTGGTAAATTATGATTTGGGTAAAACAAAATTAATTTTAAAAAAGCATGTCTAGAGTATTCAAAATGCAACATAATATCACAATGTTAAAGTTGTCAAATGTATTTTAACAAAATAAATTTATTTATTCTGTCAGAAATATTCTTCACGGTTAATACTAGATGACTGAGTAGCGAAATCAAACTGTTTGAGCATTCTGGTGTTTGAGTAAATAGAAAAGGAGTTGGCTAATTATAAGAATTCAACATGCAGCTTTTTGTCTTTTTCCTTTTTGCTGTGGGTATCAGTAAAGTTTTGGTTTGCTACCATTAGCATCCATTTCTCTAACTCTTGGTAAGGATGAACTTCCATATGGATGTTCCCCCAATTACATCTCTATAATTACTAAAATAAGAGATGAAGGATTATGCTGTACTTCAGACAAAAGGTAGACAGACAGGCAGAACTTTATTTTGCTCATTGACCAAAAGAAGAACAATTAATAAAATAAACATCACGAAACTACATGTGCAATATGAAGCTTAGGTCACTAGCAGCCCTTTTGCATGGACTTTTGACTACAAAATGATTAACAAATTCTATCTTCAGATTTATTTTATTTATCCAATTTAGACCCCACCCACCTTACTATCTAAGGGACTCTGGGTGGTTTACAGATACTGATACAGTATACCACAGGTCGGCAACCTGCGGCTCCGGAGCCGCATTGGGCTCTTTGAGCCTTCCCCTGTGGCTCCCAGCCTCCTCTGCCTTTGCAGAGAGAGACAGAGACAGAGAGAGGCAATTGCGCTTCCCTGCTTCTCTCTCTCTCTCTCTCTCTCTCTCTCTCTCTCTCTCTGTGTGTGTGTATGTTTGTGTTTGTGTGTGTGTGTGTAAAAGAGCGTGCACTCACAGTGTTCTCCGAGGAGCTGAAAAGCTCATTGGGCGGAGCTCCTCCCTTTGCTGCGTCTCTGCAGGAAGCAGGAAGGGCAGGAGAGAGCTAGCTAGCCCAGCTAGGCTGACTCAGGAATTCTGGGAGTTGAAGTCCATGAGTCATAAAAGAGACGAGGTTGCTTACCCCTGAGCTTGTTGGACAACAGCTTGAAGCTTGCCAGGTGAGCAGCAGATAGGAGGGGGGGAGAAAGAGAAGGAGAGAAAGAGAGAGAGAGGGAGAGAGAGAGAGAGAGAGAGAGAGAGATAGGAAAGAGAGAAAGAAAGAAAGAGAGTGGGGGAAGAGGAGTGGCAGACCAAGGGCAGATAGAGAGGGAGGGAGAGAGAGAAACAGAGAGAGAGAGAGAGACCCTTTTGACATCTAAAATGAAGATAACACTGCATATATCCTTTTTTTACCTGTGTGTGTATGTAATTTTATTCTCTTAAAGCATTCTCCTGGTGATCATTGTTTTAATAGTATGGATATTCCCAAGAGTCATATTTATACTTTTATTTTTAATGTCATATTTTTACTTTTATTTTTACTTTTATTTTTAATATACACACATACACATACATACATACACACACACACACACACACAAACACACACACACCTATAATAAAGGTAAAAAAGGATATATGCAGTGTTATCTTCATTTTAGATATCAAAAGGGTTTTGCGGCTCCTGGTGTTTTGTTTTTGGTGGGAAACGGGTCCAAGTGGCTCTTTGAGTGTTTTGGGTTGCCTACCCCTGCAGTATACAATCCACCTTCATATCAGAAAGAAGCAGCTGTTACATTACATCTTGCCCTCATGGAAGAGGCTTTGCATAACTTCTCTTTGATTCTCATCCTACAAGATTGAATAGTGAAGGATATTTTTCTGTTGTTACACAGTACTGAGTTCTAATCCTGTTTAGGAATAAGCTGTGCGACATTGGGCTAGTCACTTTCTCTCAGCACATCTTTCCTCATAGGATTGTTATTGTAGAGAAAATAGAGGGAGAAAGAAGTGTTATGTATGTTCATTCCCCTGAGTTATTTATAAAACAATCAAGGTGGGATAAAAAAAAATCAAATAAAAATATATCCTGGATGAGTTTTTTAAATTACACTGACCACCAGGAGGCAATATGCAATGCATGTCAACCTATTTGGGACCCATCAGACATACACATAGCTACAGATTTTTCTATGAGCTTCAAACTCAAATGGTACCAACTATGAACCATGAGTCCGAATCCATGAGAGGAAACCAGTCAGATATCACTCCCTAGTGGTCAATACAAGCAATTAACAAACTACAATGTTAAAGTTATAGCAAGAAATATATTAAGTACTGTACATGACCTGTCAAAAAAGTAAAAAAAAAAAATCTTGATTTTTTTTAATCCTTCCTATGTGCACCCTATGTGAAAATAAGCATATTACGGGTAATTAATTTTAATCTTAAAAAGAATGAAATAAAATTCCTTTTCCTTTTGGTCTTCAAGGGCACATCAGTCTTGCAGCTTCTCCAATACAAGTGCAACAACTGTCCTACTTTCTCTTCTAAATGAATCATCTCTAGTCTATTTCATTCTGGAAAGATTTGTTTTGTTTTGGATTCATTATGTTTGTAAAAAAGCTCTTTAATTCTCAGTTAAATATAATTAAATTTTCAAGTAAGCAATTATAAAATGGATTAATGGATACCGTTACTTTGTATAAGGTTTAAAGAATATTCAGGCCATTATGTGATATTTTGCTGGATTTCAAGTGTTCAAGAACTATGTCAAGGCTCTTGATTCTTTTTTTTTTGATGGTTATTTATTTTTTAAACTAAACGTGGGCTGGTCAGTATTTCAAATCTGACACCCTAAAATATGGAGATCTTGCTCCAACATATCCCAAATTGGAGCATACTCCAACTTTAATAAAACAATACATTTCATGTACCAGAATGTGAACAGAATTTGGCTTGCTGAGGAATTCTGGGAGTTAAAATCCACACAGCTTAAAATTGCCAAGGTTGAGAAATACAGCTCTTCATTTCAATGTATTTCCTGTAAATAAATCTCCTTTCTGTTATGCCTATAAAACCTATTCTACTGATCCCAGGCTAGGTCCTGCTCTTAGGAAGGCTTACACACACAACACACACACACACACACAGAGAGAGAGAGAGAGAGAGAGAGAGAGAGAGAGAGAGAGAGAGTTTCTATTTCCCACATGTTAGAGAGAATAAGGCATATCAGTGTATATGCCTTGTCTTCTGCTCACCTTCAAGCTGTTAGGAATTCAGATAAAACCTGAAGAATCTGTAATATACTAAATGCATGGATGTATTATACTCACATGTTGCCTCACTAAAGAATATGTTTCCAGAATGTATGGGTACCGTTCTGAGTATATTCTATGCAATTCATAGAATTTATGTTTACATTTTAACTACCTGTTGTTTTTTCACTGATGCCATTGGTACTTTTTGTAATTAGTGTAAATTGAATGCTACTTCATAATAAAAAAAAAACAGCTTTAAAACAGCAATGCTAGATAGGGATACCACAGACAGATGGAAGGTAAAATGAAGGGGTTTTCTCTGGTAAGTTGCGCTTATAACATGGTTAAGAAAAAAAATCCTTTAAAATTTAATTAGAAATAAACTATACTGCTTATTAACCATAAACCAAGAAAAATTCCTTGAAATATATTTCCCTAACTAAAGGCCAGCTAATCACTGCACAGTTGGAAAATCTGTACTGTTCTGCTGCAGATTAAAGTTTGGTTGACTGGGTTAGGTGAAAATCCCTTTCCTTGATTCTACAATAAATCTTTGAATATTTTGTCTGAGAAGTTATCACAATATTATGCAGCGTAGTGGCAGGAAATCCAACCATGAGCTCCATTTCCTTTTCTATTGTTCTGTGGCTATAAATATATGAGAAAGAATGACTTCCCACAATAACAGAGGAATCCCTGAAGCTGACCTCCTTGTACAACAGGGGTCCTAAAACATGGCCACTTTAAGACTTTAAGACTTGTGGACTTTAAGACTTGTGGACTTCAACTCCCTGGCTGGGGACTTGTGGACTTCAACTCCCTGGCTGGTGAATTCTGGGAGTTGAAGTCCACAAGTCTTAAAGTGGCCAAATTTGAGGACCCCTGTTGTACAATGTCACTTACTAGCAGAATTTGTCATGAAACATTGCCAGCATATGCACTTGCTCAGGGCTGAAATCTTACCCTTGTCAAGAATGCATTACTCCTTTATCCTCCTCAACCCACATGTCACTTTTCCTCAAAGATAAACCCAGTTTCCATATTATAATCCACGTCCAGCTCTTATTAGGTCACCTCACTTGTTTTTCTGCAGTTCTGCTTTATCTAAGCCTCTTCATAATCTTCTACTGGTGCATGGATGCTGCTATTTTGGATGCATGATTAGGTGGGCATGGAACGGACATTCTTACAGAGGGTATGGCCGGCTGAAGCCCTGTAGGATTTTACCACATGGTAATATTTTCTATTCCTGTCTACTGCAAAATAAGTCTCATTGAGTTCAGGTAGCAAGCCATCCATGCTACCTTGGAGTAACTCAGCACAATGTACATCAGAGATATGCTGCTGAGATATCTACATCTATATATCAATATAATCTATCTATATCTATATAGATAATCTAAGATTCAGTGAAGTGACGTGACAGTGAAGCATATTTTAAGTGCATTTTACTAGACTTATTTTCTCTAGTTAAATATTTCTGTTCAACTAATTTAAACATTTAGGAAAATAACCCCTTCCATTAATTATGCAACATGTAAAGCCAAGAATTTAGAGTTCTAATTTGACTTACATTTTCCTTTCTAAATGTAAGCCAAACAAGCACTCAAAATTAGAACCCCCATGGGTTTATGGCAGTTGGGATAGTTTCAATTCAAAATCTCTCTCCTTCTTCCTCACTCCCCAAACAACACATTATACAAGAAGAATGTCTCTGGTTTATGTTCCCCAGAGCAAAGCAAGTCAGACTTCAAAGCAATATTCTGCACACATTTTTATGGCTGGACAGCTACTATCTGTTTTCTCCTTATAAGTCTTTAACTACCAATTCACAAATGACTGAGCTAACTCATCTCCAAACTGGTGACACTGACCACTATTCACCTGTCCCTGAAAGTACATCTGCATAAAATATCCTAGCCAATTATCCAGCCTTAGTTCATCAAATTAAAAAGGCTATCAACTGTTTTAAGAAAAGTGACTAGCAGATTCCCCAGCTTTCCCCCCCACACACACACCTTTCACCAACTAGCAGGAAACCAATCATTTTCTGTAATGTGGGATAGGTTTGGGCAAATCTAATCATACACTGAGAATAGTATGTTTATTCATCAGTCAAGTTGCCCAGCTAACAGATTCTATTCATGGAGATGGAGAAGAGAGTGCAGAGTGGAATGGAGAAGCAGAATGGAACATTTCCAGCACTCTTGCTTTATTCAATCCTTCCTCCATACAACATACTTGTCAAGCTATTTCTCAATACGAGTATTTTGGTCTCCTAAAAGACCATGACTACACCACAACATAATAGTGGGGTAATGGTATGTGTGTGTATATGAAAATAGGAAAACATGAATAATCTTGTACTTATATTCAAAGAATAATTTGTTTATGATGATGTAGATTGGGTGTCCAACCTTGACAACTTTAAGACTCATGGTGGCAGGGGAATTCTGGGAGTTGAAGTCCACAAGTCTTAAAGTTGCTAAGGTAGGACACTACTGATGTGGATACTCCCAGGGTGACTGCAAATATCTACAATATATCCCCAATTCATTCAGCAATTCACCAGAATTTTGTCAGTTTCAAAGTATTTGGCAATTCTTAAGTTTCTCTTCAAAACAACCCTGCAACAGAGAATAAGCTGGAAATGAACAAGCTGACTAAAGGAGAGTCATCAATAAAGCCTTAACACTAATTTGGAGCAGCTAAACCCAACATTACGTTAGTGCTACTGAGGTTTTGCAGGTAGATAGAAAGATTTTTTAATTTCTGCATATATCTGCCTTGTACATTTGACTTCACTGATATACTATCAATGTAGGAATTGCTGTTAGCAAGAACACTTCTCTGTAATATTTTCTTTAGCATCTTGCAGTGTTCCTTGGATATATAATTGTTTTACTTGCTCCAAACAATTTCTTCTAATAGAACTGAATTCCATCCTTAGTTTTCATTTAAGATTTGATTTTTAGATATTGCACTGAACAAGGATCTAATATTCTTCTTCTTCTTCTTCTTTTTTTACTTTCCAGCACTGAAGCAATGCCTATATTGGGTGAGCATGGTATGGCCCTTCCTAATGGAACAGTCAGCTGGAATGAAACAAACACATCTTGCCCTTGGCCGGAAGACTGGCAATGGTTGTTACGTATTCAGCCTGCCTTTCTCTGGTTTCTTACTATAGCCGGAACAGTGGGGAATATATTTGTTCTCAGTGTCTGGTGCTTCCATAAGAGCCGCTCCACTGTGGCTGAAATTTACCTGACAAATTTAGCAGCAGCAGACCTTCTGTTGCTCTGTGGATTGCCTTTCTGGGCTATCAATACAGCCAACAACTTCCATTGGCCCTTTGGGCTCATCCTCTGCAAAATCATCAACTCATTCCTTGTTATCAACTTATATTCAAGCATTTATTTTGTGGTCATGGTGAGCATTGATCGCTACTTGGCCTTGGTGAAAACAATGTCTCTGGGACGCATGAGACAACCAATGTATGCCAAATGGATTTGTCTTGTGATTTGGATTTTTGCCCTTTTCCTTTGCTTTCCTACTCTGGCATTCAGGTCATTAAAGGATGTGAATGCATATGAGGCCCTGGCCTGTATTTTGGAGTATCCATCTGTTTTTTGGTGGACAGTTATCACGGCCGTTTTGCTGAACACAGTGGGCTTTCTGATACCAGTCTGTATCATTACCTACTGTTCTGTTCAAATCATCCACACTTTACAAAACCGTGACACTCAAAAGATCAGAACCATTCAAACTGAGAAAAAAGCCACCATATTGGTTCTTGCAGTCCTTCTTCTGTTTATCATCTGCTGGCTTCCATTCCAAATCACCACATTCATAGACATGTTATTTCAAATAGGTATCATTTCTGATTGTGATGTAGAGCACGCTGTTGTTGTGGCTAGCCAGATTGGCGTCTATTGTGGTTTCATCAATAGTTGTCTTAATCCAATAGTCTATGTCATCGTGGGTAAACATTTCCGAAAGAAATGCAAGGAAGTTTACTTTGGCAGAGTTTTTCGAAGACCTAGCTCAGCATCATCAATGACAACCATGGAAATTTTCCATACTCCCTTTTCAGTAGATACTCAAAGGAAAAAATCTGCTGTGAATTTATCCCAAAACCATAATTAGCTTATTTCATTAAAAAAAAAAAAGATAAGAGGTTAAGTAAAAGTATGGTTTTAAGTGGAACTTCATTTTCAGTGATAAAGACTAATGTGTTACAGATTAAAGTTTGGTTTGCATAAGATGCCAGCTCTAGTCAATTAATGGGGCTCAATTAGTATGTTTGTACATATGTGCCTGAATATATGTCTATGTGAATATCAAATATCTGCATCAGATATTAGATATCCTTTTCAAAAAAAAAATATTTCTGGAAAGAAAAATCATGTATGTCTTCTATGGTATTTTAGTAGGGAATTCAAAGATGTTCAAATACTTGGGAAATCTTTAGATGAACTCCTTTGTTCTGGAATCCTTGCTCTTCTGTCACAGGAATACCACCCTAACCATTGTATAGGTTCCTTTTGGCTTGAACATGAGAGTAAGCATAAATCCTATTCAGATTGCACAGTGAATATACAAAAAGGAGAAGACAACTGCTCTTGCTATGACTTCCAAGCTTAACACCTTCAAGTTACAACACATTTTGTCTCAGCTCCAAGCATTTACTTTCCTGCCAGATAAAGATAATCAGTTGTGCAACTGTTTACCCATAAGGCCCTTTTAACAAAGTCTGGTACTCAGTAAGCAGCCCTACCATGAGGAATACTTCAGACCCATACATGTTCAGTTCTTATTCACCGTGATAGGGAGCTAAAGTTATACAGCTAGTCCTCAACATACAACCACAATTGAGCCCAAAATTTATATTGCTAAGTAAAACATTTGTTAAGTGAGTTTTGCTCCATTTTACAACTTTACTTATCACGCTTGTTAAGTGAATCACTGCAGTTGTTAAGTTAGTAACACGGCTGTTAAGTGAATCTGGCTTCCCCATTGATTTTGCTTGTGAAAAGGTTGCAAAAGGTTATTACATGACCCTGGGACACTGCAACCATCATAAATATGAGCCAGTTGTGAAGCATCTGAATATAAATCACATGACCATAGAGATGTTGCAACGGTCATAAGTGTGAAAAATGGTCATAAGTCACTTTTTCTCTATGTCATTGTAACTTTGAACAATCAATAAATGAACTGTTATAAGTTGAGGACTCTCTATAATATACCCCTAGAGATGCTTCAGTAGTTCGGTTGTCTAATAAACTGATTACTCTCCACCTGCTCTGTCTATAGAAGTTAATGCAAGTGATTGCTAATGGGAATAGTGTGTGGGGGGGAGAGATAGTTATGGGGCATAGGGAAGGATCTGGAAGTACTGGCAATATAGTTCCATGACATCAGCCAACAGAAACCAACAGAACTTTTCTTATTGGTGTGGCTAGCCCTGAATGTAGTAAAAGTGTGAATTGAGAAGTGCCAGATTATTTTTTTTTCCCCTCAGTAATCCACTAGCATCTAGAGAAGAGTCTAAAAGCAGTGATTCTTTTTATCTGAATTCTATTACATTGGCAATATACATATAATCAATTGCTCCACCTAACAGGAAGGTGAGTGGAAGGCAGAGCAAGATAGCTATGTTTTATCAGAGACCAACTAAGGGTTTCAATTACAAGTGTTACTATTTTAAATGCTGTCTTAACTCAACTGTAAATCTGTATTTCTTTGAGTGGATTTGTTTGCCACTGAAACTATGAATTATGAATATTTGTGTTGTTTCTATTGTTTTACTTGATTTGCATACATATATGTTTGTAAATATACTCACAAATGCTCATGAACACAAGTAATTTTTTTAATGGTCTATTGCTTTGAAAACAGTTTTTTTTTTTTTTTTTTTGTAGAAAATGTCTTTTTCCCATAGAACTACTATGCTGTATCTTGCTCACTTAGGAATCAATCAGTTCTCTAAATTCCAAAATTATTATATATTATTTTGTAACAAAGGTCTTGAACTGTGCTTAGCACATGTTAAATAAAACTTATATATATGTTAAAATTCTATTTTATTTAATTAGATGTTATTAATCCTAGAATTTTGTATTTTTTAATATTCTCCATGTAGAGTTCAGAAAAGTAATGGGATGGACACAGCCTATCTATTCAGTAGAACCACCTAGTGTTTTGGCATTACAAATTCATCCCTCCATATATATAATCATGTTGAATTTGTAGCTACTGTACATTGAAACTGTATTTGTTCTGAAATAAAGTATTTCATGAAATGTTCAAAAGAATGAATTGAAATTCAGGATGATAATCTGTTGACGTTGTGATTCTCATAGCAGGGATATAGCACTGTAAGAGTTGCTGAATTATCTCCCAGAATCTTTCTTTCCTGGTGACTATGGTAGGAATTGTAGATCAACCACATCTAAGTTGCCCATTAATTCCTAATTTATAACCTTTATTGTTCACATGTTTTCAGGTATAAAGATATGAACATTTTAAACAGTCTTGTCTAATCTGGAGTCATTCAGGTGCATGGTGCTTCAGATTATATAATCTTCTATCTTAACTCTGGTATCCTGAAAGTATATTGAGATTTAATGACAAATAGCTAAGAGATCCATTGTACGTCAACAAGGTTCTCTAAGTCTCAGTTACTTAATGATAACAAAATAGCTGTGCACATACATATACTAATGGGTCAAATATTTTTAATCAAGATTTGTTGAATAAATCACAATGGCTGATTTGCACACAAGCTATCATAAATATATTTGCACAGTCATAACAGAATAACAGAGTTGGAAGGGACCTTGGAGGCCATCTAGTCCAACCCCCTGCTCAGACAAGAAACCCTATACTATTTCAGACAAATGGCTGTCCAGTCTCTTCTTAAAAACCTCACAGCTTCTGGAGGCAGGTTGTTCCACTGATTAATTGTTCTAACTGTCAGGACGTTTCTCCTTAGTTCTAGGTTGCTTCTCTCTTTGATTAGTTTCCATCCATTGCTTATTATATTGTATATTGTGTCATGAAATATGTTTTCCACCAAATAAAAAAAATGTAATTATCACTCCAGCGGCAATTTTATTTCTGTAAAGGGCCAGAGAAATGCAAGGGAGCTTGGAAAATAAACATGGGAAGTTGTTTAGTTCTTCAGTCGCTTTTGTCTCTCACTGACTCAATGGCCATCATTTTGTCAAAGTTGTCCATGAGCTATTTTCTTAGCACTTCATCTTATTCATAATTCCTGTTAACTAGCCCCATTTTTCCTTTCCAATTAAACTCAACATTTCTGGATCCTAAGCATCCTAGGTTTCTTATACAATTCCCTTTGATAATGAATCAATCAGAAGCAGGCAGCAGGTTTTTAGAAGTTCTGAATAGTCTTGTAGAAGATATTTTTACAGTTATCAATTTTTCCACCATGCTGAATCCACCCATTCTTGCACTAAAGGAAAATACACTGACCTAAAATTTGCTGACCTTCTTGCCTGTCCCTATCTTACGTCTATTGTCCTCATTTTACTTTGCTGCCACATGGTGGTACAAAGCAATTGGTAAAATACTCTTTCTTGTTATCTGCTTGCTTTCAGAATGCCACCAGACAGGAAATCATCCATCAATCTTGAATTTTTGAATTTTTGACCATCTCCTGTTCAACTGCTCATGTCAAAGCATGAGAACACACCTCTCAAAGCCTTAAACTCCTGCTAGATTTGCCAAACCATGTTGGTATCCCTTCAAAGCTAGTCAAACAGGTATTGGAGAGGTTGAGGGAGGAGCACAATAAAGCAGAAGAGAAGCTTTCTCAAAATCAGAAAGTGTCTCTACACTGAGAAACAGTCGAGTTTAAGAGCAGGAGCTCTGCATCTTTCTCATATGCTTCCCTAGAGAGGGTCTCCATGGAAGGAAACATCTGCTTTAAATGGCTTCCCTAGGAACGTATTATTACTTTCAATTTTGTTGTCAACCCCGATGTAACTAGCAATGAGAACATCTGTGGTCCAGACTTTCACACATTGACCTCAATAATTGGTATTAATAACTCACATGCTTCTAATATTGAAAATAAGTATTTTTACAATGATTTTAATCAACCATAGGATAATGTGTCACTCCACAAACAGTTCAGCAGAGGGTGGAACCAGGGCCAAGCTTAGATTTCATTTTCATTTGGTTAAAATTAAGCTTCTTTCATAAGACTATAATGCTGCTCAATTATGTTAAAAATTACAATTTGGCAACTGTTTGGAGGGTTAGGATTGCATTTGAGATTTTTAAGAATCTACTCAAGGCTCAGCTTGTCCAACTTCAGGCAAATTAATGTGAAGGTTTGCAAAAGCATTTTTCTTTCAGGTATGCTAGATTTCAACCACCAAAGTTGATGACAGCTGGGAATAGTAGAAAATGAAATCCATCATCTTAGACTGACATGGCGTGAAGATTGATTCGTACAGTAAGATGGATATTAGCACTGTTCATTGCAACATATTGTCCACACTTGTACCTATATCTGTTACTTTGTAGGGCAAAGGGCTACTTTAGGGAAACAATTTCATTTATGCAAAAGGTTCAGCAGGAGAAGTGTAACCAACAAGTCTTCCTGCATGCTGGTCTTGATATGATTCAATACACACATATACCAGAGTTATGCCAAGTCAAGTTCTAAATCCAGATTTAATGGGCTTTGATGAAAATGTAATAGAAAAAGTTAATATGTAAGAAATTTGCATGTATTTTGTAATGTATACATGGGGAATGGAATTGCTTCTGGAATAAATTGAAGAACCTAAGCAGAAAGTCCTTTGGATGCACTACTAGCTGTAGCTTCCAAACAATTGTAAAGCAACCCCACATTCTGTTGAAGTCTGTTGGAGCCTCATATAAAATGCATAACTCTTTAGTGTGATATAGGAAATAGCCTTTTTTTTTTAACTGAATGAGAATAGCTCATTAAAACAAATGTGAAATTAGTGGCTGGCAAATACATTTTCCTGATTTTTCCTCCTCTGCTTTGTTTGATTAAAATGAATTTCCTTTCTAATTACTTTTCAAGGAGAAGAGAATATAGTGAAGTGCTAATGAGTAGAGTGTTATTATGTCTAGGTAGCTAAGATGGACCAGGTCAATTTCATTTCATCATACAATCATCTCTCCAACTGACTGGAATCTTTTTGGCATCTGATGTTTCAAGTCAGTCCCCCCAAAAAGCTTGGGAAAACTCATTGCAGATTCTTCCATGAAGAACTTTGGAGAAACTATACACCTAATTTCTGTGGTCTAGAAGTTGGTGGAAAATTTCAAAAGGACTTCTATGCTTGGTTCTATATTAAGCCAGTAGGACAGGAGTGCAAAATGAATTTTCCATCCCCAGTAGTGACTGTCTGTCTGTCTGTCTCTCTCTCTCTCTCTCTCTCTCACACATACACACACACACACAAAATCCAAAACTATAGTATAGCCATGTTACATTTTGTTGCTATGTCCACAAAAAGCTTTTTTAGGAAAAATGTTTCAACTAACCATCCAAGAAAGCAGAACTCTTGAAGCAGGCATTGTTTCAAAAGGATACTTTTATTAGGGGTCAGTGACAGTAGGGAAGTCAAGGCAAGATCTGAGGAAAAGCCCACTGAAATAGTATAGTTAAGCAAGCAATCTTCCTCTTCCCACCAGTCATAATGTCCATTTGAAATCCAGCCATTCCACAGGTGGTCTGAAGTGTGGGTACCTGGCACAGTTGGCATGCATCTCAAGGTCTTCTTCAGTTTCGTTTCTTTGTAACCATCTCCCTGATAAGGGAGACACGTTCCTTTCTCAAAGGGATGGAGGCAGCAAGTGAGAGTAGAAAACGAAAGTTATCCAAAGCTAATACAAAGCTCCCCCTCCCCCAGCAGAGTGGCAGGCCCCAAAAGTAGAATATATGTGCAAGGTAAAGAATAAGGGTTTGGGGACGTGATAGCTTTGCATGCAAATATTTAGAAGAAACAAATATGACAAGTACTGGCTGCTGTATGGAACCCTAACCCTAACCCCATTGTGAAGTTAAAAATATGTCCTATTACAGCAATATAAAAGTTAAGGCTCTGTGCCTGAAAAATTGAAAAGCTAGGTTTGATAGAGTACTAAGATGTGACTATAGAACACTGGTTGGCAACCCGCGGCTCTGGAGCTGCATGCGGTTCTTTGAGCCACCTCTTGCGGTTCCGGAGCCTGCTCCGCCATTTGTAAAGAGAGAGAGACAGAGACAGAGAGGCACTTGCACTTCCCCTCTCCCTCTCCCTCTCTCTCTCTCTCTCTCTCTCTCTCTCTCTCATGGGACTTGCCCCCTCGCAGGGCTCCTGATTGGTCCTACACCCAGGTGCCCCACCCCCTGGAAGAAGGGCGGCTGGGGAGCCATGCAAGGAAGCCCCAGGATCCCCCCAGGGAGTGGCCCACCAAAGCCTCCGCTAGGGTGGGAGGCTCCAGAGTTGCTGATGGACAGAGCTGACCAGTCAGCGGGCCATTGCAGTGGTTCCAGCCTGAAGACGCCAGTGGTGCAGAAGGTGGGCAGCCTGGGGATGGCCCGGGGAATGATGCTGTTGCTGGCTGCTGCCCCAGCCGGGACTCCACGCTGCCCAGGCTTGCCCTCTGCCCATGGGATGTAGCCACGGCACCACTAGGGGGGCTAGTGCCACGACAGGCTGTCCATGGGTGGCGGTGGTGATGGTGAGCACTGCTCCTGGGTGCCTGGGTAGTGTAGCAGAGGAGGGCACAGTGGCGGTGGCGGCAGGCAGGACACGCAGCATGTCAGGCAAAAGGCTCTCCAGGCTCTTGTTGGCCTGCTGGCAGCACAGCCCCAGCTGGGTGGCCATGACACGCTGCCACTCTTGTGGCCCTTCTGGTTGCAGCAGAGCTTGCACTTGGGCATCCGCTGCAAGGGCGCCCGGGCCGGGTGAGCCACTGGGCCGCCCATGTACAGGTACGGGGAGCTGGAGCCATTCATGGCGCCCTCTCACTGCAGTTGCTAGATCCACCTCACTTGTGCCAGGGCCATGCTCAGCCAAATGTGGTGGCTCTTCCCTAGCTCTCTTGGCGCCGAACTATGCGCTGAACCTACCCTCGGCTCAAGTGCAAGTTGGCTGATGGCTCCCTTGCCAGCCTTCCCCACCTCTCAGGCTGGTCTGCGGTGCCCTGGGCGCCTTTCAGCACCTTTGTTGCCTCCTGCCCCCCTCCCCACCCCTTCGCCCCCCCCCCCAGCTTGAGAGGGGAGGCCCTGACCATCTTTTATGCTGGCCAGCCCGGCATTCACACAATGATGTGAGGCGGGGTGGGGCTGGCAAGAGAGATGCACCTTCCCAGCCCAGCGCAAACACCTGCAGTCCAGGTGGGCATGGAGGTTGGGAGGGGGAGAGGCTGGCTGGACGCTCTTGTGGGGTTCCACCTGGCTCTGGTACCGCTTGCGCTACCAGCCATCCCCAGTGCTGCCCAGCTGAGCACCCACAGGGTCTGGATCAGGCTGAGTGGAGGGGCTCAGACAGGGTATGGGGGGATGCAGAGGAGCTGCCATGAAGTGCTAGGGTGGAGGAGGGGACCCCAGTCATTCGTCAGAGTTCCCGTATGTCTTGCTGGGCATGGACCTGATAGGTTTGTTCACCAGGGTCCTGGCTGGAAGAGGGGAGGTCCTGGGGTAGGCTCGCTCTCTGCCTCTCTTTCTGAGCATGATTGCAAGCTCGCTGCCTGCCCAGGGAGGGGAGAGCTTAATAGGGGCACGGGGGGGGGCTTCAGCCACCATTCTGGCTGCTACACTTGGGTGCTGGGGCTGCTACCCTCTTCATAGCAGCGGCATTGCCTTTTATGCTGGTCCCATCACAAGCTACGTATGCACCCGTACGCTCACGGGAAGGATGAGAAAAGGGGTGGGCAGTGCTGGTGTTGGGGTGGGGGGAGGGAGTGGGGGGAGGAAGAAGGGATCCGTGGGGGTGTGGAGTGTGGGAGGAAGAGTTGGAATTTAAGATGCTCAAATCTGGGTGGGCTCTCAGCAAACGCGCGCCGAAAAAGTGAGGGGAGAAGGAAGAGAGGAAGAGAAACAGCAGGTGGGGAGGGGAAGTGCCCCGTTTCTTCTTCTGGTGCAAACTCTGCTGAAGCCAGAATGGGGGGGTATGAGGAGGAGGAAGAGGAAGAGTGGCGATTGACAAACTGTGCCAGCCAATCTCTTTGGGGGAGGGGGAACAGGATGGAGAGGAGGGCAGCTTGCCTTGGAGAGGGAGAGGAGAGAGACAGACCCTTTTGACATCTAAAATGAAGATAACACTGCATATATCCTTTTTATCTTTATTTTATATATATGCGTGTGTGTGTGTGTGTATACACATACATACACACAGATACACACACACACACACACACACACACACACACACAGGTAAAAAAAGGATATATGCAATGTTATCTTTATTTTTAATATCAAAAGGGTTTTGTGGCTCCCAGCATTTTGTTTTCGGTGGGAAACGGGTCCAAGTGGCTCTTTGAGTGTTTTGGGTTGCCTACCCCTGCTATAGAACAAACAAGCCTCCTGGAAAAAATCTAAGATTTAATTATCAAAAGTACTGTAGAAATCGGAGGAACTATTAGAAATGTCACTGAAATCAATTTCCAACATTAAAATGGGTGGCCAAAATGGTGCAGCTGAAATGTTACCCAAATGAGGAAGACTGTTTTTTAACCACAACTTGCTGACATCTCTGCTCTCCAGATTAGCAGGAAATTTGAAGTACTATCTTGAGACAGTTTCTGAAATCTTACAAGATATGAGTTTGATAATCTATTCATTAGCAGAGGAAGCTACCTAATATTTTGTCAAGACCATTAGTCAAAATAGCTCAGTATTATTTTTTAGCCTGGGTGAGACAACTTTAACTCAGCTTGATCAGGTATTTTATATTACAAAGGGTACAATTTACCTCTTTGGGCTGATGTTCCTCTTGGGTAATAGCTTTCCTTAGCAATGTAGCCATTGGCCTACTAAAATATTTTGGAAAAGAACCCTGTCATTTTCATTTTCTAAATTTTAAGAGGAATTTTAGGATAAAGCAAATGAGACATTTCACTGCTTCTTAAGAGTCACCTCAACCCAGACATTACTCAATTGTTTAAATAGCTCAGGGGATCTTCCCTGTTCGCCATCCTTGTTACAATGCAGTTATAAGATGCTGAGACTAGTAATTCTGCAAAGAAATTTTAACAAATTAACATTGCCACAAAATTAATCTTGAAAAATACAACCGATGGATTTTTAAATCACAGCTTTATAAGAAATAATAAAAATACAACATATGTGCATGATGATATTTTGCATATTATGGATAATGGCTAATAATTACTTTAATTTTTATTATTATTTTAAAAGAAAATTGCTTTTTTTGTGTTAGCAACCAGCATTATGAGCCAGTAATGTTGGACTCCTGCTATGATATACACCATGGGGTGCATGAAGATTAACTATCTATGGAGACTGCTACTCCTCCTTTGCTATTCATTTAACCTTTCAAGTTAGCAGACGTTGAAAATCTGAAGAAACAAAAAAACATTGCTTATTTTGTCTTTTAGTTCTGTGTGAGTAAGCAAAATTTATGAGAAGTGGAAGCTCGCTGGTCACTTGTTATTCTCTGAAACCGTAGCTACATAATCATAAATTATTACAGTTCTAGGACAGAAAGAGCAGTGACAGAAGATAATCTTCAATCTGCTAGTCTGGCATGGTGCAACCTAAAAGCACAACTTGTACAAATTGATTTTTTTTTAGATTTAGGACAGTAAAAAAATAAATCAAGCTATTTTGTGCTAATACAGGTAGCCCTCGATTCAAAGATACTTTGAGACAACCATGACTTGGATGACTGAGAATCTCCATAGACAAGAAGACTTACAACAGTTCATTTAGTAACTGCCCAAAGTTAGAATAGCAGTGAAGTGTGACTTATGACTGTTTTTTGTAGTTGCGACCTTAGCGGCATCCCTATGGTCACATGATCAAAATTCAGATGCTTGGCAACTGATTCATATTTCTGACCTTTGCTATGTGCCCAGGGTCATATCATCCCTTTTTGCAACCTTCTGACAAGCAAAGTCAATGAGGAAGCCAGATTCACTTAACAACCAGGTTACTAACTTATCCACTGCAGAGATTCACTTAACAACTGTGGCAAGAAAAGTTGTAAAATGGGCCAAACTCACTTAACAAACGTCTCACTCAACAACAGAAATTTTGGGTTCAATTGTGGTTGTAAGTCGAGGATTACCTATAGTCTTAAAAAGCTGAACAAATAAAAGCCAAATAGATATTGATTGTGCTCCCTCTACTGTTCAACCATTATATCTTAATAAATGAATACAGAAGTGAACATTTTAAGTCAGTTCTACCATATATGACAGTCTTTCATGTGTTATCCAATCAAAGTGCAAAATTAAAATGGAATCCAAGAAAAGGGGATTTAAATTATTGGTGCAATACCCTGTGTTAATAGGAAATATCTTTTTTAAAAAACCTAACATATTTATTATGAATATAATAAAGTCCATTCATCAGATGTATGAAATATTATTTAAAATTAGCAAACATACAGTATTCAGTTATATATTGTTGTTGTTGTTAATTGCGAAGTCGTGTCCGACCCCTGCGACCTCATGGACAACGTTCCTCCAGGTCTTCCTGTCCTCCACCAACTTCTGGAGTCCATTTAAGTTCACACCTACTGCTTCAGTGACTCCATCCAGCCAACTCATTCTCTGTCGTCCTTCTTCTATTGCCCTCAATCTTTCCCAGCATTAGGCCCTTCTCCAGTGAGTCCTTCCTTCTCATTAGGTGGCCAAAGTATTTGAGTTTCAACTTCAGGATCTGGCCTTCTAAAGAGCAGTCGGGGTTGATCTCTTCTAGGACTGACCGGTTTGAACGCCTTGCAGTCCAAGGGACTCGCAGGAGTCTTCTCCAGCACCATAGTTCAAAGGCCTCAATTCTTTGGCGCTCAGCCTTTCTTATGGTCCAACTTTCACAGCCATACATTGCAACTGAGAAAACCATGGCCTGGACTATACGCACTTTTGTTGGCAGGGTGATATCTCTGCTTTTTAGTATGCTGTCTAGATTTGCCATAGCTTTCCTCCCCAGGAGCAAGCATCTTTTAATTTCTTGGCTGCAGTCCCCATCTGAGGTGATCTTCGAGCCCAGAAAAATAAAATCTGTCACTAACTCCATTTCTTCCCCATCTATTTGCCAGGAATTGAGAGGGCCAGATGCCATGATTTTGGTTTTCTTAATGTTGAGTTTCAACCCAACTTTTGCACTCTCCTTCTTCACCCGCATCAAGAGGCTCTTTAGTTCCTCTTCACTTTCTGCCATTAGAGTGGTATCATCTGCATATCTTAGGTTGTTGATATTTCTTAATTCCAACTTTTGTTTCATCTAGCCCTGCCTTTCCCATGATGTGTTCTGCATATAAGTTAAATAGGCAGGGCAACAGTATACAGCCTTGCCGGACTCCTTTTCCAATTTTGAACCAATCAATGGTTCCGTGTCCAGTTCTCACTGTTGCTTCTTGACCCGCATATAGGTTTCCAGTTATATATACTAATGCAGAAAACAACCAATGGGAAAAGAAGAATGAGATATGAAAATAATAAATACAAAAAAAGAATAGACCAATAATACAGGAAGTCCTTGACTTATGACCACAACTGAGCCCAAAATTTCTATTGTTAAGTGAAACATTTGTTAAGGACATTTTGCCCATTTCATGACCTTTCTTGTCACAATTAAGTAAGCACTGTTGTGGATAAATTAGTAACAAATACTGACAATAGTATTTGATCTATACTGGCTTATTTATTAATACATGTCCCATCTCGCTATTAAATGCTGTAGTGTAGATATTCTTGCCTTTAGGCATACTGTCCTTTGGGTTCCAATTTAATGTATTTAATTCTGCAAATAAGATGGGCCTGCTGTGTTCTGTGGAATGTAACAGTCTTAGTTTAATTCTGACCCAGAATATTATAAGAAAAGAAGTAAACCAAGTGCTAATATACTCATACAAAAACATTCACAATGAAGCAGTTTATTTTGATAATGACCACCAGTTGAAAAAGTTATGGACAGAATATCTTGTTAATATACAGTCTCTATTATTGAATATGCATCAAAACTAATGATAAATGAGCTATGCTCAAATGTAGCTTAGAGGAGGGAGGCATTACAGTGATTTAGAAGTATACAGAAAAATAGAATACAACTATTTTCTATTTCCAGAGAAGCTTCTGCTTTTCATATGATTATACAGCTGCTTTGCACTAGTAACTATATACAAATGATACCACAAAAAGTAATTGACAAATATAAGTAAAAATACACATGTATACAAACAGCGTATCTTCTTGAGCAATGTTTTTTTTTGTATCAGAAATCCAGAAGAAGTGAATCATTACTATTTGTAATGAGCTAACTTGATTTCAAAATGTAAACATGATTCAGCTTTTTCAGCACATCAGATTGGCTCTCAAAAGCATAAATTCTATTAGGCTGGTGATAGATGAAGTGAAATAATAAATAATCCAAGAAGGCAAACACCAACCTGCTTTTAGTGTTGAAAACAATATTCTATTGCTATGATGCTATTTTGTAATATACATTTAGCCTTAATTGTTACTATTATTTTACATGTATGATACAAATAAAAATAGTTATCACATTTACAGGTTGCCTAAATGCTTCATTTGAAATTTCTTTACATCTGCAGCTGATGTGAGATACAAAATTCCAGGAATTCTTTTTATGGTTTAAGTCACTAAACAATGTTAAATAAAATGACATTAATACAAACTAAGTATGGTTCTTCAGCAAAGGACAAAATATAAATGCCTTATCGATTATGGCCCATGACTATTCTATGGCTATGAAGGTTCATGTTTGTAGGGGATATACTTTTTTTCTAAGTGCTTTCTTTAGATAAATACATGAAATCCTTATACTTTGAATCACTCCATAGTATCTGACAATTCACTTTCTGCTAATTGTATTCTAATGAGCCCACCTGTTTTAAAGCTATCACCAGGTAACACTTTGAGAGAAAAATGAATTGTTCAATTTGTAGGAATTAGATATATTGTTTTAAAATCAGAGATCAGGAGTTGTTAGCAACTTTTTTTTAGAATCAAGGGAAACCTATACAGTCTTCACATAAGGTATTTTGAATATACACAAGAATGCTTTAAAAAGAACTCATGATTTTGTCACTGTACATCAAATACTCCCATTATCATCTACAAAAGTGGTGTCCAATCTTGGCAACTTTAAGATTGTGAACTTTAAGTCTATGCTGGCTGGGGAATTCTGGGAGTTTAAGTCCACAAGTCTTACAGTTGCAAGGTTTATTTATTTATTTATTTATTTTCAAATATTTATATGCCGCCCAATCCCAAAGGACTCAGGTTGGACACTCTTAATCTACATCAAGAGTTTTGATGTTAGTATTTTTTAAGGAATAGTGTCTCTTACAAGAGTGAAAACCTGGCTTTAGTCCCAGGCCTGCAGACAATGTGTTTGGGGGGGATGGCTGCGTTGGTATATTTCAATGCATGTTTTTAATTCAGTCTGTTTTGTCTATGTTTTTATTATTTTAACCAGTATTACATTGTTGTAAGCCACCAGAGCCTGCTCAAGTTGGTGGCTGTAATAAATTTAATGAAATAAACAATCTCCGGCAATCATGAATGACTCAGAGTCAGCAAAGCAATAAAACGCATACCATGCTCTTATTTGTACTGTCACTTTTAGAGATTTTATCACTGCACAAAAGCAAGAAATGTTAACTACCTATATAGCATACATATTTAAAAAGTAAATATTGGATTGTTTTGTTTGCTTGTTTAACAATGGAACTAAGAAGCCAAATAAAGAGTTAATAAAAATTGGTAAAGAAAGTGCCAACATACAAAAGATACAAGGGACGAAAACCTATCTACTTGTCCTGCGTTTAAATTTTTGGACAGCCAGTGATGAGCAATGAGAAGTACATAGCAGTTTGCTTGACTATAAGCAGATGCCTCCGGGTCCCAAAAAGGGCAACATCAGGAAGTCAGAATTATCATAACCTGGTTCATCTCACTTATTCAGCATATAATGTAATTTAGCCATAACTAGGGCTTGGATAAAATCCTTAAAGGGCAATTAACAAATAACACATCATTATTTTTATTACAAAATAATAATTAGTAGTTACAATGTGGTTTGGAAATTCACTAAGAAAAATCCTTTTTTTAAAAAATAACCATTAAGATTTTGATTTGTTCCTATGATAAAGTTAGTCCTTATTAGAAACACTCCCTGAAAGTTATCAACACATCTTTCTTTACATATCATCTTAAGTGGCAACAAGGCATGGCCACCTACCTAAATTACTATTAGTAGCAGATGCTTTTAGTAATGCACTTAGTCCACATATGGTGTTTATGTCCTAAATCAATAAAACTTGCTGCTTTATAGTTTGGTGTTTTTGCTGATACTGCAATCACTATGGAAAGATAATTAATTGATATTAAATGATTTTATAAAGGACTTTTAGGATCCAACTTAGATGATCTGTATCTGACACCCTGTATCTGACACCCTGTATGACAATCAGGCAATATTTTGAACTCATAAGAATTCTAGGGGCAAATGCCAAATGTCTTAGGATTAGTTATTATGATTAATGTCATAAATATAAATATTGGATGAAAAGGATAGTAAGTTAGTATGCAACTTTCTTATTAACACACACACTTGACTTTTATATTGCTGTTTTGCTAGATTTACTCATGCACCAAGATTTCATGGCATTCTTTATTCTATTAGCATCTATATCCATCAGAACTGCAAGATACTCAAGTTTCTGTCTATAGCACATGCATAGAAACATACTATTTGGCTATCTCCAGCTAGTAGGCTTCTTAAAGTTTATTAAACTTACAAATAGCTTGTTTTCCAAATACTTAAATTAATAAGTAATGGAAATTTTGTTGGGAAGAGATAGCTGAATTATACTTTTCATCAATGCAAAGCAAAGGTTTGGATGGTTTTTCTGTTTTTATTAACAGGAATCTATAGTACCGTATATGCCGGCGTATTAGGCGACCCGGCGTATAAGACGACTCCTGTCTTTATAGCCGGGCCGCATTCCTAGAACGTCGTCTTATACGCCGGAAACTACCAGTATTTCCGGTGTATAAGACGACTCGGCGTATAAGACGACCCCCGTCTTTGGCGCCGATTTCAGCGCTCGCGGAAGTCGTCTTATACGCCGGCATTTACGGTAGTAACTTTTCTGCATATATATTATTATTATTGAACTCTGTACAGGATTGGCTGTCTTACTGGGTTGGACTTAGAAAAAAGTAGGATTGGAGACAAAACAATTAAAGAAACCACTAGGAAAGAAGCAGTACATTTTAAAATCTTGTGAAATTAATTTTCTTATAGGGAAAATTGAAGGAAAATATACTGCAACACGCAACGGTTTTTAAGCTGAAACAAAAATCCATGCTAACATACAATTACCAATATTTTTATTTCAAGAAACCACTCTTCCTTTATAGTTGCTATTTGTGTATATGTGCAAGTGCATATATCTTGCTTGCAATCTTTGATGCTACACAGCAAACCTGAATACTTTTAAGCACCATAATCCATTTTTATTGTCACTGACAACCATGTAGTGTTTTGTCTTATAAATAACTTGCATAAATGCTGAAATCATATTAGGATAAACCACAAAGTTCATTTTATTAACTATTTAAAAAAAGCAATGTACAGGCTAAATTCTTTAAAGTGCAAAACAACAGAACATGTCTGCAACATTCAGATTGCTTGGATCTCCACAAAAGGAGGAATTCAGTATGTAGTCAACACAATTAATCTTCACAATTATATGAAAACGACATTTTGATTAGATATCAAGATAGATTGTCCTCTTTTTTTAGTGCTGCATGAAAGGCAAAGTAACAATCAGAAAATAGTTGAAAATTCAATTAATGTTTAATATCCTGAAATGACCTTTCTCGTGTCAAATTCTACCCTGTTACAAAAGGGAACTGATACAGCCCTAAGCTCGGGAATCTTTTAAAACTTACATGTACACTCAGAGTAACTGATGGGGTGTTGTTTCAAAGGAAAAATTAAAGATTCCAACACAAAATCTTGAGGAAGATATGGTACTTAGTCACAAACCAACCCACTATGGATTTGGCAACACATTGGTGACCTTGTTTGGCACTGAGCAGCAGGTACTGGGAACATGCATTATGCCAATGACTAAAATACCAAACTTGTTTTTCTATAGGAATAATCCAATTTTTGACATCAGATATGTTTATACACTATTAAATTCCTGAGATGAGCATATGGAAAAGGTATGTCCCCATCTTAAATTACCATGAGGAAATTGTTTCTTCCAGATTCCCAATCTCTGCATTTTAAATATATTTAACATATTAATCTTCTTCAAGACGCCACTTCTGAGACTCCTCCTGACGTACATCAGGCCTTATTTGATTTCTCATGCCTCCTAAAACATTTGATGTAGCTTCTGTTGCAACTATTAGCGGTTTTACTACAGTTGGCGGAATCTGGCGGAGAACTCCTCCTACTGCTCCAGTTACCCCTCTGTTTTCATGTTCACGTGTAGCAGTTTCATAAATTGTATGTGCCGTATCTGTAATCCCCTGAGAAAATTACAAACATACAAAACAACGTAAGTGGAGTTGAACAGTCTTGTCTAATAAAGTCACTTCTCCAAAAACCCTTTCGGAGATTTAGCTCATCAGTTTTCTAGGCTAAGGATCTTGTTCAACCAACCCCCTCAGTTTTACCTGAGAACTGGCACTGCCTTCCCATACAGAGGTTATACAACAAATCAACATTCTGCAACATTACTATTGATCGTTTTTGAGCAATCTGGATTCAACAAACTGTTTTCAGAAGAAATGACATCTCTCCTTTTGGGGATGAAGGAGTTAAATAATACTAATTTGCTGACTAAAAGGTTACCCGAATTTTCAAATCAATTTGGTATAAGGGAAAATCTGTTATCAAACTTTATGATCATAAAAAACTGATTAACACAGTGACATTACTATACAAAATAATTAGAAATGTTACGCATTTTTTGAAATTTTTGAAATATTAAAGGAAATGATCTAAATACAGCAAAAATCCAAGAATTAAAATGATGTTTACGCTAGACAATTCTTGTTTTGAGAATACCCTTAAAGATGTTGAGTCTCAAAATTGCTGAAGAATAAATACTTATATTGAGATGATCATCTTAGATCTGTAAATTGAGACTGAATCCTGACAAGATTAAGATTTTGTTGGCAGGTTATTTCTGGGAATGGATTTGAAAGCTTTTTCTCTATGAGCCTGCCTTCTCTTAGAGCTTGTATGCAATTTGGGGGGGAGGGGCTTCCAGAGTCATTTTGTCACTGAAGGTTTACTACTGACGTTAATATGCTAGTCCAGTATACTATTAGTCTGATATATCAAATATATTTTTACTAGCTAAAGACAACATAGTAACTATCATCCATGTACTGCTAATTAGTTCACCTAGGCCTTTTCTGTATGAATGCTGGATGGAAATGTTTATTTCAGCTTTTCTTTTCCATTTCTCCAATGTTTTTATTATTTTTAATATTGTTTTTAATTTAATGCTTAGGAGCTAATACAAATATATCTCAAATTATAGCAAACAACCAGAAGGATACAATCTACCAACAAAAGACAAGATTCTTTAGTAATTAATTACACTTTACCTCTTTTACAACACTGTATGCTTTTGCCACACCCTCACGAAGATCCACAGGCTGGTAAGCTAGACGACGAGAAAGTCGTTTGATCTTCTTTGTCTCATTTAAGCTAGGCCCAGGGGAAACCATGTCATAAGCTGTTTCTGCAGCTGCCTAGATTTCAATTTCAATAAAAATAACAATATATTATTAATACAACGAAGAATAAACAATGGTTTATGAATTATAACAATGCTTCATCCCTAACATGCACTGTCAAGCCTCAGGTCTTAATATAACATGTATCTTACTGTAACACATAATATTTAATATAATGTAATAAACGTTTATAAGATATGCTTCAAAAAGTTATTTACAGAAGTTCAAGATTGAGTATTGAAATTTAAAGAGCACAACTATTCTCAAAGAAATGAAATGTATTTGAACCTTATTGTCAGTATCAAGACAATTGCTCAAAATACATTATTTTTACTTTATCCTGCATAATTTAGATAGCTGCTATGAGGTCTTAAAGGGATGAAATATCTCATGTGGGTGTTTTTATTTATGTATCTAATTGATTTTTAAAATTGCCTGATATAGAGGGTTAAAACAATTTTAAAACCATTAAAAATAACTATGCTAGAAGGAACAAATCAGATTATTACACCATTGCTAGTGCTTAGAAAATCATACATAAATGTAACTCTCGGAGCCTGTTGGAAGCCTCAAGCCAAAATCAGCTTTCTGCTTAGTTATTTTGTCAACATGGAGTTGATGTAGACTGCAACATGCATCCCACGTAGCAGTGACAACATTAAAGTTCCCTTTACTACCTTCCATCTTGTGTATCAGCTCAGTGGGCATTTGTCTAGTTTTGAATGACATCAATCTAACAAAAAATCTAATCCATTCACATATTGTTCCAAATCCTTGAAGTTATTCTTTGTTATAGGCCAGAACTTCCCTTATCCAAATTAAGTAGGTGACAGACACCTTAGTTTATTGATCAGTTGAAGCCTTGTATGTTTATGTATGTTCTAATATTTTATGTGCTTCAAAATTAAGCAAAAAATAGTCTTTGACTGTCACCAAGAATAAATGGAAAGTATACCTGTATGGTCTGAACCATTCTGTTTGTCAGTTCTAATGCTGCCATTGCGGTAGATGTACCAAAAGAAGCTGCTCCTCTCTGGAAGCCCCTCACAATACGGCCATCTTTTCGGTATTGCTCTATTGGTAACCACACCAAATCTTTCAGGCCCTGAACTGAATCAAAGAGAGAACATTACAAATAACCAATATGGCCAAGTATTTTCAAGTATTTCTTCATTCACATATATGTATTTAAACTTAAATGCTCTTAATAATACAAATAATAATAATTTTGAAAAAAATGTCAAGAATATTTCACAGACTTACCTAGTTGAATTAATGAATGAATTGGCCCAACACCTCCAAGAATACCTGGTAGTTGGTTCTTTCTGATGTCATTAAGCCATTCAGATAAGGCATACGAAAACAGCTTATCAACACCCAGCAACCTATAATAAATAGTATTATTAATACACAAACACAAACTACTGACATCTGAAAATTGAAAGGAATTAAACTGCTTTGTATGTTTTGTTGATAGAGATTAACTATTCAAATAAACATGATCATTAAGTAAGCTTACCCGTGTCGATAACAAAGTCTCTTCAGTTTTAATTCGGAGCAATTTAATTGAGCGAGACCAATCAGAATACCAGCCAATGTACCCTGAAAATTAAATATGTCAATTCATCTATAAATTCAACATAAACTGATAGAAATCCTTCATTCATATATTATGCCTATTTTCATTTAATAGTTAATTGTAAGAGATGTGGGCAGGTGCATGGATCCTGTGAACAGGCAATAAAAAAAAAAAGATAGCAGCAGTGATGTTCAACCTCCTTCTGGCTTGCCCTTTGATTTGCTTGTGGTTATTACATGACTGTGGGATGATGTAACAGTTGTAACTTTATAGACCAGTCCCCCTCATTCAGCACTATTGTAACTCTGAACAATGGCTGAATGAGTGGTTGTAATCTGAGGACTACCTATAATGGCAATCTAAAATAAGCCCAGCTTGGTTTTTTTAATATAGTACCTGTCTTATGGGTGATTACTTTTCAGATATTGCTCCCAAATTCCATATGTATTATTCTTCTAGGGAACAATCACTCTTTAAGGAGGGTAGGCTTGCTTCAACTATATTGGCTTTCTGGAAGCTGCTCAAAATAAAGCTTCTTCCATAAGCTTTTTAAAAACTAAGTAGAATAATGTTATAGGAATTGGTATATTTACATTTCATATTATATTATCCCAGCATAGATGCTTTCTTTTCTGCAAAATGGCTGTGTGTCATAAGATTAGTAGTCTAAAAAGCTAATGAATAAACTGGGGGGGGGGAAAGCAATTGATTTTAAAGGGTCTCATTATTTATTTCAGGCTAGAAAAAAGAGCAAATATCCTAGTGAAAAACAGGAATCTTTTAGAAAAACAGGTGGTTCGTTCTTTAAAATCAGAAGTTTTCAAAAATGGCTGGTTAAATTCTTTGTGCGGTATTAAATTTCTAACTCGGCGTGGAATTATTCTAATTCATCTTTGTATTATATTAAGATCTGAAAAATTGTTTGGTATTACTAAAACAGGCAGATATGAACCCACATGATTAATGGATGGAAGAAATTTTATCTGACAGTGTTAAGATTTAACAAACCTGATCCATAGACACATGTTTACCATGATAATCAAGACGTATTGGGACTTCTGATGTAAATCGAAACTCTCTGAAAGGAAAGAGAAGTGGTAAGATGATGCACAGAAAAAAGTTCAGGGGAAAAATGAGAGTGCATGATAAAGATAATATTCACAAGTATCATGATCTTAATCTGTGGGTGCTTTTAAAATCAGCACTGCTTTGGGAGAATTAAGTGGCTTTTTTTAACACGGGGCCTTTCTCCAGCATTTATTATTATCTAAGTAATCTGAGCTTTAGATGATTAGATTAACTGTTCCAGAAGTGGCTTGTATCTACTAGAAATGTAAAGCAAGAAGTACTCTAATGCACTGAAAAAAGTCAGAAGTCACTGATTTTTTTTTCTTTCTATAGTATACCCTTGCATATATTCCTCCTCCTCTCATTTTTCTTTCTTTTCTGATCTTTGTTTTCATTTTTATTTCATATTACAATACACTTTGATAAAAATGAAAAAAATTATCTAAGTAAGTTCTTTCTTTAAAAAATAACCTTGTTACAATAAATTACAGAAAAATCCAGATTAGGGCATAAACCTTGGTTACCAATCTTTTTAATTCCCATTCTAAGCACTAGTTTTGACTTAAGCCACAGTATTGAGAAACAGTTTTCCTTCTGTAAGAATACATCCACTCTGATTTTCATATGGTACTCATTTTATATCTAATTATCAGATTCAGCTGCTGGTACACAAATTGGTACTTTTTCTTTGTAAGTTGAAGGTGTAGAAAGAGTAAATGTGTGGACTTTTATAACACTGTTAATTTTGGGGTTTTTTTTTTAGTATTTGTTTTGGAGTTTCCTTTTAGATTTTCACATTTTCCCCATGTACTTGTAGTCATTATTTTTATCTCCTTTAATAACCATCCATATTTAATTAATGAAGTCCACACTGTATTTTAGGAACCATAAGTATATAATCTAATACAAAACATTATAACCAACTGAAGAAATGTGTGAATCAAACTGTCCTGTCTACTGAAGGAAAATATTTAGCTGTGATTATATTTAGTATAACTATACATAGAACATTCATGATTACAAGCATCTGAAAGAAGTCAGTTGATTTTACAGGCCAGAGTGCCAAAACGGAGCTCTTGAAAAAGTAACATGAGAAAAGACAGACATTTTAGAGTAGGGGTAAGCAACCACTGACTGGATAATGTCCCTCCTATTTGCAAACAGCCAAAATTCAGAAAACAAATAAAGGTTTTCAGCAAAAAAAAAGAAAAGAAAAAAAGAAAAAAAAAGGTTTCCTGAAAGGACATAAGGTATTCACAGATGTCCAATGTGTACCTGAAAAATATTGGCTGATCACTGAATGATGCCTCTTCCTGTGAGAGATTATGGTCATCCCCATTGAGCATATCCACAGAATCAATACTTCCATTCTGACTTGATGGCTTATGTAATGAAAAAGAAATGACTGGATTTGGTTCTTTGAAACCACTCTGATGCCTGGGCAAAATACATGTTACTTCAGGACCAGGAGGCTTTTTAACTGCAAATAAAATAACTGATATTAAAATCCAAAGCAATCAAATAGTCATTATTTCTACATAGCTGTTTTCAAATTAATTATATATTTATATAATTCATATAATTTATATTAAATATATATGATATATAATATGATTTTACATCAGAGTATTTACCCTCAGGATCTGGAGTCATTAGGACTTCTACTTCTGTTGATAGGCTAGTGAAAAAATCCTTCAAGAAAAACAAGGCATCCTAGAAAATAGAAAGCAGTATACTAAGAAAAAGAAATTATTACCTTGCTCATAGTAATACATAATATTAATAGCATTAGTACTATTACTAATTATTTATTAGTAATAATACTAATTAGTATATTAAATACTAATCATTTGTCAGATGGAATTTTGGAATATAAACCAAAGTGCTATATTATTAACAATGAAGTTTATCTTACAATCTTACGTATTTGAATTACATAAACATACATGTATTTGTATATGTCACACACACACACAAACACACACAATATATAACTGCTTATACTTTGTTTGGCTAAATGAAAAATATCTATATCCTACAAAAGATGGAGTCAATGCAATTCTCAATATCTCACATGACTCATGCTGCCTAAGTTTCAAAACAAGTTTTAATTTCTCCACAGTATTTTTAAAAAATATTCATACAGTAAAGAGACATTTACAATACTTTTAAAATCAATGAAAGAGTATCAAATACAAAGAGCTGGTTTGATATAATGGGTAATATGCTGGCCTAGAATCCAGGAGACTGTGAGTTCTAGGCTTGCTTTAAGCATGAAAAACTAGCTGGGTAAATTTGGGCTAGTCACTCTCAGCACAACTCACCTCACAGGGTTGTTTTGCGGAAAATGGGAGGCAAGAGCATTAGGTATATTTGTTGCATTGACTCATATATAAAAAGGCAAGATAAACAATATAATAATAAGCTAGGGTAACCAAGTGAGTAATATTTTTCTTCAAAGAGAAAAAAATGTGGCAACTGGTCCACCCATCTCCCCAACATGGTGTCTTCTTAACTAACCTGGTCAATGTTGAGACGAAGCGGCATTAAAGATACCCGTAAACAACATTCTTGTGGCGATCTTCCAGACTCAGGACGAACATGCAATGCTTTAACTGTCAACTGTTAAATGAAATATATATTGGTTAATGTTGTCCTTTTACCAGTTAGGATCGTTTGTGCACCCATATAAATTGCTTAAATAAATAAATAATCAGTAGAGGTCCCAAAGATGCTTTTTCACAAGGCAATTGGACTTTTTTGTTTTTCTTTGAAGACGTTTCGCTTCTCATCCAAAAAACTTCTGACTCGATGGTGGGGAATGGAAAGATTTATACTCCTTGCAGAGAGCTGGTCATTTTGCATACTTTTAACAAGTCAAGTCGTTAGTGCTACCTAGAGGCTTATCTGTGTCCTCAGGGTCACCTGAGTAGTGCAAATGTGTGTCTAGCCTTCCTGGATTGTGCTGTATACATTAAGGAAGACAGAAGTCTTAACATTGAAATTTACAGGAAGCCTATACACACAGATCAGTATTTACATTTTGATTCACACCACCCACTGGAGCACAAAATGGGAGTTATCAGAACCCTACACCATAGAGCTGAAGGCCCGTCTACCAGCAAAGATGGAAAAGAAAAAGAACTAAAGCACATTAAAGAAGCCCTCTGAGCTTGTGGCTCAGGAGGATCTTCAGCCAACACAACATACGTGCACACTTCATACCCAAGAATACATTAAGGCAGAAGCTTGTCTACTCCAAGAATAAAACACCTAGACACAAACTGAGCAACGTGGTATATGCAGTATAATACAGTGAGCCATGTGCAGTTCTGTACATTGATTTCTGTCAGCATGTTATGGTAATTCTGCAAGAAGTGGTTAACATTGGAATGGAAACTCTGACTAAAGCATTGTCAGACTGGACTTGAGTTATCAATCATTTGGATAACTTAGCATACCAGTCATTCTGGATAAATATGCCTATTTTCCAAAAGAAGTATTTCAAAATCAGCTTCCACGTTCTGCAGATGATAGAGATTGAAAAATCCATCAGGAGCCTTTCTTCTAAATAAAATAAATAAGTATCCATCTGAGGGTGGACGCTTATTGCCATGTTTGATACATTTTCTAAATGGGATAGTCAAGAGCTTAAGAAGTTGATATACATGTCTTAAATGCCCAAAACAAGTCTAAAAAAGTTAAATATCTTTTCTTTTTACATGACACTTAAAAGTAAAGCTCAGTAGGAAAATAAAATTATTTAATGAATATAGAGAAAAATACACCTTTATATATTTCCACCACAGAAATCAAAAGAAACTGAAATAAAGGGAAGAAATAATCTGCACCCACCAAATGTTTAGCTCTTTAAGGTTCTGAAATAGTCCTGAACTGACAAGCGGTAAATGATGATAAAGAATGCATACTTCTGCAGTGCACTTGGTTACTATTTATTTATTTGTTTATTTCTATAGCTGCCTATCTCAATCAATGACTCTGGGTAACCTACAATTCAACATATTATCTTCCTTTGTAATTCTCAGCATTAAAATATTCAGCAAATGTTTATCAGCTCTTACCATGTTAGAGTGCGCTTTTCTAGGCATCTCCTTACTACAGTAAAGATAAAGAAATTTATTCATTTGAGATGTAGCCAAACGATCTCTGATTTCAAGATCTTGAACCATAAATATTTGACGAGATACAGGTTGTTCCAATATGCTGAGTTCGCACTCTTGTTCACCTGAGGGATATACCTCATGTTGGAATTTCACCTTTAAAAAAACAAGAGACAGGAAAAAGGGCAAATTTGATGGATTAAAGCAGACATGTCAAACTTGCGACGTATTGGAACTTTTTCCCCATTGCCGGCAATGGGATGGGCATGGTTTCCTCGTGACGTGTCCGGCCTGCGGCCCTGGGTTAAGGTTTTAGAGAAATAAAACAAAATAATGTCATTTCCACTTTTTACCTTGCTTAACTGTATTTCTATCAAAAAGTCGGGGTTCCTTCCTTTTCCTCCACAGGCAGTACTACGTCCATGTCTTGTTGGGGTGTGAGAAGGAGAACTCTGAGGACTACTGGATAATAAGAGAAAAAATATGTTTCTCTTTAAATAAGAAGTTTACCTCACAACAACTCATTCAGATCTCAGATTCATTCAGTGCACAATCTGAGTTTTGTGAACAAAACTGAATGTACTACCTTGTCATCAGAAATATATTTCCTTCTTTCCATAACTAATACATTTCCAATTATGAAGGAAGTAAGAGTTTGGCTAGATTCACACACCAAACTAAGCCATTTATTATGTTTTGTTTAACAAATTACAATTTAAGAAGAAATCGTTTCTGTTTAATATAAGGCTAATTATCAGGCCTATATTACACATCCAGTCTAGTACTCCATGACCTATAATGGTCATCCATATGCATTCAGAGAGCTCATGGTCATGGCTGGTAGATCACTTCCTCTCTTTCATTATTGCTACTGCAGTTACAAAAGAAAATGACTGAGAGGGTGTTTATGTTTCTTTAAATTAATTCTCAGCTCCTGTGTAAAAAGACAAGGGACTGGTACTGAAATACTTACATATAACTTTTAGCTGGAGATGTAGGTGTTATGTTCCCAAAATCCTTTCCTCCATAAAGATGCCAAATGAGTGAAATTTCTTTCACAACATAGCGCATGAGGGGAACAGGAAAATGCAGAGGTGTCTTGCTTGTATGTGCCTTTTTCACTGGTAAACTAAAATGGTTTTCTTTTATTATAATAGCATCTTCAACCATTGTTTTCACTACTGGCTCTTCTTCCTTATCCTAAAGAATTACAGACTATTAGCTGAATGCGTATTTTTTCTTCTTCCATTTTTTTTTTCATTTTCATTCTTCCAAAAATGGTTCTATAATTTGAAACCTCTTTTGCATTATAAACATAATTATATATTTCTTAAATGAAATAATGTCAAATGTAAAATTGGAACTGAGAAAAATAAAATATAAATTTATAAAATTATGATACATATTTTCAAAAGGACAGTAATACTACAAATTATTCAGAATCTTAATGTACAATGAAACAGTGAATTATATTATTCAAACTGATGAAAAGTAAGACAGATATGATTTCAAGTATGCTCAAAAATATTCTGTAAAAAGGGAGGTAAAATTTGGAATTAGTATTTCCTATGACAGTGGTGGCGAACCTATGGCACGGGTGCCAGAGGCGGTGTTCAGAGCCCTCTCTGTGGGCATGCGCACAGTCACCCCTAGGCCTTCAGCTGGATTTTATAAAATCTTTTCGCTTTAGGCTTCTGCCGCCGTGTGCAAAAAAAAAAAAAGTTCAATCAATCAGTCAATTTCAATTTCTTGTGGGGAAAAAAAAGATCTTGCAAAGTTGGAATTGATTGATTGAACTTTTTAGTCCCACCCAGTCTGCCGTTACCACTGCAGCCACGCCCATCCCATGGGCCACACCCACCCGGCACTCGACGATGCATAAGTGGGTTTTGGGTTGCAGTTTGGGCACTCGGTCTCTAAAAGGTTCGCCATCACTGTCCTATGATTTAGGTTTTATTTTTATTCAGTCAAAAAATAAAACAAAAATGAAACCAAATCAACTAATTCATCTTATTTCCTTAATCCAAGACAATTTAAGTTCACAATCGACAAAACAGCTAATGGACCAAAAATAATGACAAAACAAAATACTTAAAACTCACTTAATATATACGAAAAGCAACTGAAGTCATTATTAACGCAAGCCAAAAGCCCTGGCTAAAAGTCTGAAAATTTTTAATTTAGGCCAAGTCCCTCTAAATGGATGGATTAACAAATAAATACCATTACTAAATTATATTCAATCACTCTATTACATTCTAAAGTGATATGATCCACTTTTTTCAAATGTATATATTGTTATTATTGACATTAATGTTAATGACTTTCCAGATGGTCATTTTACAATATTTTAATAGCCATAATTCAATCTACATATCCCAAAATCTACTTTCCATTTTAAAATTTCTGATTTTTTAATAACATTAGGAATTTCTTACAGAAATAACAGCCTTTGGTGCAAAAAGAATACAAAAGTCATCATTTTCAGAAGGTGCATCCCCTATAACTTCATTAATCATGTTGGGAGTAAATGTTGCATAGGCAGGGCTTGGCTCTTGGGACAGATTCCCACTTTCATCAGGAAATAGGAAAAGATCTGAACATGTTGGTGCTGGTGTTTGACTCTTTTCATCCATGCTTCCTAGAAGAGAAAAAGTTGAAAAAGTTTAAACTTTTCCATGTAATCAAGAAATTACCAAGGTAGACTGACTACATCTTGATGGAATTCTTTACTAATATGCCTGTGAGAAGATCAGAAATTAATCATACTTTATTTAGCATGTCACCCAAACTCTTAAAATGTGCCCAATCATTACTGTTTTTTGTTGAAACATGTGGAATGTTGTTAGAGAAAGAAGCAATAGTGGAGGACTGTAAAACAAAATTAAAAGAATTTTTTAAAAATAATTTAGGTAAAGACATTTAAGAATGGCTTGGAAAAAAAATAGGATAAAATAGGGTTAATTTTTTGGCTATAATATACAGATGGAACAATGGGAAAATATGTGGCTGAAATTTACGTTATGTTATGGTTTTAAGGAGAATTTTTATAAAATGATGTATCATTGGTATAGATCACCCAAAAAATTGTCTAGAATGTTTAAAAGTACCTCAAATTTACATTGGAAATGTGAACAAGAAAGAATATTTTATCATCTTTGTGGATATGTTAAAAGCCAGAAAGTTTTAGATTCGATACACTAATTCGGAGGATTATAAAGACTAATATACAATTGAAACTGGAGGGTTTTCTTTTGAGACTAATGGACAAACAATTGGAAAAAGACATGTTGCTTTCTTTTTATATATAATTGCAGCAAGATTTTTCGTGTTTCCTCAAAAATAAGACCTGGTCTTATTTTTTATTTTTTTGCCTCCAAAAGAGGCAATAGGACTTATTTTGGGGGGATGTCTTATTTTTCCCCCAATATCTGCCTCCCCTTTTGGCAACAGCACCGACAGCCCTGTCCAGCAGGAGTCCGTGTGGCCGCCAGCCCACTTCTGCGGCCACTCACAGCAGGTCACGTGGCCTGCTACTCCATGCCGCGGCCATGAGGTGAGGCAGTTCGGGGGGGGGGTGGATCTGCATCAAGTGCCCCATAGGGACCCAAACACTTTTCGCTCAGAAGGAGACTGGAAGCTTTGTCTGCTTGCAAATGGGGCACTTGGGAACAGGGCTAATCGCTCCATTCCCATGCACCCCATTTGGAAGCAGACAAACTTCCAGTCTCCCTCTGGGCAAAAAGTGTTTGGGTGCCTATGGGGCATTTGGAAACAGAGTGCTCCATTTCCAAGCACTTCATAGGTGCCCAAACATTTTTTGCCCGGACAGAGAAATGACAGACTGGAAGCTTCATCTGCTTGCAAATAGGACACTGGAGACAGAGCGAAATGCTCGGTTTCTAAGTGCCCCATTCACAAGCAGACAAAGGTTCCAGTCTCCCTACAGGGAAAAAGTGCATGTCGTGTCTGGATTGCCTGTCTTCCCCTCCTACTTCTGCCTCCATGTTCGGACTTATCTGCGCTGCAACAAGGGGCTGGTGGGCTGTGGTTGCTGCCAGACACCATCGCCTCCTGCATACTTGCCGCCACTTGTACTGGTCATGCCCCCCCCCAGGCTTATTTTTGGGGTAGGGCTTATATTAGGCCCACCCCCCAAAAATCAGGTAGGTCTTATTTTTGGGATGGGTCTTATTTTGGGGGAAACACGGTACCTACAATGCAGCAATGGTTGGTAGATGATGAATTTGAAGAAACGCCAAACTGACTTCTTTGATCAGAGAAAGAATCAGTATCTATATTTATGGCTGATTAGTAACCCTTATAGATTTGTTGCATGAAATGGAAAAATAGAGTTGTGATTTATGGTTTTGATTAGAAAGAATAATTATAGAAAAAATAAAAGTTGTGTTCTAACCATAGAAAAAGACGTAAATTTATAATTGTACTTATAACTGTTGTAAAGAAAATTAAAAACTACTTCTATTTTCTTTCTTCCTTTGCTTTTGTACTCTTAGCTTTTCCAATGATTTCTTTGGTCCTAATATAGAATAAAATTCTATTATTTTTTAATCTTCTTAAAATGTTAATAAAACATTTAATACTATTAGATGTACAAATTATAAGCATAATGCAATATGTTCAAAAAATAAATATGAAACTTAAATAGCTTTTGATTAAAAATAAAGTCCAAATAGATTTACCATTAGCTTGTAGGTTAGAGGGAGAAATCACCTGCTGGGTTTCAATCTCTTCCATAGCATCACTCATTAAATCACGTAAGATTTGTTGGTCGGCTTCAGCAAGAACTGGCCCTTGGGAAGGTGGCCAACTAGAAACATCTGCCTAAATAAGAAAATTATACAGAACCAAATTTGAAATGGACACGCAACAAACTTCTTCAGAAGTTATTCCTGAACATCCTATCTTAAGGCTACTGCTCCATATATTATAAAGGGGCCTAGTAGATTAAAGTCGTTTAAGCAATCTTGGTGATCTAGTATCCAAATGCCTCCATCTTTACTTGATTTAGCTGCCTTATTTAAAACATTAATATATGTAAATAAGAACATGAGTACCATTATTTTTTTTAAGTAAATGAAATGAACCACTGATTATTTTCAAAGAGGCAAGTCAGTCTATGAATGCAAATCCTTTACTGTTTTTATTACAATAGACCAGTGGTTCTCAACCTATGGGTCGGGACCCCATTTGGGGTCGAACGACCATTTCACGGAGGTCGCCAAACAAGGCTGTCCGCCATTTTTTCCCCCTTTTCTTTGGCCATGCCCCTGGCACCCGGTGATGTATAAGTGGTTGGGGGTCACCACAACATGGGGAACTGTATTATGGGGTCGCGGCATTAGCAAGAACCACTGCAATAGACTAACACATTTATAGTAATCTAAGTTTTCATGAACTATTATTCAATATCTCAATCTATCATCGATGAAAGATTATTTCACAATAAATGTGATGTACTTTAAGATGCCACAACATTCTTGCTGATTTTAAAGTTTGACTGTTCTCACTTATTTACTCATTATCTCATGTTTTCATCAGCATAAAGAGCCATGGATATAACATAAAAACATTGTGTATGTAAAATTGTAAAGAGAGTGACCCTGGGGTAAAATATGACATAAAAATTACAAATCTGCTATAAAAACCAGACTCTTTATTGTATGATAGAAGTTGCTTAATGTTATCAGAGAATACTTCCTGCGTGGTACAACTAAGAATGGAAATCTAGTCTAAACCAGCATCATATGAAAGCTTTGCTTTGACAAATGCCCTGATAGTGAAAGTTAATCTGTTAAGTTATTTAATGATGATCATGAGCAGTGATCCCATAAGTGCATCTTTGATTTGTTGATAAGTTTCTCTGTCAAATTGAAAGTATACAGCAGCCCCTAGGCAAAAATGGGTCAATGTCTTCATTTATTATGTATAGCCAGCCAGCTGTGATCTATTCAAATCGTTATTTTACTGACTGTTCTGTAAAAAGATTATGTATGACTATAATAATAAAATAAGAAGATAGAAACAGAAAAAATTTAACTGGGAGTTTTATTTTTTTCTAAAAAAAAGTGTGCCTGGCTTTTAAAAAAAATCTGGTAGCAATTTTCTTTCTAGAATTAAAAGTTGATGTCAATGTATTCTTCTACATCTGACAATCATTGTCTTAGTAAATTAAGATGAAAAGTAAAAATATTTCTTCCCCTTCAAAAAAAGATAATACATAAATAATAATTTGTATCAAGATGGACGTAACTAAACAATGAAAATTACACGATTCCGGGAGGGGGGGAGGGGGGAAGGATTAAGAGAAATATATATTCATACCTTCACATTCTGTTTGGTCAATCCAGAAGTACATTCCATTTTAGCAGGAGGATTCAAATCACCATAACTTGCAATATATTGTATGAGATTCATCAATGCAGCACATGAATCTGAGCATGTTCGAATGTGGATAACATCACTAGAACAATGTAGTTCAAAATATGGATTGCTCTGGCAACAGAAAGTAAAACAAGATCATTTTTGATCCCTATGAAAACTACACACACTCATATTTAACAACAAATAAAACATATATGCTTAGAAAACCCCCAATTTGATCTAGGGTAGTGGTGGCGAACCACTGCCCTAGATCAGAGCCCTGTCTGTGGGCACGCGTGCCATTGCCCCAGCCCCGCCTCTCCCTGTGGCCCCCTCCTCACCAGCAGCCCCCCCAGAGGAGAGTCACCCCAGGTGTGGCCCATGCGGAGCAGCGCAGCCAAGGACATGGCAGCTGGGCAGCAGGGACAAGACTCCGCCCTTGCACACTGTCGCGTGCATATGATGCTGAGGAGTGCGGGTGGAGGGCGTGGCCAACATGGTGCTGCAGGGCCGCCTGGGTGATCTGCTGTGGCAGGCCGCGGAGGTGGTAGGTGGCCCTGCGGCTGGGCAGGGCAGGATTGGGGCATTAGTGGGCAGGTTTTGGGGCACTCAGTGTTTAAAAGGTTCGCCATCACTGGTCTAGGGGTTAAGGCACCAGGCTAGAAAGTAAGGAACAGTAAGCATGAAAGCCAGCTTGGGTCAGTTGCTCTCTGTCCAATTCACCTCACAAAGTCATTATTGTTGGGTAAAAACAGAAGGAGGAAGGAGTATTAAGATATATTCATCACGTTTTATAAAAATAAAAAAACACAGGATAAACTAAAAAAAGAGTATGTTAAGGAATCAAATACAATTCTAGTCCTACTAACTGATTTTCATTTTTCTTTGTAAATAAATCCCTCTTTATTTGTAAATAAGTCCCCTAATGATATATAAGTTTTTATATATATTTTATGTATGTTCAAAATTAGCCTTATTTTGTCAAAGTTGTAAATAAATAATTTTGTTTTTATGTTTTAACTTACCCTCTCTTCACCAGATTGAGGTTTCACTGTCCTTATGGTCAGTTCCAACAGTCCCATATCCATAACTTGAACATAATCTGGAAAAAAAAAAGAATAAAAATATCTATTTATTAAACTGCTTTAATACGGCTTCTTTGTTTTTTGTTTTTTTAAAAAAACTACTTAAGTCTTCACACATTTTTAATTCAGTTTCCAAACTAATGTATAGTAAAACCCTAACAATGTACCATTTTGTACTATTGTCATTTCTTCTATTATACAATACATGTTTAATGTGATTTGTACCAATTTATGAAGTAAACTGCCAAATATACTTCAGTAACAACAGATTTCTTTATTTCCAGGGTGAATCCTAAATAGTAGTTTGCTCAGTTGCATCCAATGACTGTTAACTGGGGGTCACTTAAATTGACATTATACTGTAAACATAACTTCCTCCTATTTCATGACCATTTAGCTTTACAGTATGTGTCCAAGCCACCTGCTTCTTGTACACTTCCCACTTGATACAAGATAGTATTACAATTGATATTCAAACCCATTCTAATTTAGAGAAAATAAGCAGATAAATCAAGAGACACTGCACTCATCTTTAAGGCGTGAACTTCATGTCTGACTGGGAATGAATTCAATCCGCATATACATACATGGCCATTACTGCATCCAACAGTGAGTGTCCACGCCACTATCCCCTCACACTCCTTGTTCTTTTTTCTCACTATCAAATACTCTTCATCCTTGCTATGATTCTTTTCCTGCTAGGCTGGGAAACAATGAACATTTTCTTCCTGATTCAGCATGGAAGAATAGAGAGCAGAAGGGAAGGTGAATGGATACATACATGGATCCAAGTTTGTAAATCGCCAGAAGGAAACTGGGCAAATTGGATAGGAAAGTAAGAACAGAAAGAAAATAAGGAAGTAAGGGAAATAATTGAATGTGTATATGCAAGGATAAAAAGATAAAGAAGGAACAGATCTTTGAGATTAGGAAATTTCAGTGGCCTGTTATTGTAGATGAAAATATGCAAATGAAGGACTGAATAAAAGAGTATCCTTAAATCTGAGTTAGTCCTGCTCATTTTTAGACTTTCATGAGTTTTAGATCCCAAGTGTGCCACTATTTGTGTTTCTGTCTTCAGGTAGATAGATTATTTGCCACCGCAGATGTCCTTTAAGATTAGACAATGGCTATACAGCAGAAGTCCCCAACCTTCTGGGCATCAGGGACCGATTCCGTGGAGAAATGTTTTTCCATGGACCAGAGGAGGCGTGGTTTTGCATGCTACCTGCATTTCACAGATGGGACTTTGCTTTTTTGTGTGGACCAGTTGCTGGCATGTTGCGGCCCGGTACCAGTCCACGGCCCGGGGATTGGGGACTCCTGCTATAGAGTCTTAATATACTCAAGAAAACTAGAGAAGAAATGCTGACATCCAGAATATTCATGCCATCTTAGATAATCATGTCCAACTGACATTTTATTAACTAATCCTATATGCTTAATATTATAAGTTTTCAATATCCTAACTGGTTATGTTTGATTCTCTGGGTTCTTTTCAAATGTGAAATACACTTACCTTTTTGGAGATTCACAGTAGCATTATTTTTGTCAGATAAATGCAAAGCAGCCTCATCCAAGATTATCCTACAGCCAAAAAACCCTAAATTGTGTATTTGGTATATAAATAAATGATGCATTTAACCACTTAATTAAAGAATACAAATGTAATCATCTTCTTAACTTTGCATTGTTATTGATTTTGTTCTGATAAGGCAGTTTAACTACAAGTAGGAATAGATTTCCATCAGTGAAAACAAAATTGACATGCACTGTTCATTGAGTTGCAACTGGGAAGATCACAAAAACTACATAGAACCAAATAAAGTCTTTGGCTGACAGGAAAAAATGAGAAACTACAACAAGAATTAACTTTAAGTATGCATTATGGTAAAGGAAAAAATGAATTATACTCCTGTAGGCAGAAACCAAGAGGACAACATGAAGGGGAAAAAAACCTTTTTAAGTTTAAATTGTTGAAAATCTTACAAATATTTTAAAACAAGAAGATATGCATACTGCATGTTTTGTCCTATTTCTTTTCTATGTCAATTCCAAATTCATGTTTTTAAAAACAAAAGTCACTATGGCCAAAAAAAGGGGTGATTCTATAAGTATTAACTATTGTAGGTTTACAATGGATTTTTATTATTTAAGAAAAATTGAAACATTAGCTTTCATTAAAAATTCATCTTCATCTTCATCCTCATGTATGGTTTTATATTTTCATAACACCTAAAATAAATATGAAGGTGAAAATGAGGCTGTTGGTCTTTTAAACGTTACCTGAGAGTAGAAGATGATTTATCCAGTGCCATGCTACTTGAGATGCTAAATGTTTCAACAGTAAGAAGACATCTAGTTGGTAAAAATAAAGGCCTGCCAAAAAAAAAAACAATAACCCATCAGTGTTGTTATTCCTGAAAGTTTGGACCAAAGTATTTAAGAGATTTAAGATACTGCTGACAACAATTGCCATAATACATTACTCTGAATATTCTTCTTATTTAACTTACTTGTAATTCAGAGCACAACTCCAGAGATGGACGTGAAATGTTGTAATGGAGGCTGGAGGATTATATCCCAATACAGGGTCATCAGAAATATTCAAAAAATACATAATCTACAATTACAAAAGCATAAAAATAGACCCATTAATTTCCAATTATTCACAATTTAAGGCCACTTCACAACATTTATTAAAAAGTGAAATACTGGACCCAGTGATAGCTTGCATAGTTTTACCATCCTGCTGCAGCTTTGCTCGCCCAAGTTTTGTTCCTTACTATGCTATAGCAAAATCTTCCAGTGTAGGTTTCTAGGAGGCACCCATGCCTCAGGGATGGGGGAGAACTACTGTAGAATATGCTCTGATGAGCATACAGAGCTCCGCTAAACTGTTTCTGGACAGAATCTTTCATTTGGGCTTATAAGAAATTACTAAAGTTGCAGACCAGTTTTTAACATATTTTAATACCAATAAAGAAGTTAGAAAATGAGGATAGTGAAAAATAGCCACAAAATTATAATATTGCAATATTTCTAAGATATATTTTTATAATTTTTTATTATATCCTATATTACAGGTAGCCCTCAACATATGATAATGACTGGGACTGCAATCTCAATAGCTCAGTGAAGTGATTGTTAAGCAAGATGTCACTTGACCAGTTTCCTCAACTACTACAATCCTAGTTGTGGCTGTTAAGTGAACTCGTGGGGTGTTAAGCAGATACAGTCCCAAGGAGCAATGAATTACCCAGGTGGGTGGGGGAGGCCCTGGGAGGCCCAGTGAAGGCAGTGCACAAGTTCAGAAATGAAGTGCAGCACTTGGTGGCAGCAACACTGATGCAGAGGCCTGGAGCCTTCAGCAGTCTCCGCCACTTACCTCTGCTCCCAGGCTGTGACTTCAGCCCTAGCCTCACTGCTGCCACTGAGAAATGTTGCCCAATTCCCCACACCCACCTATCTCCTTTGTGACCTAGGCTCTGTGCCCTGCAGCACTTGGCTATAATGCTGGGGCTATAATGCTGAGACCCACGGCCATAAGTAGCCTCAGCCAGTTGTCACTGCCCCAGGCCTCAACTCCACCCCTAGCACTACTGCTGCCATTGAGAAACGTTGTGGGATGTTCTTCAAGGTGTACAAGCCTGAGGGGACAGTGTGATTGCCCTGGCTTCTGCCCCCCCCCCCCCGCATCTGCCTTGAACCACTCACCAACTATTTTTCTCCTACTGCTGAAAGGCCTGGACAACATATCTGAGATAGCTCATGCTAGTGCCAGATCTTCTTTCCGCAAGCTACCATGCATCATTCTGCAAATCTTGTGTGGTTTGGAGAATGAGCGTATGGAAACATCATCAGTCTTTCTGATCCAGAGCTGAAAATCCTTCCTGCCAAAATCTGAGCAGGATTTTTAGCCCTGAGTGGAGAATCAACTTTCTCTGCTCCAAAACTGAAACTCCTCTGTGGCTAAAAATCCTGCTTCAGCATGGACTTTTTTTGCCAGCCCCCTGAAACTAGAGGGAATTCTCTTAGCAGGGGCCAGTGGCATTTAACTTTCTGGGGAAGCTGGCAGGGAAGATTGCAAATAGTGATCTCATAATTGTGGGGCACTTGGCAACTAGTTGTAAGTGCAAAAGGGTCGCAAGTGTCACAATCATGACTGTTGGGATACTGCAATGGCCATAACTTCAGGTCGTAAGTCCTCTTGTTCAGCAGCTTTGTAATTTCAAATGGTCACTAAATAAATGGTCATAAGACAAAAATGACCTATATATCTTCCATAAAATTGATGCTATTGTTCAGGATGCAGACTTTCTTTCAAGTAACTCGTGCCATTCTCCCAGCCTATTTTTTTCTTTAGCAATATATGTTCTACATTCTATGGAGTATGTTTAAGTTATCATTAGGCATTTTTATCTAATTAAGGATTTTTCTGTTAATATCTGTGAAAATCTATAATGTTTCTCAGTTGTTTCATTTGGCTGTAAGGTCATTAGACTGAGTGACGAGTAATTGAAATCAAAAAGCAAAGTGATATACCTGTTCATGCCAGCTTAAACCAGAAGGAAGCACTCTATGCTGCAGAGTGGCTCCTCTTAAGCCAACTGCAACTAAAAACTCCTAGAAAACAAAGTATATCAAGTTAGTTTAATGATTTGAAATGTTTGGAATTAAATGAACATGCCTATCCTTTCTTTGACAATAACAATGTTAATAATGTTAGTACCATAACAAGAACAATGTAAACAGTATATTAAGTTACTATCTGACTGGAAATTCAAAGAATTTATAGTGCAATGATAAAGTGGTGCCTTTCAGAGTTGTTGGACTAGATGCCCAAATAGCTCTAGCAAACAGAGCCAAATGTATAGAATTATGGTTCAAATTCCTACCTGACTCTATTTACTGACTGGGCCAGTCATTTTCTCATAATGCAATCTTATCTAATGAATTTACTGTAAGGATAAAATAGGGTGTGTGTGTATGAGGGGGGATACTCCTATATGCTATCCTCAGCTCTCAAAGGAAAGTCAAAATATAAATGTATTGATAAGCACTGATGATGTTACATAGTTTGGGTAATGAAACGTCTGCAAGAAAACAAGCAAGCTCAGAGAGCACCAAGGACCCCTTCAAATGTATTGGTAAATAAATAATAAATTAATTAATTCTAAATACAAACCTTTGTATTTATCTCTGATTTATTTGACTGTATTTTAACTGCAACTGACAACATGCTTAAGCATTCTGCTCCTACACCATCTGGAAAAGGTGTATTGGAACCTTCTTCTTCCGAAAAATAAACAGTAGGTTCTAGCCAATGTGGATGTGTTGCACTTGGCAATTTTATTTCGGACAGAGACACTGTCTCTTCTACCACTCCTGCAAAAGGATGATTTGCTTATTACTTAAAGCAATTTGGAATGTAGAATGAAAACACACATTCTCTCTTTCAGAAAAAATGAAGATAGCCAAAGTCTGGTAATATTCATAGTGACAATGACTGCTTTGTATTCAAAAACAAAAGGTATTTGGGAGCACACAGGTGGCAATGGTCTACAACAGTGGTTCTCAACCTGTGGATCGGGACCCCATTTGGGGTCAAATGACCATTTCACGGGGGTCACCAAATGACCATTTCACGGGGGTCTGCCATTTTTCCCTCTTTTCTTTGGCCACGCCCCTGGCACCCGGTGATGTATAAGTGGTTGGGGGTCACCACAACATGGGGAACTGTATTATGGGGTCGCGGCATTAGAAAGGTTGAGAACCACTGGTCTACAACATTTTTAAAAAGCACACCTTTTCTTAGGAACAATATATGTTCCTTAGTAATAATGGAGTTGCTGTGCAATTCCAGGAAGACACATTTAGTTTATGAACTTGCACAACAATGAGGCTTCAACTGCATGCCAAAGCACCTTTTTGTCTTTGCTCTAAGTATTGCACAATCCGTTTTCTATTATATACAAATAAAAAGAAATTTCTACAATATATTTCGCTAAACATCAAAGTTTGCCAAGGATCAGCAATTTATTTGACTACTACACACACAAAAAAATCAGAAAAGGTATTTTAAAAATTAGAATACAATACATTACTGATCCCTTCTGGGAGCAGAAGCCCAGAGAAATACTTCAATAAACTTACTAATGACTAGCATCGTCCTCTTACATTCTGAATGCATAAGACATTGTTAACGAGAGTCAAACTAGAAAATTGTCAACATAATTCTGTCTCACATTGCTCACACTTATCAGTAGAGTTTTTCATAGAGCTATGCAAGGTGCATTGCTTGAAGATAAAATACCTCTCTGTATTTGTGTAATAAAGTAGCTGTTGAAAGCTTGCCACAGTTGCTTTGAAACCCTTCCTAGAACTTCTGTGCATGGACAAGCATGCCAGAGACACTTCTGTCAGGAAAACTGATGAAATGATTCAATGATTCAAATGGAACTAAAACTGAGGAATTCATTCCTATTACTTTCATGTACCAAGCTGCATGTACCTTAAAAGTATAGTACATTTTTACTCTTAATTTTTGTTTAGAGTTTGTAATGCTTCAGATATGTTTGAAAAAAGTTGTATGGAACAAGCAGGACTATGTATGCAGGACCTCTCTATGATTTATTGAAAAAGTCGTAACTGTTTCCATGTGACATGAACACCAGTTAAAATGCAATATTGCACACAACCTCTGCCCACTGCCAGGAGTTTGATCCTGACCAGCTCAAGGTTGACTCAGCCTTCCATTCTAAGATTGATAAAATGAGGACCTACATTGTTGGGGGCAATATACTGACATTTATAAACCACTCAGAGAGTGCTGTAAAGCACTGTGAAGCGATATGTAAGTGCTATTGCTATTCCAAAGCATCTTTTATGAACAAAATCCAAAGCATTATACTATCCAGTTTTGACATAATTATTCCAAATTATTTCCATCTTTCTCTGTATAGATAGTTCTATAAACCACTAAAATTCTAATTAAATATAAACTACTGATAATAAAAGATGAGTTGTGAGATTAGGCAGCATACAAATGGAGATGGATGAATAAATACATCAATTATTGACCTTTTAATTTTTGTTCCATAAGCAAAATTAAAGTCCTACTATATTCTTAAAAACACTTAGCTCCAATTTTCTGAATGAAGTGTAATTAAATATAATTCTATTTTAGCAACACAGTAGTACAAAATTAATCTTTTAATACTAGCAAAAAAAGTTAATTATACACATTTGTTTGTTTCAAAAACTGTAATACATTTTATAATTTTCACTAACCCATCATTTCAAAAAGCTGAACACAAATTCATATTTACACTAACAGTTCAATTTCATACCTTGATGATATAAGTTGAGACTATTAGAATGGAGACATACATAATGTTTGTCTTCAAAACCTTCATACTTGGTTACACAAAATAAAGAACCATTACAAAATTCAAACCAAAATTCTCCATGTTTGTCTTCAAATACACTTCCATCATCCTGCTACAGAAAAAGTGAAATATATATATTAATATCATTTTCTGGTTGAATCTGATAGCCTTTGTTTTAGAATGAATTGTATTATTCCTAAGAATATTATTCTGCTTAATACACAAAGACAAAGACATCCTTGATCTGATCCTGACACCTGGTGCTCTGTCTACAATATGCAGCTTTCTTAGAACTATTATTGAAATGGTCGCTGCTGCTTTCTGAAGATCTTTTTTCTTCTCAATGTAGTCAATGGCCCTGGACTTCCCAGGTGCTCTCTTAACAGCTGTACTAACAGCTAGTTTTTTTTTTTTAATGAAAAATGTGTGGGGTTTTTGCCAAATGTAAGCATACCAAAATAGTGTTTTATACATAAAATCCTACATGTCCAACTACATTAGTCATTCATACTTTGGTATCTCACCTTGATATCTGTCAATATTGACAATAATCCATGGTTTATATTTAAAAGAAGTGAAAGAAAATTCTGTGTGCTTTTGTTTTGCAATTCGTTTTTTTTCCTTCTCCGGGAACAATAATTAGAATCAAGAGTGGAGAAATATTGTAATGTTTCCTCCTCAGATCCACTCTCATCATCTATAAAAAACAATTAAAGATTTAATTATTGGAACTAATAAAGATAGCTTGTTAACTATAAATCTAGGTGGACAATATACCTAGGTTGAGAGTACGTACAGATTTTCCCAGTATTAATTCTTAATTTTTTTTAAATAGATTACCATAAATACGTACTCCTATTTTTGTTTAACAGAATAACTTTGTGTGTGTATATATATATATATATATATATATATATATATATATATATATATATATATATATAATGGAATACATTACCATAATGAATAGTAGATTTGAACTGGTTAAAACTGTCTTTACTAAATGTGTTGATCAGCTGGCTGGCGACTGAAATCCCAACACCGTATGAAATATTCTCAAATGTTTCTACAGGAGAGGGAGCTGTGGGTTCCCACAATAATAGATCATTACTAATCCTAGAAAGAAAGAAAAAACTTGAATATTAACCAAGTAAATATGGGAACAAATTGAATCACAACAAATCTATATTGTAGAAAAATATTTTTAAAATGACTAACTATATGCAAATCAGTAATATATACTAACAGAGGAGTGAAACCTATGCATCAGAGAAACACCTGTATATCAGATAAACATAGGCTGGTAATTTACCTTTCCTTCCTTATTTACTATATTTGTTAAATATATTTGGAAGAAACATTAAGATAAGACAAAAAAGGGTAACTGTCTTACAACTCAACATGCAAATGTGTACAGGTAGTCCTCAACTTATGATCACATTTGAGCCCAAAATTTGTTGCTAAGTGAGACATTTGTTAAGTGAGCTTTGCCCATTTTATGTCATTTCTTACCACCGTTAAGTGAATCATTGCAACCAATGTTGCAATGGTTGTTAAGTGAATCTGGCTTCCCCACTGACTTTGCTTGTAAGAAGGTTGCAAAAGGTGATCACATGATCCCGGGACTGCAACTGTTATAAATATGAACCAGTTGCCAAGCATCTGAATTTTGATCACGTGGCCATGGGGATGCTGCAACAATCGTAAATGTGAAAAATGGACATAAGTCACTTTTTTCAGTGCTGTTGTAATTTTAAATGGTCACTAAACGAACTAATGTAAGTCAAGGAGTACCTGTAATATACTTCTTTAGAAACAGCACAGATACATACAAACATATGAATATGGTTCAAATATTTTCCAGAAATCAGAAATCAATTTATAGGCTGGTGCTCCAAAACACCTCATGCTTTTTCTTTGACAAACTAAGTATCCTGCACTTTCCTTTAATTGCTGAAAATACCTCTCAGCAGGCTAAGGAATTCTTAGGATCATGTGAAGATGTAATAACCGACTGCAGGGGAAGAAAGTTACCTTCCCAGATTTTTATTTCAACATGCCTCCAATGGCATTAATTTTATACTTGCCTATTGTAAAGTTTCTCATAAAAACTCTTGTTTGGTAATGTTAAATAAACATTTGGCAACATGAGTTCTAACACATAATGGGAATTGCTGATTGCTTTATCTTGAAACTCAGTCATCTCTATTGCATCTCCTGGCATCACCATCTATAAATGAAACAAATGGGAAAAATAAAACAGGCAGAAATAATAAAACTAGAAGTACAATCAGAAATGGAAACTCTAGTATCAATTTTAGCATATCCTCTTTCCAGAAAAAAAAAATTGGGCATATTTTCAAATAAACTTTGTTTAAATTCAATTTAAAAATTAAAATGGTTAAAATATTTATCACAATTTTGTTGTTGCCTCAACCCAGGACAATCAATTAATGTGAGATTTGAGGTGATAAAGGCTACCAAAACACACTAGACCTAGAGTCTTTGAATTTTATTTTTAAGTAGCACTTTGACTAATGTTGTCCATCAAATTTTATACTTAATCAAAGTACAGACATCTTGGAGACATGTTCATATACCAATTAAAACTAAAAAAGTTTTGAAAGCAAATAATTTTGTTTTGCAGAGAAGCTCTAAATCTAGGGACCTGCTAAGGTATCTGAAGTGTAATATTCTAAATGACCATCAACGTCCTACATTCCTAAGTATACAATAAAGTTCATAATTAAGCTTTTGGCAATTCTAAGTGTTGTACAGATTTGTCTTAGGGAAATAGTTTGTAATCATGCTAACTAATCACCTTAAATGAGCTTTCATGTTGGCTAAAGAGCTTATGATAATTAATCATTGGAAAGATGCAGTACACTAATGAGCACAAGCCATTTATCAAATGCTTACTGGGCAAAGCAATACTGTTTATTAGATCTGCCACTTCAGAAGATATATCTAGGTAGGAATGGTTAGGGTGCTTAGGAAGATTAATTCTATGTGTGGAAAGGTATGGCTTATTACATCCTATGTACAGGAGCTAGTATCAGCTGATCTATCCTCAAATAATTTGAGCTGGGGGAGGTTTAAAAAACACTGCCCTACATGAAACATTTCTATTAAGCAAAACAGATTTCTGGTAATATGGTTCTCCCCTGTAACTCTCAGAGCAGCTCTTTCAAAAGCAAAACTGAACACAGATTACCTATAATTATTTCCTATCTAATATTAAAAGGTACAAAGTCAGCTGGGCAACTTTGAGCTAATAATTTTCAGCCCTAGAGAAACCATGTCCAGTGGTATTGTCTTGTCTCAGTGTCTAGAGGATGCTGGAGTTTGGATGAGGAAGAACAGAAGTTTATTCCTAGCAGACCCAAGTGGCTGTAGAGTCGTAGACCACCTAATTCTTGGGAATCTTCTACTTTTGGACCTAAATAGAGTTACAGTGCCCCATGAGGTCTAGTATGCAATCTAGGTTTTATCCTGAGCTCTCAACTCTTCTCAAGGAGCAGGAGACAGATCTGGCTAGGAAGACTTTTCCACAAGTTCAGCTTGTACATCAATTGTATCCATTCCTGAACCAAGAAATCCTTATAACTACAATGGCTCACTTTGCAGGTGAACTACTGCATTAAGATCTACATAAGGCTGCGTACTTTATTTAATGCTACACATTTTAACAGCTTCCAGACTGGTTTTTGCTCAAAATTGGAGGAATAAGGGAACTCCAACGGAAGAAGAGATCCTGCATAAAATTTTATCATGTGCTGAGATGGACAGGCTTACAATGATTATGAAAGACAAGACAGAACACGAATACTTCGAAATCTGGGGCAAATTTTACCATTGGTATGAATTAAGGAGAACTGCTTAGACTTCAAGTTAATGGTAGAATTAAAAGATATATATAACTGTACATATAATTGTATATATAATTGTATTGTATAGAAGATGAGGCTTATATAGAGGTTAAGAACGATGTATTAAACTTTTGTACCATGATAGGAACTGATAGGAAAATTTATTCTGGAATGTCATGTTTGTCCAATGTTGTTTTAATTGTATTATGAATAAAAACATTTTAAAAAAATGAAAAAAAAAGACCTACATAAGGCTACTCTTGAAAATCACCAAGAGCTACAGCTGATCCAGAATGCAGCAGCAAATCATGCGCAATCATCATTTGTGCTGCTGCATTCTGAGACAGCCATGCCCAGAAAACACCTCTGTTCTGTGAGTTGCACTAATTATTATTAATTTCTGGGTACAATTGAAGGTTGTGATTATTTTTAAAGACTTGCATGGCTTAGAGCCTAATTATTTGAGGAATAATCTACCCTTCAGTAATGTCTGCCTGTCCTATATGATCCAACAGAACCAGCTTGCTTAGGGTCCCTTCAATTAAGCGGTATAATCAAGTTGGATGCAGGAAGCAAGTCTGTTGTACCTGGAACTACCTCTGGAGATCCACAAAGCCCTCAATCTGCTCTCCTTTAAATGAATTTTAAAAACTTGGCTATTCCTCTAAGCTTTACATTATCAGTGGTCAGGCCCCTTCAAGCTACTGCCGTATTTTTCTTATATATTATTTATATCTAATTATGAAGCCACCCAGAGTTGTTCTGTAGACTAGAAATGTAATGGATGAATGGTCAGATACTGAGTTTTACAGTATTTTATGATCAATAACTTCAAAATATAATTGTAAATGAAGCAGCACAGAACTAATTCTAAGTTCCTAAATTGAAATCAGGCTGTGCTTACTTGGCATTATTCTTTTTGTTAGTTTTATTAGTTGTGCTAATACATTTTGAGTTTAATACACAGATACCCTTTAAAAAACACACAATGTAAATTCCCAAAATCATATAAATGACCCCTAAACATGAATATTCATCCTACCTCTTCATTTTCAAACATTACTCTACGAGAGGAAAAGGGAGATGGTTCTGGTCTTCTAAGATCACATAGATCCTTCAGGGATTGACATACTCCTTCTTCTTCCTCATGAAAATGACCATCAATTTCCTCCTCTTCCTCCGGAGCCATTCTTTCCAAAATGGAGTGTACAGCAAGTGGGTTTATTTTCAGTACAATCCTGTTTTCCAAACAAGCAAATTAACACAGCAAATTCTCAAAACAGTTAAATGTTTTACATTGTTATGAAAGGTAAGCATGAAACAACATACATCCTTTTCATTCCTTTTCCTATAGCACCCTTTTCACCTTATACTATCGGGTTTTCTCATTTCATTCTTAACATTTCATATATTTTTAATGTCTTTATAAGCCAACAATATGATATGCTGATTTGTAAAGTGTTTCAATGATACTTTTATTCTTGATGTTTTAAATTATTATTACGTATATATCTTAATAATAGTTATGATGGATTGAGATGATGGGACCTAACTGACCTTGACAAATCTGGAAAAGGCTTCGCAGGGTCAGATCTTGTTAGTAATTAAATAGGGGGCCACCAGGAAATCCCAAAGGTGTAGATTAAAGTAGGAAATTTAAACATATCCTAGCAGAAGCAATGAGAAATCACTTGTATTATTGTCAAGAGAGCCATCTAGTTATTGTCACAGAGCATAGAGTTCCATACTTGACTTGAGGATTGTTTAATCGGGGGGTATGATAAAGCACCTCCACAGCAATAGGGGACGTGTCTAATTTATAAACATAAATAAAAAAATTATAATATTCAACTCTTACAATCACATTCAACCGTTTTTGCAATATTTGTCAGACTATAATTAATTTGGCTTTAATAATATGGTTTTTGGACAGGAAAACTCAGGATTTAAACAGGGAATAAATAAAACAAGCATTGTATGACAATGTATCAATGTTTTAAGAATGCAGTAGGAAGATGAAATATCTTTCTTTACCGTGGCCAGTCAAAATTGTCTGATGAAACCATTTCCCCAAGAACACCACTGGAAACTTTAAAAAACTGTATAGCTGATTGGTCTTCATTTTCTTCAAAAGATCCTACAACCAAAACAGAGAAAATAATTACATATGTTCCTATGAACAGTAGCAAAGCAATAACAAATCATACAGGAAACTTATTAAAATTGTCGTGTCTTTATATTCTTTACAAAAGAAATAGTCTTTTGCAACCATGATACTCAATTACATAGAAAAGTAGCTATCCTGTAAGTGCAGACTATGACCTCTTAAGGCAGAGATGGGGAACTATGGCTCCTTTATGACTTGTGGATTTCAACTCCCAGAAGTTATAAAAGAGCCATAGTTCCCCACCCCTGTCTTAAGACAACAAAAACATAAGGGCTTTATTTAAAGTTATAATTATTTTCATTTATATATCAAATGCATAAAATTATTTTCCTTTCCCTTCCTAAAGAACACTGTATTCTTAAAATAGAAAAATATGGAATAGTAAATAGGCTATTGTTACCCAACCACTTGTGTACTTATGGCACCCACTATTATAAACAGTTACTGGTTGCTTTCTTACCAGTTAGTTCTTTAAAAGTGAGCTCTAATTGAATTTGCTCTGAAGATGGCCCTCCAATAAATTCTGTTTTAAGTTCTGTGTCTGAAAATTCTAATTGAAGAATTTCCTTCTGAAGTGATTTTTTAAACCACGGTCCTCGTTCTGGATCTGATCGTAGGTCAGGTATTGGGAAGCGAACTGAAAGCTTCAGAGCTGGTGCAATCACTTGAACCGATACTTTACAATTAGTGGGAGTACGTGAATCATCCAGAAAAACTTCAGCAAACGCCTTGTGCTAAAATTGCATAATAAAAAATAAACACTGTTTTTAAAGCATGGGGGGGGGATTTAATTGAAATATATATATTTGTGTGTTATACTAAATTTCTTAGCTGAAACTGTCCATGTCTTATGGTTGCTATATACACAATGTAGTATTAAAACAAATAGATCATAAAACTGTTTATGAGATTTCTAAACTCACACTGGGAGTTTTTGCAAACTAACCCTTCACTCAGGGCTAGACATCTTCCCCATGTCATGTAATTCTGGGCAAGAGAAGATGAAATCCAGGCATACAGATACTAGAGTGGGATTGAAGATTCAATGGATCTCTGAATTCTAGAAAATATCTATAATTTTCACTAGATGGTGTATATTTTTTAGTAACTTTTACTATATATGTTTATGTATATAGGTAGTCAGGTTGCATCATTGCCCCCATCCCGCAGTCATGCAACCGCATGTCAGATGGGTCAGCTTTACAACAGGTTAAGGTGTTTCACAATGTTTTTTGTCCGTTTTCAGCATTTTTTGCTGATTTCTGACCAAAAAACGCCCATTCAAATGAATGGGCTTAGTTAATGAATGTGGCATTTGTTTAATGATCTTGAATTTTGCTTGACTATCACCACAAAAAAGGCCAGAAAATTACATCCAGTCATGCGGGTGCCTTGATTTATAAATGCAAGTCCAGGGTCAATTACTGTTGAGGACTATCCCTACAAATTAATGTTTGTATTTATGTATTTATTTATTTAAATATTTTGTATAGCCACCCATCTTATACTGAAACTTCCAACCAAGAGATACCTTTAGATCATCTCCTATGTATACATCACTCCACTAAAAGACATTTTTAGGCTGACGCTTTTCTTAATGCCTGGCTTTCCTCTCAGGCATTGGGTCAGGAAAATTCTGTCTAATATTATTGCTGAATTGCCTTGGTGAAATTTTTCTATTAGTTTTTATTCTATTTTGTGTATCTTACAACAATTTATTTTTGTTTTTTGTCTTTTTATTGTTTGCTGCTCTGGGTTATCTTGAGGATAGTTATATGAGTAATAAGTAAACAAATAGATAAAAAGCAAAAATGTCAGTACCTCAAACTTCCAACAAATCATTTTTTTCCATAAATAATCAAAATGTAACCAATACACAAGTAAAGCAGAATGATTTTCTACTTACCAGACTAATATGTTTGTTGTAAGAAGTGTACATATGGGATGCCATAGTTTCCACTGTGGTAAGCTTTTGTGGTTGAAGCAATGAATTTAGTCTGTCTACAATGCTAATATCCAGTTCACAGAATGCTGGACTCAACTTGACTTGTAAATCTGCTTTCTGGGGAACAGAGCTCAGTCTCCCCTGGCTACCCTGTTAATAAAACACTACAGACCTATTACAAATGTAAAATACTATTTCTACACAATTGCATAAATTTATATTTATATATTTAAAAAATCAGAGAAAACAATTTTATCAACTTTACCTGAGGCCCTTTATTGTTTGAGTGCTTGTAATGAAGTTGAAGGCATGAGGGAGAATGTAATTTGTTTTCTTGCTTTTCAGAGTTAAACCTAAGGAGCTTTAAAAGAAAGACAACAAAATTGCTAATAACTGTAATTAAGACAGCTTAGAAAAACCAAAAACACCATCTACCATTTTGTGAATGGGTTTCCACGTCTACTGTGAAATCCCCTCGGCCCTCCAAAATACTAGGGAGGAGGTGCAGACATGGAGTTATGGAATGGGAAATAAATCTGTTCTTTGGGTTATTACCACGCTAGCAGCAGATTATCAGAATGACATAAAATCCAATATATTTGGAAAAAAAATAAGAATGTTATTGTTCACCTCATTTCATTACATGATTTTTTCACCAAGCAACCCAGAGTATTGATATTTTCCTTGCTTTTTTATGTTATCTAGAGCAACCTGCAGCAATAGATTTTAGATCCCTAAAATTTTGTTTAGTTCTGTATTTTGCTACACCCTTGAATATTAGAAAAAATGGAGCCCCAAGGATTTTAAAGAGGAAAAAAAATAGTTAAGCATTTTGGATTATACTTCTGCCTGGAGCAACTTTTTCTAAACAGGTATTTCCAACCCAAATATCTAGCTACCAAAAAGTCAATTGTCATAAAGCAATCATGTTTACACATTTACCCACTGAATGCAATTTATATATATGTAAAAATATAAGGGAACACAATTTCATATTTTTCTCAAATGTGTTTCAATTGCTAATATTAACTTCATACATATAATTTACCTCTGTATAGTGAGGTATTTGGGAATGGGAGTCTGTAGAAAACAGGCATTCCAGAAGTTCCATCTGTCCAATAGATAAATCTGTATTCAAACACTGAGAGGTTGATCTTTGTCGCTGCTCATAGGACATTTTGAGGACCGTACCTATAAATCTATCATGAGAACAAAAGAACAAACCATTAATCAACGAACACATAGGTAATTGCTCTTTACTGATTGTTAAAAAGTTGTGGAAAGACAAAGTTTAATTGCCAAAATAAAAAAATTGTTTTGCTAACTTTTTCTAACATGCAATAATATCTCAAATACATGAAAAAATAATCTATTTCCAAATGCTATCTGCCACTAAAAAGAAAATTTGGTCAAGAATTAAAAAAAGAAAGAAAGAATGGCAAAACTTGCTCTGTAGTCCAGGCTTTGAAATTTCCCAAAAACATCCAACTGCCTACTCTGTGACGGAGAATGGTGGACAACTTCTTGCAAATAGAGGAAAAGGAATAATTTGGCTAGTTTGAGCTAGTGGTTAAGGGAACAGGTCAGAAAGCGGAAGAGCATGAGTTCAAGTTCTGCCCAAGGCATGAAAGCTGCATGACTTTGGACCAGTCACTCTCTCTCAGCCCAATCCACCTCACAGAGTTGTGGTTGTTGTAGGAAAAACAGGAAGAGGAAGATTGGATATGTTCACTATCTTGAATTATTTGTAAAAAATAATAAAGGTGAGATACAAGAACAGCTTGCCTCCAGAAGCAGTAAATGCTCCAACACTGGAAGTTTTTAAGAAGAGACTGGACAGCCATTTGTCCGAAATAGCGTAGGGTTTCCTGCCCGAGCAGGGGGTTGGACTAGATGACCTCCAAGGTCCCTTCCAACTTTACTACTATTACTAAATAAATAAATAAAAACAAAAATAAAAAATACTCCAATGCAATTTGTCTCCATACTTAAAATCATCAACCAGGCACTTTAAACAGGTTCTACCATAATATGTTTCATATCAACAACAAATTCAACTGTTGTTGAATAAATTACTGTGGATTTCTTACTACAATTAGGAGGGATTCAAATCAGATTTCTATTCAAAGGATTATCTTTTATGTTTGAAAGCTGTTATGCTTTAATGTAAATGTATAAATTAACTAAACAATAAATTAATGTTATTCCATCATCATTCATATAGACTATTGTTGCTTTGTTTGTTCTATTAGTAGATAAACAAGAAAAAATGTACCGAAGGTGGTCATGTGAACAAGCCTTTGCAAATATTTTTCGGAGCAACAAAAAATCATCTGTGGGAATCTGAGCTGGATCAACTTTTTCTATCTGGGTAAAAAAATCCTGTGCCATTGATGTTAGCGGGCTAATGTTTATTGAAGTTTCAGGTGGTGGTAAAGGATCAATATGGAGCACGGACATCGAGAAAGCACCCACTACTAGCCTAAAAAGAAGTTCAGGTTTAGACTCATCCACTGAAATAGATCTGGATGGAAGAGCTGGAATGAAATAAAAATTATACTATTTAAAATAGTTTTCAACAGTTTGTCTTTACAATTTAACATCACTTTTAATTACTATAACGTCAGCATTAAGTATTAAATTATAACTGTAATATAGTATTACTGTATTGTATTATTAATCAAATCATATATACAGAAGCTAGATACCTTATCTATGTAATTGAGGCATTTGAAATTCTGCTTATGTAAGAAAGTAGCATTTGTATTAACTAAATATATATTACATTATATGCTTAATATTATACTTACCTTCTTAAGTAAAGAGAATTTCAAATATGCCTTAACTCACTATATAAATAAGGTATCTAGCTACCTTATTTATGCTTTTCAATAATAAAAATACAAATAATTTAAAAAGTAAATATGTGGTATATCATATTTAAATTCACACTTAGCAATATATATATATATGGAAGCAAGCATAGCTTAGTTACATTCTTGCATTTTTAGCGTTCTCAGTTATGAAAATATAAGTAATGTGGGAGGGATTGAAACAAGAAACGTATATACTATCCAAATTTTATGAAATAGAGCTGAATAAAATTATTAGCAGAATTTCATATATAAAAAGTCAAATAAGTTACTTCAGTTTGACCTTTTGAAACACCCAAAAATCAGCTGCTACTTTTGATCCAATAAGATTAAATATGCTAACGCAGCTAGTCCTCGACTTACAACAGTTCATTTAGTGACTGTTCAAAGTTACAACAGCAGTGAAAAAAGTGATTTATGACTGTTTTTCACACTCATGACCATTGCAGCCCCATAGTCATGTGATCAAAATCCAGATGCTTGGCACTGGTTCATATTTATGACTGTTGCAGTGTCTCCGGGGCCATGTGATCACCTTTTCAACCTTCTAAACAGCAAAGTGAACAGAGAAACCAGAAGCCACTTAACAACCTTGTCACTCCCTTAACAATTTCAGTGATTCACTGAACAATTGTTAAAAAGGGTTGTAAAATGGGGCAAAGCTCACCTAGTAACTGTCTCACTTAGCAACAGAAATTTTGGGCTCAATTGCAGTTGTAAGTTGAGGACTATCTGTTTCAGTAAGCCTCTTAACCAGGTAAAGAAAGAGATTACTGTGACACCTTAGTTTATGAATATTGGAAATCTTGCTTCTGATTTAAAATGAGGAGACTAATAATAAAAGAGCAGGTGAAAATAAAAGTACTAAAAGTAACAAACAAAAAGGTTTTATTGCACAGTGTTGAAAACTATGCTATGCTGATTTTGAATACTGAGGCATGCTATTCCCCAATTTTCACTTACAAGTTCTTCGTAGTGGAACTGAATGATCAGTGTTAGGAGTAAATGATGCACTTCTCAACTGTGGCAGTTCCTGCTTGTTTTGATCAAATTCTCCCCATGTTGACTCCTATTAAAATAAGAACATAAATGTTATTATGCTTGCATTATGTAACATTTCAGCACTCTGTAAGTTATTTAATAATAAATGACAGAAATGTTCCCCCCCCCCCAAAAAAAATGTAATGTATATCTGCCTGTGTTGTGGGTTGGGTCCGTCAACACAAGTCATGACTCAATTACTCTCTTTGGGAGAGTAATTGAATTTCATAAGAGCCAAAAGTATTCCCTACTGAAAAAATTATTACAAATGACAATGGTCTCCAACCATTTTTAGGTAAGATTACTGAGAAAGTGATTTGACTACACTTATGGAGATCTCTCTCTGAAGCAGTAGGCATGAACTTAAATGGACTCCAGAAGATGGTAGGGGACAGGAAGACCTGGAGGAACGTTGTCCATGGGTTGCGATGGGTCGGACACGACTTCGCAATTAACAATAACAACATGGAGATCTCTGGATGAAATGTATTATTTGGACTCTTTTCAATCAGGACCCAGGTCTGGGCATGCAATTAAGATTGTATTCATCACTTTTGTTGATGATTACTGCAGGAACAGAATATAGGGACTACAATCATCATGGTTCCATTCTGTCCAACAAAATGGCCTTTGATAACATTAATCTGGATTGACTGAAAAAGCTGGAAGATGGGTACTCTTCTTCAGTGGTTTTCATTCATGACTGGGCTTTTCCAGATATAGTGGACAGAGAGATATGGTGGTGCCACTTTGCTATGGGTTACTGGAAGGCTTACTCTCTTCCCCTCTATTGCCTGAACGTTCATAGGAACTAGCCACCAGTACAATGTAAAGTATTATCAATATGCTGATGATACCCAATTATATATGTCTACCCAGGGCTGATAAAGAAATGGAATGAAGATCCTGATTATTGCTGAAAGCTTTTGTGCTGAGCAGCATTCTCTTAGATGGAGCTATGCTGCAATTTGAACTCATGATACTTGTTGTTCCAGGTGGAGGATATAACCAGTAGTGCACAATTAGTTATTGTGTGCCTATTGCAGTCTTTCCTGGATCACTTATTGAAGTCATTAATGCTCTTGTTACCTCACAGCTTGATTATAACAATGATCTTAAGAGCAGCTGCTCTTGAATGCCATCCAAAAGTTTCAGTTGTAAAATATACTGCAATCTCTGTAGTTATGATAATACCAAGGTTCACCAATACCACTAATATGGGAGTAGCAATGGCTGCCAAATAGCTTTTAGATGCAATTCAAGGTGCTGGCTGATACTTTAAAACCCCAACCGGCTCAAGCACTGTATATATCTGTTACCATGTTCTCCAAGGTGATTTTGACTGTTCAGTAAAATCCAGGATAAAGAGTTTGTTGTGAGCCCCCTCACTAGTGGATGCTTGCTTCAAGGATCTGGGATTAACTCTTCTCAGTAATGGCTCCCTTCCTTTGGAAAGTATGTCCCCAGATATGACCTTACTAATTTTTTGGATAACTATAAAAAACATAACTCTTCAGAAAGGATCTGGAGAGAAGTAAAATTATGCTATATGTGAATAGTGACATACAATTTTTACTGTTTTTAACTGTACCAATATTTGTTTTGAAACTTATTTTATAAATATAAGAGCTTCAATTTCTACAGAAATACAACAGCATATAAGATGTTGTAACACAAATAAATAAATACGATAGGTAGACAGGAAGAGAGACATTTTTGGAAACAAATGAGCTGCGGCAGAATCAGGATTAGCTTGTCCACAACTCATGCATTTTGCCTCTAAAGCCAATCAGACCATTATGGACTGTGCTATTTACAAACATATATTAAAAACTTGGAGAATTAACCAGCACAAAACTTACTGCAATAAGCAGAACCAATACTAGGGTAGTAAATGTGATTGTACGTTGGATAACTGGCATGTTTGCTTTTGGCCATGGTTATCACTAAATTTAGCTTAGTATATTCTACAAACACAATCGCTCCCAAACACAAAAAGTTCCTTTGCTCAAATGCAAACAGTTAAGTACTACATACTGCGGCAGCACCAAGTGGAGATCCTGCTGGGGTAGCAGTATATGTACTAGTTAAAGAAAGATCTAAATCCATAGTTGGTGGTTCTCCAAGAGGTGGCAATGAAGAAAGACTGTGAGACATCTCCATGTCAGCCATTGAAAAGAAAACCTCTTCTTCTAAAAGAAAAAAATAGATATGTTTGTAACATTCAAAATAAAAAAAACAAAGAGAGAGAGAGAAGGAGGAAATCATATATATACATGTACGTACCGTGTATTGAATCATATATATTTCCCTAAAAGCCACTATATAATTTAAGATTATCTGGAATTTCTTCTACACCAACTTCCCCACTGTCAAATTCTTAGTATATCATGGTAATTGAGAAGTATATTATCTAGTATAACAATAAACTATACATATTTAACACTGGTTAACTATTAATAATATATCAACAAAGCTCACTAGCTACTTATCAGCATTCACAAGTGAGAAAATGTGCAAATAATGAAATAGGCATCATGATTCAAATATCACAACTTATCTACTTGCATCATATGTTGGAACATAAATGTTTTAAAGGTGGAATTTGAATGATAACATTAGATATGCTTGTTACTACTTTTGTCTCATTGTTTCTTGCTGTGTCACAAGAGACAATGGGATTGCTCTTAGACAATAAAAATATATCATATTCAAAATTAAATCTGATGTCTAAGTGCTTAAGACCTTTCTTTCATTCTGAGATGTTATGTTCAATATTATTCAATGACTTTAAAATATTTAGTATGAACTGATGATACTCAGGCTTTGACTCATAAAAATACTTCGGTCTGAGGGATGTTGTTTTACTAATTTTACAGGTGTTGTATTGTGGATATTTAATGAGTTTTATGCAAGCTGTCAATACTTCTGAATTGTGGAGGAGTAGAAAGGAGGAAAATAAACAAATATTGAATTTCTTACAATTCAATTTTTCAATCACTGATTTATGCTAAGCTACAATGGCCACTATTATGTGGCTTGTTTGTTTCTGGCTAAATGCAATGTTTAATTCTATAAGATCAAGTCCATAAATCATTATTTAAAACTCATAAGTTAGCATTATTTGCAAACCCATATAAATAGCAATATGCCCATATACTAGGAAGCTTAGGTTGTTTGCTCACCACGACTTGAAGGAGTTCTAGCTGCCTCAGCTTCATAAAAATTCATATCAGACTTTGTACCTACTGGCAAAGTTTCTTTTCTCAAGTAACGATTGAGCTCCATCTGAATTCGATACTCATCTTCTTGTTGCATTGGCCGATTTTTTCTATCTTTATTAGATAATTCTATTCTGCCAGGATTCTCTGCAATGAAACACAAAATAGAAGAAATATGCTCTCTATTTCTCTAAGTCCCAGGAAACACAATTTTCCCCACCTTAGCTTCAAAGCCTACTGTATATTTGAAATAATTCAGCCCCATTGTTCCAATGTTGGCATAACATTATCAGCCCTGCTTCCCCTTTAAAAGCTGTACCCTTCCTGTAACTACATTAAAAAAAAGTTGCCAGCAAATATTTAAAACCTTGGCAACATGCAAAACTCAGATTGTTCCCTTTATTTCAATTATATTAATCAACACAATTTCAACTTACCTGGTCTGGCAATGGCTGCAAACATATCCAATAAAAGATGTACTTGTCTGGGTGACAGGAACAGGTGTATGGAATCTATCTGTCCATCTACGTCCAGCTTAAAAAAAATAATACATTTGATAAGAACCAGTTATCGCAGTTATCAGTCTTGCCATTGAACAAAAATAGTACTTTCATCTCTGATTTTAATTCTTTATCTTCTGAAATAAACTGTGGATACTGTTAGTCTGTGAAATATAATGACTTATTAGAATCCAGCTTGCATATTAGTTTTGATTAGCATTCGTATGTCTTAGCTTAGTTGTCTATAAAACTTCTTTGGTATGTCCAAACTGAACAGTCTCCTTTTACATACATAGAAGTTAGCATCTCGAGCTCCAAGCTTTATTACTATGTGCAGACATGCTTATACATCTGAAATATATGGTATCCATAGAAAAGAATATTTGGGGGGGCAGGTTGAACTGGGAAGTCCTTAGTTCTCTCTGAGCTTAGTTGTCTTCTTGCAGACATTACCCATCTAGGTAACATCATTAGTGCTGATGATATTGCACAGTTGGATAATGAAACATTTACAAGAAAGCAAGCATACACACTTCAGATTATCTGCGCTGATTTTAAATAATGAACAAACAATGGCTTAATATAATTACAACATGCTTATCCTTCACTTTTACACAGTAGACTAAACAGAGTTCAACTATATACAAAAAAACTTTATCAAGGAAAAATGGAATGCAGAATAAAGAGAGATATTTACACCCAGACTTGAATAACATGTACCAATGGGGGGAAGGGGGAAAATATGACTACAATCAACAACTAACCTTTGCTCCTGGAAGCACTTCATTTTGCTTTAATGTAAGACTCAGTTCCATTCTTCCAATCAACTTACATATTTGCACAGGATCTGAGAGAGAAACTTCAGGTAGATTTCGTGGTAGTTGAGGATGTGGCTCATACATAATTTTTGGATTCCAGCTAGGTGAAAGCTTTGGTTCTGCTAACTTTAAAATAAATAAATAAAATACATTTTCAGAGGTAATATAAAAGCACACTTTCTTGCTGTGTGCAGAAATATATGTATTCAAGCTATTTGAAAACTATAGTACATAATTTTCAGTACTAGCATAAAACTAAAAACACAAGAATAATGGGATAAAAACATTGTTAACATTACAAATTTAACAGAGATTTTATAGCAAAATGTTTCTGCAATTTCCCTGCCTTATGTCCTGGCCTTCTAGAGGAATATGAAGATATGACTCTGCCAACTTGCATGGGGATCCAAGGGCACTATGCAACCTTGGGGGTGCCTTAAGAGTGCTCTTTCTGCCCTTTAACTTATCTTTTTTCTTTATTTTTACTTGATTTTCATCAAGTTTAGTCTATTTTAATTTATCTTTTTATATGGTTCTATGATTTTCACTTATAAACCACCCAGAGACATTTAGATAATGAGATGGGTAGTATCTAATTTGATAAATAAACATAGTGCATAATACTTTGACCAGAATGTGATATAGGTCACTTAGATTATGAGTTGGATTTATACATTAGCATATGCCAAACTGTTTAACAAACTCCTTGTTTTATTGTCCTAGTTTGTAGCAAGATAACTCTAATTTAGGAAGCACCCTTCCTCACTTCATTTCTTTTTAATACAAAACTAAACACCAACCTAACAGAGACAATAGATCTTAAAGGCATTTTAAATAATAACATGGTTGGTGGTGATAGATCTGTGCTTTACAGGAAACTGCCCAGAAAAAAAAGGCAATGGTAAATTGAAATAATATTAAACAATTTGGGAGACTGACCATGAAGCAACATTGAATATTTAATTCAGAATATTTTATACTGCTATATGTTACAAACACATGATAATCTGTGTGGCTGGATTTAACAAAATTTTGGTAAATGCTAAATTGCTCAATTTAGCTTTCACAAAAACAGACATTCAAAACTGCAAACGCTTGGGAGAGAAAATATGAAAATTGGGAGAGAAACTGGCAAGAATGCTTACCTTAAAGCAGGAATGCTTTAAATACATAATTATGTACAATACATACAGATAACTATACAGGTAGTCCTTGCTTATTGATGGTAACTGGAGGAGCAAGGTCTGTTGCTTAGTGACAAAGTCATAAAGCACAATGTCACGTAACCTCACCAACTTATGACAGCAGTTTGATTGTCCCAGTTGCCAATGTTAGGCAAATTCCACAAAACTGCAGGTTGGTCAAATGATTATCATTTGCAATTTCTTGTAGATTTCCCCACTGATTTTGCTTAATGGAACTTGACAGTGAAGATTGCAGGTAGTAATCAGGGATGCTACATTGGCTGCAACTACAAGTCTCTCTTGTTTAGCATCATCATAACTTCAAATGCATCACTAAACAAGTGGATGTTAAGCAAGGACTACCTGTATATAAATTTATGTATATTTTCAGTCTCCATCATGACAAATACTATACAAGTCCTTGGAATATTGACAATGACAGCAACTATCTAGTCTGAATAGATGGAAGGTTACTATCTCTGCTGAATAACTACCAGGTCCATGGAACTGAAGTTTTGGTCATGAGACTGCCATTTTCTTCACTGGAAGTTCAACTGGAATTGGGGGCTGCTCCATATGGAAGAAGCCCCTTGAACATCCACTGAATACTTTGTGTCAACACTTTTTAATGGTCCCTCATGCCTCTGAGGTCAGAGGGAAAAGCAATGATTTTCAATTTTGTCGGCCAAATAATGGAACACTCTCCCACTAAAGTTAGGCTATCACTTTTGCTGGCCTGCTAAAAACACTGATCAGTGGAGGGAATTTACAAAATAAATGGTTGCTACAACACATTAGCACAGGGGTCTTCAAACTTGGCCCTTTTATGACTCATGGACTTCAACTCCCAGAATTCCTCAGCCAGTGTGCCTGGCTGAGGAATTTTGGGAGTTAAAGTCCATGAGTCATAAAAGGGCCGAGTTTGAAGACCCCTGCATTAGCATTTTGTATTTCTATATTATATTATTTTTTTGTTTTTATTGAATCAATATTATGCTTTCAATTTATTTTGCTTTTATGGATTCATATTTTGAATTCTGAATTTCTGGAGTTATAGAAATACAATAAACAAAAAAAATACAGAATTTTACCAACTGTGTAGTGGAACAGATTGGAGAGGATTTTGCTGATGCTGGAAATTCATCCCAAAAAAATGAAACACCTGAGAGCTGTAATAGTTTGTGAGCAAAAGCTGTGGGCTGATGTACATTTCCAGAAAATTCATCAGCAGTTTCATCACAGTACATCGTTCTGTAAGCAGAAATCAATAATGAAATAAGAATAGAATATAAATTTATAATTTTCTTCTTTATATCAAACAAATAGCTTCAAAGAAAAAAACCAAGAAAGTCCAGTTGCCTTTTGGAAAAAGCACCTTTGGGACAATCATGACCTGGATTATTGAGAATCTCCATAAAAATCTAGCAAAGCATTATTGTATCACATGAGCACAGAAGCATATGCAGCTTAACCTCTAATAACATTAATGCACTAATTTAATTACAAAATTCCTCCATTTTCTTACATGTTTAAAATCCTAATCACTATTGCTACAGACATAATGTCAAGTTCTGTTATTGAGTAATACAGTAGAACCTTTATTTTAAATTCTCATAAAGTACTGATTCTATTCCAGCCATCATTTAAAATAATAAATAAAACTCACTTACTTCTCAATATGAATTTCCAGTGCTGTTCCACTTTTAGAATTATCTGGCACATGTTCAATTCTCAGAACAGTGTCTAAAAAATTGATTTTCACTCTTCTTAAAACTATAGTGAAAATACCAAGATAACAAGTAGTGTTAACACCTGCTGGGTTCAGACTAGGTAGAAAGAATCATGTTATCAAAACAAAGCCAATACACATCACACTGAGCAGTAAACTACCGTTTATAAATCATGATTGATCACATAATATATTGAGCCAGATGAAAATAAATACTTAAAAATCTATATAATGTTGCATCAGCTAAGTAGATACTGAAGTGCCTATTTCTAAAGCATCCGCTGGGTGATGTAGAAGATGATCAGATTGAGCTCCAGGGTGGAATTAAACACATCATGTTTGGAACTACTAAGGCCCCAAAAGAGACCTAAGTCCAGCCATCCTTGGAGTATCTGGACTCTGGTGCCAAATTGCCTTGACCATTCATAGACCAGATTCCTGCATATACTGTGTTTCCCCGAAAGTAAGACCTACCCCCAAAATAAGCCCTAGCTTTATTTTTGAAGGTGGGCCTAATATAAGCCCTACCTCAAAAGTAAGCCCTAGTTTTGCAAGGCGCACACCTAAAAATAAAAAAAAACTAGGGTGGGTGTGGGGGGTTGGAGCTGCCCCATGTGCCTTGCACCCACTTATCATTGCAGCCATGCCTCCCATGAATCAACATTTGCCTTGTTGGCCCACTTCTTCTGCGGCGCCCCCCAGCCTGCATTTTGCCATCAGAGGCCTTCCGGAAAGGCCTCTGATGGCAAAATGCAGGCTGGGGGGGGGGGATGCTGTGTGCATCAATCCTGAGCTCCATTCTCAGTTGTAGATGCATTTCCTTTGGCAGCAGAAGAAGTGGGCCGGCTGGGCGGGGCTGTCGATGCCACCGCTGCAAGGTGAGACCATGGAAAAGATACCCCCTGAAAATAAGACCTGATGCCTCTTTTGGAGGCAAAAAAAAAAAAGACCAGGTCTTATTTTTGGAAAAACATGGTAGATAACATGAAATAAGCTCATAGTGCTTTTGAACTCTACCCTGGCTCCTGATCTTTTTGCGTCTGACAGCTAGAAATACAGGATAAAAAAAGTAATTAATGATGCTGCAACTGTTCCTTTTAATGAAACAGGTAAATGAACTCTTTCATCCCCCCTCCCAAGTAAAAATCAGACTACAATGCACCAATCACTGTGTAAGAAAAGCAACTGTTATGTGCATTTCTTGTAACCGTTCAGATACCATCTGGGTAGAAAACACGTAAGGACTAAAATATTGGGAGAAAGAGACTATGGAACATTGTCACTGGCTTCGATTCCTACCTAACTATTGTGAAACAGTGATTTATGCATGCAAACCTGTCCCATCAGAGCATAGCAGTGCTTACATGCTACTAAATAATGCCACATTTTAAAACTTGACAATTATTGTGACCCAATTAACAAAATATACTTTTGGTTAACTGATAATCTGGCTTTGCAGTTTATGAAGCAAACAGTACCTGTTTCAATTGTTTCAGCAAATTTCTCAAGTCCTTCAAAAGGCTGGGATCCTTCTCCTTGTTCATCTGTCAGTTTTTGACTAAGACATTCTTTTGCAAGCTGCATGCTACTTGTCATAAAGCTTGACCAATACATTGGTTCTGAACTAGAAGCTACCAAAAAAAAAATCATCAAACATGTTTTATTTTTAATAAACTTCAGCCATTATTGTTACATTATGAGGATGAGTCAGTAATACTAAATAGGAACTCAATCAGCAAAATATTTTTGACTAATGCTTTCTATGTGCACAGCAGTGATTTACAATGTAATAAAGAAAATGAGAAGCCTCTCAAAGTTTATACTTATTCTCATAGAAACTTTTCGCTAGCAACATTAAATATAGCATACAAAAAACTAGGGAAAGAATATTGTGGAGTAAATTAGATTGTAGGATATATCTATGCTGGGAAAAATTGAGGGCAATAGAAGAAGGTGATGACAGAGACTGAGGTGGCTGGATGGAGTCACTGAAGCAGTAGGGTGAACTTAAATGGACTCCAGAAGATGGTAGAGGACAGGAAGACCTGGAGGAACGTTGTCCATGGGGTTGCAATGGGTCGGACACTTCGCAATTAACAACAACAACAACTTCAGACATGCATGGAGAATAAATGCTCTGACCACATATTGCAAGATCAACGGATACACAAAATTATTCTTCTGCTGTAGAAGTCTTCCATTTTAACAGCAGAACGTGCAAGTATAGATAATTATATTACAAACTTCCTATAAGTATAATAAGTTTAGTCTTAAGCATTCTGAGGGTTTTTCCAACTGTTCCAAGATGCCAATCAACAATCTTATAGTCTGTGAATGAAAAGCAGGACTTCTCTCTAAGTATGAAAATTATATATGAAAAAGATATGGCTACATAATGATAAAATGAGATTGGCTTTCCCATATAGTCAGGACTCAGACAATAGATTTAATTATGTAGTTACGGTCAAGTTTATGAACAAAAGAAAAGCAATATAAAGATTGTTATTTTATGAAGAAAATTTAAGTCAGATGTGAGTTTATAACATACAGAATAAGAATTGGAAGGGACCTTAGAGGTCTTCTAGTCCAACCCGCTGCTCAAGTAGGAGACCCTATGCCATTTCAGACAAGTGGCTGCCAATCTCTTAAAAATATCATTGTAAACACAGTGAATCTATATACATCTCGATAGCCTACAACTGTGTTTATAAAGTAACATAAAATTTACAAGACAAAGCATATCATAGGTTTGAGATAAAGTATTTAAGCCAGAAAAATGTATAAATTATATTTGAACACTGAGCAATATCCTTTGTCCTGAGTCAAGGAGATTAGTATTTGCAGTAACACTTACTTCCTTATTATCTGATTAGACATGGGTAAACCTACACATTGCCTCATGATACCATACCTATTTGATATTCAAATATTCCACCAAGCAAAAATTAAGTGGATACAAGTAGTTCTTGCTTAACAACTATTTGTTTACTGCAGTTCAAAGTTACAACAGTGCTGAAAAAGTGGCTTATCACCGGTCCTCACACTTACAACTATCACAGTATCCCTGTGGTGATATGAGCACTATCTGCAACCTTCTCAGCTGGCAAAGCCAACAGAGAAGCCAGCAGAAGATCATGTGGTGCCGTCATGTAACGTCTTGCTTAAAGACTGTGGGTGATTCTCTTAATTGGAATCAGGACTGCCAGGACTTCTATTGTTACGTGGGGCAATCACATGTTTAATCAGTGATGGAGTTGCCAGTCCCAATTAAGGTCATTAAGTGAGAACCATCTGTACTATGATACTGATTCACTTATTTCTAACATGCCAAAAATTAACAGAATATGTAATGACAAGCAACTGTTATTTATTAACTAACCTAGACATGGCCTTGGTTTGAAGACCATCTCTAAGCCCTTTACTTCAAGTGCACAGTTATCTTGAAGCAAAGAGCCCCAAGGAATGGACAGAGATATTGACTGAATAAATCCTTCAGTAACTTCCAATGGAGCGTCTGCTGATTCCAGAATCTCATTCAGGCTCTAAGCATAGGGAAGAAGAACACAGAATTTGTAATGTTTATTTTCAGAATGCATAACATTAATTACAATTTTAACCTAAACATGAGTAATTAATTTCTCTTCTGCATCTAGGGCAAATTAGATTTAACTGCTTACAAAAATACAAATTTTAGCAATAATTGCTAGAATAATACAATGCTCTAGGTTCAGTCCTCAAAAGGTGTTTTTGATATGTGGAAATGTAAATACAGTATTTTTTTAAAAATACCTCTTAGTATTTGGTACATGGTTATTAGATCCCACCATATGGCTGCCTTCTGAAGCTGTCCCATCATGGGAAAATATGTGCTCTGCTGTGCTGTGCTGCACACAGATCTTATTTTCACACTCTTATGTATTTTGAAGCTCTTTTTCAAGACTGAAGCTAAAGCACTGCACACACCAAAAACAATAAAAAAATATCTCTGGGTTTAAAATAACAAAGATGGTTGCCAATTTGGATGCCTTTGGGAGATGATTAGGCCAATCCACACAAGTTAAAATTACCAAAGTCTACTAATCACAATGAGTATACAATAATTCTGGTATGTGCAAAACATACATGGAAAACAGTAATGCACTCATGTCCTACTTGTAATCTTGTTACTGGCATCTGCTTAGCCACTGTGGAAAAAATATGGTAGAATACTGTATATATCTAGGTTTCTCATCTGATGCATCATAGCTCTTATTATATAATATGGAAAAACAAATCCCTTAATCCTATTTCCTTCTCTACTGCAATCTGTAATTTTAATGGAAATTGGGTATGCATTCACAGAAATGCACATATCATTCAATACGGCTGGATGCACCCATTTCTATTACTTCTATGCTCCAATAAAATAATACATTTTATTTCATATACCCAATGTCAACGAATCCAATTCACTATCACTACCATTTTAAATATTACAAAATTTAATTTCATAGTCACAGACAAATTTATCCCAAAGAACAGGTAAAATGACTGTAAAGGCTTTATCACAATTAAGATAAATGGTTATTTTTTAGTAAAATGCTTGTCATACTGGCCAACAACTATTTGTGCTTATGTAAGTAGATGTTACTGTGTTAATCACTTATAAAAAACTGTGGAAAAGTAATAATAGTAATAAATTGACAATGTCATTTATAAATAGTGTAACATGGCAAATGCTTTCAAATGTTGAAACACTGAAAAGTTAATTAAAAACAAAAAAGTGAACATAACAGAAAATTGTGTTTATTTATTTAAGAACATACAATATTTCTTGAAAAATTCAGCTTATAGCTCAGACATCTTTATCATTACAGGTATTCTCAATTGCATATTCCTGTAGTTAATCTCATTACCTTGACACATTCAATATTGTTTCTCTTAGCATGACCCACTACTCTAGAAAATATCACCCAGGGAGCTTTTTAGGTTTAAGAAGCTCTAAAAGATGTCAGTCTCAATACAGGACACTGAATATATACAAAAAAATCAATGAAAACAAATTTACAAAAAGCTCACCAAATAGAACATGCCTTGAATATCAGAGGAAGGTTGTGGAAATAATGGAAGAAACAGGTTATATCTAGACCTGTGACAATCAAGACTGAGGCCTAGGCATGAGATTGAAACCAAGCTGATTTTCCTTCATGAATGATCCATAGAGGGACTCTGCTGGAGGAAACATGATCATCTTGTCTTACAATCAATATGAGAAGCCTCCAAGAAATCTAATGTATCCATGCAGGACCACCTGAATGGGTTGGAAGAACAGTGCCAAAGTAATTCTGTTCCTTCCTGAGTGGGAGGTTCTACTTGGTAGCCATGGGGGTAGAGAGAGGTTGGTTCTTCAAGTGCTTAATAAGTAGGAGTTAGACACCCCTGCTCTAAAGTAACATAGGTCAGTGGTTCTTAACCTGGGCGATATGGGGGCGATGGAGCAAGAAATTTTGGGGACACTTTTGAGATTTTTTATACAGTGAATTGCTGTATATCTGTCATACAAAAACATCAGATTGCTCACTATTAGTAGATTGAATTGTTTTCAAATGATCCTCCAGCTAGTTCAGTACAGAACGCCATACATATGTGAATACGCATCACTTATCTTCATGCGCGTTGCGCAGCAGCTTCTACCCATACAGTGGCACGCCATTGGCCAGAATGGGCAGTGATGGAGGGGGGAGTGCTTCTTTCGAAACATCGCATGCTGAGTGGCTGCCCCGTGACGTCAGCTGTAATGTCAACATAACTGTTGAAATTAGGTTTATCGACGTCCACGTGTGTTTTTCTAGTGTTCCAGTGCAGTCGAAAATTTAATTTGCAGGTACTGCCTTTCATTTCAAAGACCTTTCAACATGGCTGAGAAGAGGAAGTGTTGCCAATATTCGACGGAATACCTAAAATTGGGATTCATTCCTTCTCCTTCCAACGTACAGCTTCCGTTTTATCTTCTTTGTGAGAAAACATTTTCAAATGAAAAGGCTAATTCTTTTAGCCTTTCCTTCCACTTACTTAGTGGAGAGGGGCTTCAGCATCGTCCAACAGATCCTTTCTAAGTCAAGGAACATGTTGAAGATCTCTGAGCGTGATGATTTAAGAATGCGATTAACAAAAATGGTTCCAGACATCAAGAAATTGGCATCAGCTCACCAAGCGCAAGACAGCCATTGATGTTTTTTTTTGCTTTTTGTGTACATTTTTTTTGTTAATAATTATCTGAGCTTTTATCGTTGTATTTGCTTGCATTGGATTTCACATTTCAGTCTGAGTTTTCAGCTTTGTTTTAGAATTTTTGTTGTCTCTGTAAAACATTTTGTGTGTCTCTTTGTATTGTACTTTTTTAGTGTGCATTCCATTTCGATATTATATTTTCTTTGTGTCTTTTTAATTCTTCTTACAGTGTGCGTGACTATATAAACTTTCTTTGAATCTTAATTTAGTTTCAGAGTTTTCGTCTTGAAATTCTTAGTTCCTGCATTGCGGTTTGTTCTTATGCCCTTTTTATATTTCTTTTTGCGTCTTAAATTTCACTTGTAATTCAATCATTAAATGTTACTGTTTTTCTTTTTGGGCATTTCACTTTCTTGCAATTGAATTTTGTTTTCAGTAGTCATTACATTTAAGTGTCTTGAATAAATAAGATAATAATGAAATATATGTATCACAAAGTTTAGGAATAAAGCGACGGGTGGCATCAAAATTTTTCACACAGTTGAGATATGGGAAAAAGACTGGAAATAAATTATTTGCATCGATATGTCCTGATGACAATTTTAAAGAAAACAAAAAAAAAGTGTTTGCATAAATTGAAGAATTATTTCCTATGTTGTGATTGAGAGGTTATGTTGGGGGAGAGGGGCGATGACAACTTCCTCATTGGCTCAAGGGGGCGATTCGTTCAAAAAGGTTAAGAACCGCTGACATAGGTTATTTGCTTTAATCGGAAAACTATCAAAATGACTGCAATATTCCAGAGAATCAAACTACAGAACTGAAAAAATAGCAGGCAATACGAATTTTCAATAAGCTGCTAAAAACCAGTTTGATTAATCAGTCTTATACATGTGGACTGAACATTTCAGATCCACAACTGTTGGGCAATAAAGTATGGTCATAGTAGACATATCTTACTACAAATCAGCTTTCCAAATTTGCACTTTTAAATGTCAATATTTAGAATTGCCTTAACCTTCATAATTACCTTCCTCTACATCAAAATATTTAAAAAGTTCATTTTCAAGCCAAAAGAGAAACTCTCTTTGTAATATTCTATATTTTATTAAAAGATAGAATAAGAAAAGACAGGGAATCTGTTCCAGATCAAATAGTACACAGAATTCCAGCTGTCGATATTATATGAATAGAAATGTTATCAAATCATAGTGAACTTGGGCAAATTTTATGAAGCTTACCTTGCATCTGCCAACACTATCATTATCAATTTCACATTTTATCATAACACATAAAGTACTGGATTATAATTATAATTGTTCTAAAAAGGGCTTTCTCATCTAATGACTATATGTTTTTAAGAAACAAATGGTATATTTAGTATTTATGTATATTTACACATTTAATTCTTACATGTGACACTAAATGGGTGGCTGCATTTAGTCTTAATTTAATATTTATTATGTATCAGAGTATTAAATTAGAGAATTAAATAAAAAGTTTTAATAGGTAGACCTATTGATGATGTTTAATACTAAATAGAAAGAACAAAAAGGTTTTGCTCTCTAATTGAATGCCTCAATAAGTCATTGGTGGTTACTGCTAATAATTACCTCTTTTGGTAACTTGAGTTGAAGCAATGTTATCATAATGCATTGTTAACAGCTGTAAGTATTTTAAAAGGGAGAAAGAAAGCTAGAAAGGAAACAACACTAACATTCAAGAGATGCTCAACATCACAATGAAAATTTCCCAATGAGAACATTTAGCAGCTGAAAAGACAGACTGAAACTATGGGAAGGAAAATGCATGCTGCAGCAGATAAGACAGGCAGTCACTGAATGAAGGCAATCAATGAGTAGCCAAACCTTAATTCACTTTTTTTTCTCTGATGGACTAAAAACAGTTAAGATTCCATAAACCATAAGATTCTTTAAAGCAAATTTCCTGAAACCAAAATTCACATATAACTGTATTAAAACTAAACAATTTATTTCAAGTAATTTTATTTATGTATTTAACTTCTACAGTTGCCCATCTCAGTCAATGACTCTGGGCAGCTTGCAATTAAAAAAACATATTACAATCAAAATACTGAAAAAACATTTTAAAAGAATAAAACAATGAAAACATCCAAAATAAATTTACATAGCAGCCAAGATACTTGGCTAATTAGCAATACAGTCAGGAAACAGCCCTCTCACATAGCTGCCCAAAGTCACCTTATAGAGGAGATAGGCAGCATAATACTTGAATAAATTAAATAAAAATAAAATTGAGCGTCCCAAGATTGGGAACATAGTCAGGTTTTTAGGCCTTACGAAAGATTTAACAGGGTTGGGACCATTCTAACCTTGGAAGAGATAATGTTCCATAGGGGAGGGACCACTGCAAAAATTGCAGCCTTCTAGTTCCTGCCAGCAGATACTCTTTTGGCAGACAGAATCTGCAGCATACCCATTCTGCTAGATCTGGTTGGACAGGTAGAGGCTCTGGAAAAAGGCAGTCCTGCAGTCTCTCAGATACCCCAGTCTCAGCTATGTAGGGCTTTAAAGGTAACTACCAGCATTTTGAATTGGCATGAGTTACTGTGAGGTTCAAGTATGGGTGCAACTGGTACATCACCAAAAGCAGGAGTCGCAAGTCCAGAAGGACCCCCAGATTGTGCACCAGGTCACAGATGTAAGTACTTTGTCTCCAGAGGGTCCAAATACCCACAGCCACTCTGTCTTGCGGGGGTTGAATTGTAGTATTTTCCATATCAATTAAAATATAAAATATAAAAATATTCTACAAAATAAAATTTTAGTAAAAAAATGTTTTCTAAAATTTCTAAATACCGTCTAAATTTCTGTAAAATATACTTGATCTATAAAAGCTAAACTGAGGCATATAATCACAAAAGTGTTTCTGCTTATAAAGACCCTTGATATTTACGGTATATTAAAAGGCATGCTTTGTACTTCTCTACATAGCCAGAATCAATTTTTAAAGCTGTCTTTATCCCTAAATTATAATGCTGTCAAATATGGGTTTGATCAAATACCTATCATAGCTATGAGTTGTGTATTACACTTTCACAGGATCATGCAAACAATGAAATTAAGCACCTAGTAATATCCTACTAAACCAGTCATCTCACAATTCAAATCATAAGACAAACTAAATTTTCAATAGTCAAATACTATTTCCAGTACTAGAGTTTCCATAATCTAGAAGTTTTTCTTGCCTGGCCTCTTTTTGAAAGGTTATTGTTCAGCGGTACCAAATAAAATGTATCAAAATGTGAGTTGATTTAGAAGTTAACTCTAACATGAATTTGCACTTTTTCCAAGTGAACCAACTGAAAACAACCTGAATGAAGCAACTGTTTCCCGTTTCTTTTATCATTCCCTTTTTTCCCTCCCAAGTACAAAATAAAAAATCCATTTTGACTTCAATACCACCATAACAGCTTCAATTAGGAAGGAGAGAAATAAATTCTTGGATTATGATCCAAATATTTGGGAATGAGACATTGCTCACAGATAAATCTGTTTTTACATTTATCAAACTTGGATTACTCCCAACAGCCTCAATACAGTGCTCTCCAATATTTTGTCCAGGGAATAATAATCAGAACATTAATCAGAAGATAGGCAGGAAACTGAAACAACAGACTGATATACCTGTCAAAAGATAATTCCTCATTTGCCAGCTGGAACTGGATCACTTACCCATTTGTCTAGAGGCACCTGTGCCAAGCAGCCGGTGCCTTGGTAAAGATCTAGCGTGAGCTGTTCCAAGCTGAGCTTCTCCTGGAGAAAGTGCCCCAGGTACCTCTGCAGAAGATACCTGCAGGCCCTTTTTTTGATCGATTCTGAGAAGGGCCAAGGCATGATGGCCAGAACGAGAGAGAAAAAACTCTAAGTGAAAGATCGATGGGAAGTTCAGGGAAGTTAAAGGAATGGAGGACAGGAGCCGGAAACCGACAACGGTCTTCAGGAGTTGCCCGACGGGGTCTGTCAAGAGCACGAAAATGGACGGGGGAAGGAGGGTCGACAGCCCCACAAGTCAGGCACTCAAGAAAGGGGCGTGCCGAGGCTGTCACTGAATGTCAAGAGAGTTGAAAGGGGGACCGGGACAATAAGTCTGCTTGAGAGGGAAAGGGGACCGTCCGGGGACTGGGTCTCGGTTAGTCGTCAGAAAGAGCCTCCCGACTCGTCTCTTCAGTCCTGCCCGAGAAAGCTTCACGTCGTAAGACTTCCCAGAGCACCGCCGCGACAGCAGACGGTTCCATCTCGCCTCTCAAACCGCCGCCATCTTCTCCGAGGCCTGCTCCCCGCGAAATTTAAAGGGCCGGGCGTGGGAGGTTCACAGCCACGAGAGGGTCTTCGGCTTTTGCCCCCCGACCTCTCTCGCCGTCCCGTTGAGAAGGCTGGCCGCGAGGTATTTTTCTTTCCGCCCCCTTTCCCCGCCCCACTGGCTGGGCGGAGAGGCCGAGTTGTTGCGCCGCTCAGCTGCGTCGCTTAGCACGCTTTGGAGGACGTCAATCTTGCGAGGAAGCCTCGTCATCTTCTGGGCTGCGGAAGGGAGAAGACAAGGGGAAGCGGACCGTGGAAGTCACGTGACCCGCACGCCTTTGGAATATAGAGATAAGAGGAAGAAAGAGCAGCGGAGGCTCTTTCATAACATAACGTAACAGCATAACAAGGACGGGAATATTCACAAGCGCGTGTAGGGAGATACTGAAAGGCTTTCCACTAATCCTCTATAGCTGTTTTTTAAAGATGTCATATTAGTTTGGTGGAAAACACATAAAGAACGGTTGCTGGAATTGGGTATGTCTAGTTTAATGAAAAGAAGGATTAGGGGTGACATGATAGCAGTGTTCCAATATCTCAGGGGCTGTCACAAAGAAGAGGGAGTCAAGCTATTATCCAAAGCACCTGAAGGCAGGACAAGAAGCAACGGGTGGAAACTAATCAAGGAGAGAAGCAACCTAGAACTAAGGAGAAATTTCCTGACAGAAGGATTAATCAATGGAACAACCTGCCTCCAGAAGTTGTAAATGCTCCAACACTGGAAGTTTTTAAGAGACTGCATAACCATTTGTCTGAAATGGTATAGGGTTTTCTGCAGGGAGTTGGACTAGAAGACTGGAAGGGTCCTTCTAACTCTGTCGTTCCGTTAAATACGTATAAAGACAACACTAAATGAAAAGTGGAGATTAATGCAAGTGTTAGTTTATAACGGCTATTTGTTTTAAAGTTTTTAAATGCAATGAAATATGCAGTAAAATCATCATGTACTTAGGTTATCCTTAATTAAATACATTCCTAGCTCCTCTCCATACGAATTCTCGTCTCTGCGGTCCTAGAATTCCCCTCCTAAACCACGTGGAAGCGCCATTGGCACCGGAAGTGCCGTTGTTGTTTTCCAGGCCAACAGTCGTTAGTGACCGTGGCACGTGACAGCTTGGAGAGTGGGAACAGGCGAGCAGAGTCGCCTTGCGATTTACCGGCTTTCCGTGGAGGGGTTAGCTGTTCGGAGCGGAGAGGCTTATCATCTCCGTAGTGAAGGGGCCAGGAGCAATTCTCATGCAAGACCGATTCGACGAGCAGACGCCGAAGGAGAATGGATATGCATATGGGTAGATATGCCGTCGCGATAGGAGCGCGCGCGCGGGGGGGAAATCATCTGGAGGGGGGTGGTGGTTACACGGGAGACCGCGGGGATGGCGATGCAACGGTTCAGTGCAATGTCGGAGAGAAAGGAGCATCCGCTGCCGGCATCTGCCCTGCGTTAGTCACTCTCCACCTGGGATCTTCCAGAGATGTTGGGACTACAACTTTCACGATTTCTAGAGAAAAAGGGAAGTTTCTCCGCCTCATTTGTGGTGTGTCGGCCCGAGAGTGTCCTTTATGCATTCGTATAGATGCTTTGCAACTGTACATGTGTTGCCAATGTATGAATATTCTCATTTAGTTTACCGACGCTTCACTGATAGTGTTACCTCCCTAGCTGGGTAATAAAACATCGGCAAGTCAACAACCAAGTTCAGAAAGCACCAGAGGCTCCCCCTGTTCAACCTTACTTACATATATTCCATTGTTCTCAGGTTGCATGGGGAGCGGGAGTTGTGCCAGGCAAGAAATGCTGAGAAAGGGTTATGGGGTTGATGAGAAATATGGGCCTCTGGATTGTAGGATATCAGCAGCTCTTGGAGAGTGATAATAATAATGATAGAGTTGGAAGGGACCTCGGAGGTCATCTAGTCCAACCCCCTGCTCAGGCAGGAAACCCTATACCATTTCGGACAAATGGCTGTCCAGTTTCTTCTTAAAAACTTCCAGTGTTGGTGCATTCACCGCTTCTGAGGCAGGTTGTTCCACTGGTTAATTGTTCTAATTGTCAGGAAGTTTCTCCTTAGTTCTAGGTTGCTTCTCTCTTTGGTTAGTTTCCACCCATTGCTCCTTGTCCTGCCTTCAAGCACTTTGGAAAATAGCTTGACTCCCTCTTCTCTGTGGCAGCCCCTGAGATATTGGAACACTGCTATCATGTCCCCCCTCGTCCTTCTCTTCGTTAAACTAGATATACCCAATTCCAGCAACTGTTCCTTATATGTTTTAGCCTCCAGTCCCCTAATCATCTTTGTTGCTCTTCTCTGTACTCTTTCTAGAGTCTCAACATCTTTTTTACATCTTGGTGACCAAAACTGGATGCAGTATTCCAAGTGTGGCCTTACCAAGGCATTATAAAGTGGTATTAATACTTCACGTGATCTTGATTCTGTCCCTCTGTTAATGCAGCCTAGCACTGTGTTGGCTTTTTTTGGCAGCTGCAGCACACTGCTGGCTCATAAGGGAGTGGCCTATAAAACAGAAGGTTGCAAACATGCCTGTACAGGAAATAGTAATAAACGATGAGGTTAAATAGAAGAAAGAGGAGGTAGCCTACTCTGTGTTGAATACACTGTTGGCTGATTAATTTGTTCAGAACCAATGAGTGCACCAAAAGCTTGCACTTTGAAATCATGAAATTAAAATTTAAGTGATTATTTCAAAACTTTAAAAAACTTTTTTTTAAAAAAAATCTGTGAGCTATTTGGAATATCATGTTGCCTAAATATTGTTGAATTATAATTAAAGTTCTAGATTTTCTGAAAATTCACATCACATTTAGAAATGTATTAAACGTTCTGGCTGAATAAATGCAAGAGGTCTTTAGATTTGTACTAAATATTATACATATATTTTTGTGTGCAGAATGGAGACTGATTATAATTCCATGGATGAATCCAATAACAGTGAGACTGAGAACCAGTCTGAATTCAAGGATTTTGAAGATGTGAAGGACATGAGAATAGAAGCAGAAGCTGTTGTGAATGATGTTTTGTTTGCTGTGAGCAACATGTTTGTCTCTAAAAGTCTCCCATGTGTTGAAGATGTAGCATACATCAATGTGGAAACTAGGGAAAAGAACAGATATTGCCTGGAGCTAACAGAAGCAGGACTCAGGGTAATGTTCCTTTTGCATATATATTTTTAAGTATTTGCTGCAGACTAGTAAACAATAGTACATTGTTACAAAAGCAGTCTACTTCCTTTTCCTTAAGTTCCAAATATTTTATATAGAAAATTTCCAGTAATCAGTAATTTGATGCAAATTACCCCATTTACTGTAGCTATAAAAATCCATGAAATATATCTTTAGTATTAGTCAGTTCTTGAGAATTCCGTGTTATTGGTTGTCTTTTAAATATCCAAAGGGGAAAAAAGCTCAGTAGAACATTTTATGTCATTTTACTTTATCCACGTGTTTATATTGTGTTGGATCCTTTCTTACTTTTGAAATGTATTTTTCTTTTGTAGGTGGTTGCTTATGATTTTGACCAAGTGGATGACAGTTTACAGAATCCCTACCATGAGACTGTCTACTCTTTGTTAGACTCAGTTAGTCCAGCATATCGAGAAGCTTTTGGAAATGCATTACTTCAAAGACTAGAAGCTTTGGAAAGTGATGGGCAGTCCTGATTGAATCTACAACCCAAAAATGTTGTAACTGAGAATTTTGAACAGCTTATACTGAGAACTGGCAAAGGAATACTTTATCTTGCATTTCTTGCTTTTAAAATACTTGTTCTACTAGTTGTAAAGGCACTACCTTCGTAATTGATGTTGTTCTCAGTAAATAAGTCAATTTGTTCTCAAAATTTCAAACAAAGTTATAGTTCTTGGTTAATTTTTTTTCAAGTGGTTGAATAACGTTTCAGTTTTAATCTGTATTAAATCAGTTCTTAATTTTATTAATAACTGCAGTTGACATTAAATATTTGTAACAAGATAATGCTTATTCAAAATTTGCACAATAGTGTTTTCCAAGACTAACTAGTTTTATGAAGAACAGAAAATTGCCTTGCCAAACTTAGTAAAATAGATTTTTCATTTACAATATTTATTTCAAATTTGTTGTGCATTCTCTAACTCACTAGGATATCATAATGAATGCTCTTAAATTGTATAATAAGATACACTCATAAACATTTTAAGTCCAATACTTATTAGCAGTAAAAAGCAGTGTTTATTGTATGGGTTGCAAACTGAATACTGAACAGAAGCTGAATTGTTGGCATAATGAATGTATTCATCAGTTGAAATACAAATGGTATAAGCACAAAGATAAGGAACTAAAAAAGTGCATTCTTCATAAAGCTCCATCTTTCTTACAGTTTTTGCTAAAATGGAATACATATTTACAGTTTAAATGTTTACATAATGTACAGTATATTGGAAAGTATTTTGCACGCCTTAATATATTCCCAGTTACTAAATATTTCTATATTACCTTTAAGTATTTTAGCCATTGTTTTAAATTAATGTACAAAACAATATTAACTCAAAACCAAAGAGTCAAGTTGGATTTGAATTGAGAGAACAATTAGGTACCTAAATATGAAATTTGCTAACAGTGCTGCTGTAATGTTTTGTTTTTAATTTTTACTGCTTACAAAAAAGGCCTGTTTTTAAATGAAAGTTTATGTATAACATAGTAGCACTGTGCAGCGATACATTTTGCTATATAATGATAACATTCCTAGTTCTCAGACAGATGAACTTCATAGTTTGAAGGACTTAAATGTCTTGCGCCTTTGAATCTATTTGGGTGTTAGATATCTTAGCTGAGAATTAGTCCAGGAATTTACATTTTTAATTGTTATAATGCTGTATTTCATTTTGTACATTTGTTTAAAAATATGAAGTGCACAAATGAGTACATATATGCTCACATTTAGATTTATAGGAGGAAATGTACTTTACATAGCTGACTTTGTTTTCCTTTGTGAATAACCTAGCCATGTTTATTGTTTACTTATTTATGTTAGAGGCTGTACATTTAAATAAAGGCACATAAATGATCTGTACAATGGGTCTTGTACTCTTAGGACCCCTTCCCTCTTTTAAAAATTGAGCTTTTGTTTGTATAGGTTATATTTATCAATATTTACGATATTAAAAATTACAATTGATGCATTCACTGCCTCTATCATTTCTCATAATAATTAGAAGGGATTTTAATACTGAATTATTTTTCAAAATAGACTGGCAAATAATTTTGATTTTGAGGACCTCTGAGAAGGGTGCTAAGATTAAGAAAAATTGATAACAGAGTAATAAATGTAGCCAGTGTTTCTGATTAGATGTACATACAAGGGTTGGACAGATGGATGGCTGAGCTTGTTTCTTCCCAATTATTATCCCTCTGTTTCCCTACATGCTAAAATCTGCACCCAAAATTAAGTTGGATTGATGTTTCAGAAGGATGCTCTTAGCTCTCGAGGATGGTTGGACTGCAGCTTTCGACCCTGGGCGTTCGGACTGCGATTGAGGAACGGTGCGGTCCATCGAGATATGATAGTTACCTGATTCCCCAACTCCGACACGCCGACTTGTTATCGAGGAGACCCCGCTTTGGAGGCTGGCGTAGCGGAGGACAGAGGTCCTTCCGTTTCAGTCTGAAGCCCCGCCCACTTCTCGTCTTTCGCTACTTGCCCTTTGCTCTTCCTCCCATTCCTTTGCCGATGCCAGCGCGTGACTCGGTTGCCCAGCAACCTCCGGGCACTTTGTCAACGGCAACCATGTCGGACGAAGAGGAGGCGGTGGCGGAGGCAGAAGAGATCATTCGCAGCCAGAGGATCTTCCTCAACCATTTGGACAGCTATGGCGGCAGAAACATTGGGAAGGTGGGGGCGCAAGGATGCATTGCTCAGAAACGGGAGGGGGGGGTGGTCGTCCGCTTCGGGGCACGCCGCGGACCCGCCAGATGCATCTCCATCGCAGCAAAGTTACGGGAAAGTCTCACTCGACTGAATGGATGACATCATCATTACCTGTAGAGAGGGTTGGAAAGGAGAGGAAGCACTGGGGAAAGAGTCCACTCGGCTTTTTTCTAGTCATGATATATAAGTTATCACTCTTTCAATAGGTTGATTGTATGGGAAGGAGTGAGAAAGGAAATGAGAGATGTCTGAATATTTGTTGGACTTTGATAGTTGATGGCATAAGTTCAATACAAAATATCCTACTTTTCCTATAGTCATTCAAAGTAGCCAATTTTTCCAATCCCCAATATTCAGTGAGATAGTCTGTAGTAATAAGATTAGGGATTGGGCTGACAGCATTCAAGGATCTTCCCAATGTTTTAATCTCTAAATCCCACTGTCTCTGTATTTGAAGTAAAATATTTATCTTCAAAACAGTTTACTAAGTGATTATATATCAATTAGAGTTTTACATGTTTTGGGAGCCCTCCATCTGCTGTTTATCTGCAGGAAGTCAGTTAGTCATCATGAACCCTGTATATTCTGCTCTAGGGGATAAGCAATTCTTATGAAGAGTGTAATTGTTTGATATGAATCAAAAAAGAGCAATGAAAAGAAAAAATCAACGTTAGACATCATATTTTCTACCCAAATTAGGCCTTTCTCTTATGTTGCTTTTAACCAAATACAGTATTTTCATGGCTTTTTCTTTTATCTCCTGCCAAATCCCTAGATCTTATTTCATTCTTAAAAACTTATTTATTAAATTTCATTCTTAAAAACTTATTTATTAAATGTATATGCTGGCCATCTTGCTGTCATATAACTCTGAGCTGCTTACAACTTAACAAAAATAGTATTGCGAAACATTAAAACAGTAAGGATAAAAACAGAATTAACACAGTTAACTAAGTCAAAAGGGTATACAATGGGTTAAAGGTGGAACCTTCTATTTAGTCCAATAACCACTTCCAAAATGGCACACCCATATCTGGACCACAGAACAACCTGTAAGCCATATTTTAAGGCCTTTTTGGAAGGCTAAAGAAGGTGGAGATGGATCTCATATTAAGAGGTACAGTGTTCCAAAGGGTGGGAGCCAGGATAGAAAAGGCTCTCCTCTAAGACTCTGCCAACCATATATTGTGAAGGAGATTAAACCTTGTGGCTTTTTCATATTCATATCTATATCATTGTGTTTCCCCCCCCCCCTTCTGGGACAGGATTTTAATTATTTGTATCTTTTATTTTTCACATTTTTGAATTGCCCATGTCTCTCAATATATAACATACTTGCAATGATTTATTCAATTAATTCATCAAAAGTTCTAGTGTTAATCCACACCCATTGACTAAAAACAGGGGAGTTTGCACAAGATTATAAGCTAAAATGTGGTTATCTAGCTTCTCATGCAAACATGCTATCCTATATATTCTCCAATACTTCATTAAAGCCAGGACTCAACTCCCCCTTAACAATGTACATAACTGAACGTGGTAGTGTAGGTAGCTGCAAGTTAGTGAAGATATAATTGTACAATGAAACACAGGTCATTCAGTTTCTTACATTACGGCAACAACATGATTGGAGGGAGTTTGATTGTGAAGGGGGGGGGTTTCTGTAATCAGGAACTGTTACTGAGATACTGTGATATGAATAGCTATTTGTTGAATTGGGCTATAGCTTGGGATATTGCTTTTGCACCAATTCTTGCTCCATATTCTTTTCTGAATTTCTGGAACTGATACTTAGGCTCAAAATACAGAATTTCCACTGTTGGGGAATTCTACCCTTCCTGTCTAGAGGTTGGTTCTTAGGAGTTCATGTCTTCCATGAGCTTATCTCAAATAATGTCAGGCCTATCACATGTAGTGGTCATATAGCCCTTTTTTTTCTGAACAGTTGTGTGATCTAGAGATGTTTTCTATCACCCCATTTACATCCTGATCATTTGCAATTGCTGGTCACCTGTGACTTTCATGGAGTGATGGCATTTATTCAGATAGTCTGATAGATCCATTTAATTTTCAAAGAGATGCTTGGGGATTTTCCCAACCTTCTGGTGAACAACCAAGATCTGGACATTATTGCCTTCAAATGACTTCTTTTTGGGATTCAGTTGGTTGATGCTTTGATTCACTGAGGCCTTCCAGGAAATGAAAAACCAGAAACAATGGCTAGAGTATGCCTACTCCAAAACAGCATTGGCCAAACCTATCACAACATCCAGGGAGAAGCTATGTATACAGTCACATTTGTCAGAGCTTTGGGAGAACTTAATTAGAAGATGCTGATTTTTTGGGACAATTACAGTGTTTTGGAACAGCCTCCCAACTGAGGTCGGGCTATCTTCTTTACTTCTACAAAAATGTTGAAGATGGAAGTATTTTGAAGACAGTTGCAATAATAATTATAATTGCTTTTAATCAGATTGTGGAATTTCAACATCTTATTTTCTCTATACAGTAGGCCATTCAGAAAAATTGATTACAGCAGGGTAGAGGTTTACAAATGATGGCTGAAGGCTTAATGTTTTTTTTATTGAACAAGAATAGATAGCAAAAAGAGAAAATAAGAGTGCATAAGATCTCGTATCAACTTGTTCTTTTGAGAGAGAGAGAGAGAGAGAGGGAGGGAGAGAGAATTTATTATTTTAACAAGGTTGCCCAGTTTATATATCATAACTCTGAGTGACTTACAGTAAAATAACTAAAACATAAAAGGAGGAAATATGTAAAAAGAAATCTTACGAAACAACACCTGGGACTCTAAAATACCATTCTGAAATAGAAAACAATTGTTGGGCTCCAATCAGACCCTACCCCAGTGTTCCAGGGAAAAGCCAGCTGTTTAAGTCTTTCTGGAAGGCTAGAAGGGTGATGCCTGCCAGACCTCAGGGAGAGTGTGGGAGGCACACTCCTAGGTTACAGCACTGAGAAAGGTAGGTAGGTAGATAGATAGATAGATAGATAGATAGATAGATAGATAGATAGATAGATAGATAGATGAAATAATGAATAACACTGAATTACCTTTCACCATCTTATTATTTATTGTACATTGTAAGTATCTGGCCAATTGTATTGTTGGAGCCTCCTTGGAAGAAATACCAGAGGAAGAGGAAGAAGATGAGGAAGGAAAATCAGTTGTTGAAACTGGGCCTCCTAAACCAAAAGAAGGAATATATCAAATAGTGGGAACTCTTTCACAGGCAGAGAATACAAAACCAGATTTTGCCACGGAAGTATATACAGTAAGTATTCAATTTGTTGAATAAAATTCTGGATGTGCATTTGATTCACATAGAATTTTTTTTAATTGCAGGATCTTACAATATAAAGCAGCAAAAGAAAGTATATGGTGAATATAGGTATTCTTGGGTAGGGAAAGGAGTAACAAATGATAAACAGTGTATTATGATAATACAGATTTCAGCCATTTTTTACATACACTTCAATATTACATGTCAATGAAAACCAGAGGGTAGAGTTTGTGTTGCAATTGCAAGCTTCATTCTGACAATTCTCCTGATTCAATGGACACTTGGCCATAAAGTCCTTATCGCCTGGTCAGTGCAAGGATTCAAATTTAAGTATCACATATATATGACTGCATCAGTGAAGAGGTACCCAGTTCCTTGATCTAGTGAATAATCCCTCTGCTGAACTGCTCTAATTGTTAGAGAGTTTCCCAAATGTTCAATTTTCCTAACGTTTTCCTAATGTTCAATATACTTTCTGTAGTTTAAGGCCTTAAACTTAAAACTTTTTAAGTTTAAGGCCATTATTCTGGATTTTGCTCTTTGAGACAATAGAAAACAGATCTTCACCTTATTTATGACAACAAGACAGGGTCTTAAAAGTGCCATTACATCATCTTCACAATCTGTTCTTTGCTCTTAGGAGGAGGGTGTTGGTGCCTTGAGTTTTATATAAAATATATATTAAAAGGTGGAAAATAAATAAATAAATAAATAAATAATGTGCTTTGCCAGTGGAATTATTATTTTTGGAAACTATATTGCACTTATACATGTTCAGACAATACATGTCTTTTCAGAAGTTGTTTCATATACAGCTTATTCATATGCTTATTTTATATGCATGCTGTGTTATGAAATTTTTAAAAATCCTGTAATTTGCATTCCATACCTCTGCAATGCTTTCCTTGTTGCATTCCATTTTATATTTCATACTGATTTGATGATAAATCACTGAAAAACTACAGTTTTAAAGCTAGCCATAATTATGCCAAATTTTATCTTTGGTAGTTAAATTCAGTTAGGCAATGAGAGATTTATATCAGATGAATATCAATGGGAAAAATCCACAATAACCTAAGATAAATTGCTTATTTTTAGACAACTTCTCGAGATGAGTTGCTAGCTCGCATGTTAGAATGTGATATCATTATTTATAACATTTCTGAAGACCCAAAAGAAATTGAGGAGGCAACCTGGGCAGCAACAGGTCAGTCAATTTGTTCTTTAAATAGTAGGGAAAATGTAATAATCTCATATTAGCAAACTTGTTTAGCTAATCTAGTTTAGCAAATAAAGCATTAAATTATAAAAAATTTCCTTAAATCCTTCAGAAATTCACTTGGGCGTATCTTGCTGTTCTTTTTCCTTATTTTTTAATTTGTGCTAAATGTATAGTATCTTAAGACATTAATACTGAGTGACTATTTGTCCAGTGACACTGCTGGATTAAATGGCTTGATTCAAGTGCACAGGTGAACTTTAGCAGTGCTTATCATAATGCTTAAATTGGAATGCATAGGATAAGTTCCTTGTGATGTGATAGAGGATTATCATATGCTACTTAAGTCATAGGTTTTCAAACTCACTCCAGCTTCAAAATTATCCTGTATAATCATATGAAGTACTGTAAGCAGAAAGCAGTCAAGTGTGAAATACTGATATGTGTGTATCATAGTCTTCGTGAATGGATTACAATATGTCTTCTGCAATAAAGCACTCTTCATATATAGCTACATTGACCCCACCAACAAGTGATGGGTGAGCATTATAGGAATTTGACAATACATTATTTAGTACAGTAATGCTATTCTTTGTGTAGTACTGGGGAAAGATAAAGCCCATCGATATTTGTGATAAGGTATAAATTTAAACATTTTCTATTTATATTAACCTATAAACAGCATTACACGCAGAATCAAAACACTTTGAAAAGCAGAAATTATTTATTCTTCTATCAACAATAATGACATGGGCACGAAGCAAGCCTCTTGATCCGGTGAGTGATGGAAAAAACAAACAAATAATACAATATAATTAATTTTACTGATTTGTTTTCTACCGACCTGAAAACTCAGATTAATTATTGCTATCACATACCATCTTTCAGATAAGCCACTGAGAGGTCTTGATAGTATTGAGCTTAAATATTTCTCCCCATTAAGATTTGAAAATCCTTCAGATGAAATGTATTAAAAACATGAGAGATTTTCAATGTTCACATTAAGAAAATCATCCTCTGTCTATGTATTCCATCCAGGAAGATCCAGAAATACCTTTTACTGAAGAAGACTATCGTAGAAGAAAACCCCATCTTAATTTTATGGAACACATCAATGCTGAAAAAACCATTATCAAACTTGGGAAAACAGTAAGCATTAACACAAAAGGTTGTATATTTCCAAGCTTTATAGAATCCAAGTCCAAGGATTCCATTGCCTCTAGAGCTGGGGTGTCAAACTCAATTTCACTGAGGGCCACATCAGCATTGCGGTTGCCCTGGGGGGGTCAGGTGGGTGTGGCCAGAGTGGGTGTGGCCTACTGGGTGGGTGTGGCCAGTTCTACATCATTCGCGTCAAGGGTGCCTATGGGGCCCTGGGCAGGAGTGGGACAGATCTGAGGGTCTCTCACAGAAGGGGGTGGGACCGGGGCAAGTGCCAAGGCATGGTCCACTGGGGCAAGTGCCAAAATAGCCACCATAAATTTGTACATTGGCTCCCAGCTAGCCTGGGCCAAGGCCAAGGCAGCGGGGGCCGTTCCCTCACTGTTTCCAGGATGGCTTCGCGGGCCACATGAAACCACTTCGCGGGCCGCATCCGGCCCCCGGGCTTGTGTTTGACATGTCTGCTCTAGAGGCTCTTTCTGACTCTTTCACTTAGAAAGAATAAATGCTATAAATATTTTATCTTCTGCAAGTAGATCAAGGGTCCAAACTTTGCAGTATCATGATCCCCTAAAATAGTAAATGGATGTGATCATCATGAATAAAACTATCAATTTCACTAAGATTAGGATTAGATAATGTATATAGCTTTTAATAATTAAATGGTTCCCAAACTTTCTGGTAGTAGGAACTATCCACTTACCCTCATGCATGTACAATTTTTCAAAGTCATCCTTGCAAAGTTCAAGACAGAAGTACTGTCAAAGGATTTAGTTTTGTAAGCTCCCTCTGATGTTCACAACTCCCTGCAAGACTGAGACCAATAATCTGAGAACCTCTAAAGAAGTCCCCCCCCCCAAAAAAAATACTGTGCAGTGATAGCACCATCCTTTCATTGGCTAACAAGAATAGAGGCTATTGAAAGTAAGGAACTGTCAGGAAGTAAAAATGATTGAAGTTATCTACTGAAATATCTGGTTATTTTGAAGATTGGCCTGACTATTAGCCCTTGCCTCTTAAATTGAACATTTTAAATTTCTAAACAGGACTTTTTTTTTCTTCTCAGCCCAAGTACTTCTTTTATCTCCATCCAGTTTGCTGTTCTAATTTATTCTCTTCTACCTTATTACATGGGTTGTTAAAGTAGAAATGAATTCAATTACTTTTCTAAATTTCTTTGAATAGAGACATTTTTTTAATCTTTCTCCCCAGAACAAAAACAAATTTGGCACATATGTTGTTGCTTCAGGTGTTCAGTATGGAGCTGAAGAAAGACTTCTCCACTACTTTTTTAAGGTAATGTATTACAAAATTAATATTGTACAACTTATCCAGAAAGAACATATCTAACCTAACAGATTAGAATGACTAGTTAATCCCAGCACAGCCTTCTAATGGAGCTTTTTTAAACCAGCAGATGGCAATAGCTATAGAGTGCATTCCCTGAAACTGCAGCCTCCTTCATCATTAAATGGAACCCTAGAGCAGTGGTTCTCAATCTTTTTAGACTGGCGACCCCGGTCATAAGCAGGCGGCGCGCATGCGCGGCGCCCCCCCTGCGCAGCACACATGCACGGCGCCCCTCCCTGCGTGGCGTGCATGCGCGGCGGTGCCCCATGCGCTCCCCCTGCACGGCGTGCATGCGTGGTGGCGCCCCCCTGCGCAGCGCGCATGCACGGCGCCGCCCCCTGCGCCGGCTGAGAAAAAAATGGCGGATCGCATTGTTTGGCGACCCCCGTGAAATGGTCGTTCCACCCCAAATGGGGTCGCGACCCACAGGTCGAGAACCGCTGCCCTAGAGGCTTTCAGAAATGTATTTATTATTACATTACATGTAGTTTTAATCACATTAAAACATTTATTTCTATCCTGGCTAAATCTATTTATTTTGGCTTACCTACTTTTGAAATATGGTCCATGACAAGTCATTCAATACCGAAGTGCTGCCTTCAACCCAAAACAGTTTTGTACTCCTTGTCTAAGGTATTCCCATTCATGGTTCCTAATCTACCTCACCCACCATAAAAAAGCCAAGATACATTTTGCAATCATGCATTTTCTCTATCATTTGTAGTTGTAATTTCTTGTCATTTAATGGCTGTTTATAATACAGCCAGACATAGTATTCAAGTTCTACAAACCTGTCATTAATGTGGTCCTTTTCATTGCTAAGCTACCTTAAGGGAATGATACAAAAATGTACTACTATATATATGGTAGATTAAGCCACTTTGTAAATATTTGCAGTTATCTTGGCTTGGGGAGACTCCTATAATACCATGTTTTGGAGATGGACGAAATGTGGTTCCAACCATTCATATTACTGACTTAGCAGCGTAAGTATACTTTTTTTCTTTTTTGCTGTACAGGTAGTTGTTGACTTACAACCATTCATTTAGTGACAGTTCAAAGATACACTGTTGTAGCATCCCTCTAGTCTTGTGATCAAAATTTGAGCACTTGACAACTGGCATGTATTTATGACAGTTGCACTGTCCTGGGGTCATATGATCATCATTTTGAATTTCCCAGTTGTCTTCTGTCAAGCAAAGTCAAGGGGAGAACCCAAATTCACTTAACAACTGATTCACTTAGCAACTGCAGTGATTTACTTAACAACTATTGTAAAATAGTATGGTATGGGAGCAGCTCTGTAGCAGACAAAAAAGCTCTTCAGAGAATTATTAAAACTGCCCAGAATATTATCGGACTCCAGCTACCAGCCCTGGACAACATCTTCGAATCTTGCTGTTTGAGGAAGTTGCATAACATTCTCAGAGACTCTTCCCACCCTGCTTACAATCTCTTTGGACCGATGCCTTCTGGCAGAAGATATAGAACATTTAAAACTTGGACCACACGTTTTCTGAATAGTTTTTATCCCAGAGCTATAATTGCACTTAATAATGAACTAAAAGGCCACCATTAGTGGACCGAGTATTACTTGGTCTGTTGGGTGGATGTTTGGGCGGTTTTAGGGGTGGGGAATTGTGGTGGGTGGGAGTGTGTTTGGGGATTATGTGTGTGGGACCTGGTCTTTGGGTATCACGTAAACTTTGTTGTACGTGTATACTGTGTATACACATACAATGACAATAAAGTTTATTATTATTATTATTATTAAAAAAGGTCATAGAATAGGGCACCAGTCACTTAACAACTGTCTTGCTTAGCAACAAAAATTTTATGGCCGTAAGTCAAGGGCTATCTGTATCCCAGAACTTCAGAATTTTGCTGATGTCTTCCTTGTGGCACTATTGAAACTAATAACATGTTCCCTTCATTCATGGTAGTGAATCAGTTACGATGTTCTTCACCTTGAGTTATGTGTAAAAATAATAAAGACGAGATACAAATAAATAAAATATAAACAAGCTTTAAGCCTTTTTGTAAGTTTCCAAATTGATTTATTTTAATTTACAGATCCCTGCACTTTAAAAACATCCATGAAAAAGAATGTTGCCTAATGCCAAATACTTCACAAAAGTAAAACTTTTATGTCTTTGGTTAAGACCTAAACTTGGATGAAATGATGCAATTGATTATCTGATTTAATTATCTATGAGAAATAGTAGAGAGCCAGTCAGATACAGTGGTTAAGTTATGATATTAGAAAATTAGAGACCCTGCCTTTGGCACAAAGCCAGCTTGGAGACCTTGGGTTAGTTACTTTCTCTCAGCCTTAGGAAGGAGGCAATGGCAACCAATTGTAAGAAATCTGCAGGAACTTGTCCAGGCAGTCTCTGAAAATTGGACTCAATTGAACAGAAAAAAAAGCAATAGTTACAGAGTGCTAATAAGGAAGGGATATCTTTAATTACTTTGGGTCAACTCCCCTCCCCAACACTGCACCATTACTCTTTTAAATTTACAAACACTATTGAATCAATTTTTCAGGAGTTATGTGGAAAAAACTAAATTATTGTTCCTTTACTTTTATATATTCATTGTATACTATAATCACTGTACATTCTGTGTATCCATTCACATCAGAGTGTTGCAGAATATAGCAGATCATAGACCACGGACCAATTACTTAATTGCAGTGGATGAATCAACACAAACCCTGGGTGAAATTGTGAAGGTAAAGTAGTTGAAGAATTTTAATTTGTCAGATTTATTTTCATGGTACACAACACATTTTCAAAATCTCTGTTCTAAGTACAATTAACAAGATGTTGCAAATAGAAGACAAATGAAATATATAATAACCACAATTTATAGAGCTAAAGGGGAGAATTTGCTATTACCAGAGGAATCAGAAGGTCACACCTACCTTTTTCAATTCTCCCCTGCCTGAAATGGGTTAGAGATTAAAATAATATATTAAACCTGAAACCAAATAAGAAAGAAATGATTATTGTCCTAGGATCACAATCCTTGAAAGATGATAAATCTCTTGAATAGAGTTATGCCTGTCCAAAAAGCAGATTTACAATTTAGGGATGTCTCTGGATCACATCTCTAACGAAAAATATAGAAAGAGGTTGCTTAGGTTACAGCTTCTACAATCTGCAGCAGTTCTATATGGAATTGCAGGGGTAGCACTGAGCAAAAAAAAAAAAAAAAATGGCAGATTATGCTTTGTTTCTTAGCACCATTGATTCAATATTAAGTGTTAATATTATAGCTTTATGGCTTAAAAATAATAAACAATACTTTGCACTTTTAATGATTGGCTATTTATGGTAGATTTAAAACTTTTTTTTTTTTCCCATAAGTGCATCAGCAAAAATGTGGGCCCAGGAAAAATGCAGAAGATTCCAAGAGAAAATGCTTTCCTGAGTAAAGATTTAACGGTACTATTACCTTTCTGAATAGTTTCTGCTAGAAAGAATAATATCTAGCAATAGATCATTTGAAAAAGAGATTTGTATCGCTCCCATATTGACTTCATTTAAATAAGGCCTTAAAATGTTTAGCTAGGTTAGGTCGTGGGTTGTTGGAATGTTATTATGTCAGATGGGGTGTTCGTTGTTCTATTTTGGATATTCTTCTCATTGTATATCTATTTCAATCTTTCTTTTAATAGTTTATGTTGCCCAGAATCGTCATGGAGGTGGGTAGACTTGTAAATTTGATAAAGTTCAACTGGTTGCAGTTTCCTTCTCATGTCATATAGCAGTTTTGGGCAGAGGTTGATCAAGGTGGAAGGATTACAACTGGCATTTACAGTGAAAGAAAAAGGAGTGTACTGCCATTTAAAAATAAGTTTTGGTGTTGCTCAGGTTATCCAATGTGGTCAACCTCTCAGACTGCTAACAGAAAAGGAGTGGAGGGTGGGGGGGGGAGATCAGTTTGAGAAAATGTGAATAATCAGTTAAATGTATAAGCAACACTTTCCATCTTTTATACTGATATTCCATTTATTCATGTATTACAAATCTCAAAATTATCAATCTTGTGTCTTGATAACGGTCATGTTGATATATTGTAATGGGTTTTGTCATAGCAGGTGCAGTTCCCAGCTAACTCTAAAGGGTCTCTAGATTAGTTTTAAATTATTCAGAAGGGGGGGAAAAAATCACCAGGAGTTTCCAGGGATTTAAGATAAATTAAGAAGTTGAAAAAACAGTGTCCAAAAGCAATAGCAAACCACTTCTGTAATGTTGCCAAAAATTAAAATGAAGGTATGCATGGATATAGTTTGTAAGCCTAAGTTAGTACATCGATAACATTGTTTGTTTGAGTTACAGAGAAAATACCCCACTGTAAAATATTCATTGGGTTCAGTTGAAACTTCTTTTTAAAAATTCATATACTCTAGCTGAAATTCTGAAACCCAAATGTCAGAAGCAATTATTGTTCTTTATATTATTCACTGTTTCATCCTGCCATGAGTTTAAGAACTGCCTGTGACATCTTGCATAAGTTCCATCCTGCTCTGAAGAAAGAGACATCTGCACTTAGTAGAACTTTTATCAGTTATAGCCTGGAGAAGGCTCGTGATTTTTTTCTGATCCCCAGATTAAGATATTTATAATTCATTGAGAATTTAGAAAAGTGTTATTTCACCTTTTTTGTTATTTATTTGTATTTTAAAATTTAATTTTAATTATGAAGTATGCTACTATATTATACTATGTGGAAAGATAGTTTAGAAATACAGCTAATAACAGTTTCTTGCACTTCCTTCAGCAAACATACTTGGATGAATTGTTTGTGAATCTACGAATGGAAGCTGTATTCTTGAAAGAGAACTTCAACATAAGATGGGTTGCTCAAGGAGGGATAGTAGATAATATCGAACAAGTTGTCAATGAGTATAAACTAACTCGCGGATTATTGGTAATAATAATGGAAATATATACTTACAATGAATGAGTGAATTGTGAACTATTATTTTCTGTACAATTTAGAGAAAACATGTATTTATATATCAGTTTGGAAACAGCCAAAGTCAATCAGCAGAAACTTGCCAACATTTAAAGCCATCTGCAAAAGAAACTTAATGACATTTGAAACTGCTGACCTTGTAGACAAAAAAAAAAAAAAAAAAAAAAAAAGAGTAGACTGGAACTATTACTATCATAGAGCAAATTGTGTTTGTCCAGACAAAGTATGAGCCTAAAGGCTTACATTCAAATCCAACTTCACACATGAGAGGTTCCTTACCACCTAAACATGTTTAATTCAAGAATATTGTGTGAATCAATTGTGTAGGCCCTCTATGGATTAACTGGTCCATTGAAGATCACCGTTTCTTGTAATTTGTGTGACCAACCTCTAATATTTACACCATTTTGTTCAATGGTCCAGCCCTTATAAATAGTTTCTTGGCCCTTCCTCTCTCCCAGCTATAAACTGAGTGTGACATATACATGTCTCAAAAATTATATAAATATGGGAAATCATGGCTGCATTGTCTATTATAATTGCCTTTTAAAAATATTTCTTTTAATCCACGGTCTTGATTTAAATTGTGAAGAATGTACTTAAACACTTCCTATTCCCTTTTTATGCAGATGGGAATGCCCTTTGTCCCTATCTTCTATTAAGTAAAATTCTGTTTTGTGTAAACTTTGATCCTATAGTATGTTTTTTTTATTAAAAAGTTTTATAAAAATTATAATATAAACCAAAATCAATCTATAGTATGGTTTTCCAACTATATCTGAGACAGGATTTTATTTATCAACAGAAATTGAGTGGGACCTCATCCAGTGGGGGGTAGGACTTGCTGCAGTTTTCTTCTTCTTTTTAACCATGAAAAGCCTTTTCTAAGGCTAGCACTGTACCTTCTTGTGTTTTCTATGCCCAGTGGGAACACTACATTATTTCCAGCAATTATCAGCAATCATGAAAGTCCTCCAAGGGCTACAAAAGTAGAGCTTGGCATACATGTGGTCCTTGGGCAAAAGTCGCTGAATTATACTATATCCTATGCTATCTTACAGCCATGGATGGACTAAATCAGTATGGGTAGTTATGAAGTATTCAGTGTTTTGCCAACCAATCTGCTATGATGGAGACAAGCCTATAATTGCACCCACAAAGAATTTTTCTAAACCATATCCTTCAGCCTTTAGAACCTGAGTAAAGATAATATATTTTTTTCATTTTAATTTTGGTCATGGTGCATGAAGAATTATTAATATACCCGTTTCCTTTTAGCCAGTTAAAATTTGCATACTTGGTCCTCCTGGAGTAGGGAAAACTTCAATTGCAGAAGAGCTATGCAAATATTACAAAGTGCATCACATTAAAATAAAGGAAGTGATCACTAAAGCCATAGAAAATCTGGTAAGTAGATCACTGATGTTGTGAGCTGTTATAAAAGATTATAAAAGTATGAGTAGAATTAAAAATAAGCCATACAATAATAGATTTAAGAATAAAAATGTCCTGCATTGTATGTTATCAGATTATGCATTTTATCTTTTCAGTCATGTCTGAAATAATTCATTTTGCATTCAAAACATGTACTTTATAACTTAGGTTCGTTCCATTCTCTGCTTCAAAATATTTCAATAGAAAAACTGGAACATGTATAGTTCTACTGTTAAATATTGTATTTCAGTATGGGTAGACTTCTGTGTATATTTCTCTTAAATATTTCTTTAAATTTAACATAGAAGTTTAAACTTAAAAAATCAGTTTAAAGTTTATTGGCACAATTTGTACAAAGTCTAAATCAACTGCATGATCATGGACTAAGGGCAATACAAACATGACAATTGATTTCCAGTTCAGGATGCAAAACCAAGCAGGGAATAGGAATTCAAAGTTTCTTTGATAATGTCAAGTTTCTAATGAAGATTTAGCTTTGCAGCATGATATACTGAATGAAAAGAAAAATATTTACTTGCTAAGCTTGTAGATTATTATAATTATTAATTACATCAAGGATGTCAAATCTAAAATTTGTCCAGTCTGCAAATCTTAGGAATAATAAATAATGAAGTTCAGGATAATTGATCATGAAGATCAGATATTCTTAATGACATATTTAGTGGTAAATTATTGAACAATTTGTTTCCACATAGATGCATTGAAAGACAACATACCACAGTGCATTATGATGATGGAGAAGAGACAAACTGAAATATTTTTCAGAAGGATATGTCTTTTTAAAAGCAAAATTTATTTAATACTTCTTACAATGTCTACTTTCTTGCAACCTTCACTCAAATATATCATAGACTGTAGAACAAACAGGGCAACATTGTTTTAATTTTTCTACAGCTGAACCAAAATTTAGTCCAAATTTTCTTGGCATTTTATTTTAACTCCTCAGGAGAAAATAGTTGCTCCTCGAGAGGGAACAGAGTCTGTGGATGAAGGGGAGGAAGATGAGGAAGAGGAGGAAGAAGAACAAGGAGATAATGTAGAAGAAGCACAGGAAATGTTAGATGCAGTTAAAGAAAACATGGAGCAAAATTCGGGTAAATGAAAAATTAGCAAAAATTTCCTTTTCGAAAGTAAATGCAGTGGTTTGCTTATAGTGCTTCTTCCACTTAGTTGGATTGGATTCACAAAAATATGGAACTATAACTGGTTTTATTGATTTTGTGTAAACATATTTTTTGGCTTGCAAATCATAATTTCAATATTTTCTAATCTCAACCATTTGTGGTTGATTCTATTTGCCATGCCATTAGATGATACAGTACATGAATCCAGTCATCATCTCCCAGCTTCATCAGTCTCATTTAGATTACTGTTAACACTTCAGAGGAAAATCAGACACAAGCATGAGATGAAATATGAATAAGAAATGATGAGAAGGAAAGAAATGATAGAAGTAATTGAAATAATATTGTTGTAAAGGACAAGCCACCAGATCTTGGCTACTGATAGCCTACATTCACACAATAGGCTGAATTGCAGGCATCTGTTAGAAGCTATGAAGACATAGAATGTGGCATGCACCATAACTTGCCCCTCCCTATTTATTTATTTGTTTGTTTGTTTGACTTGTAAAGCTGCCCATCCTAAGAAGCAGAACTCTGGGTAGAGTCACAATAGCAATAAAAGCCAAACAATAAAAAAAACCTTGACACCCAGCCTTCTCCTCCAGTGTAACTTCCCCAGCAAATGCTTATTAGCTAGCTATAAATCCATCCCATTGACTGGTTTGTGTAACAAACTGAGTCACAAACTAGCAAACCATGTTTTAGTGCAGCTTGTGAATTGCCAATCTTTGCAGTTTGTTTAGTGATCAGTTTAACTGAGCTAATTCAGCAAGCTATAAGTATGTAATTCTAATACACTGCAGGTGTATTAAGTATGTGTCCAGACAATAGTAATTTCAGTTTTGACCACTCAACTCTGCCTCAACTAATACTTCTCCCATTACAATTAGGTCGTCTAGATGATCACTATGTGATTCGGTTCATGAAGGAAATGCTAATGTCTATGCCTTGTAAAAACCAAGGATATATTTTGGATGGGTTTCCAAAAGTCTATGACCTGGCAAAAGATCTATTTAACAGTAAGTATTTGTAGATTGCTCTGTTAGATGTTAATGTACATTGCATTGCATTATAGCTACTTACTTGTGGCTAATTTCACAATAACAGATTTCTCATAACTTGTAAATTATGCTGAAATAAAGTATTCATCTTATAGCACCCATGTTCTAGTCACAATCAGCATTACTTTGGGTAGCTAACAGGCCCAGAACATGGCATATGATAAGAAAAGCTACTGCTGAGAAATTCTAAATGGTAATCTATTCTGCACAGAGGGCAACATCCAACAGTTTTACCCTATTTTCAGTTGAAAATATTAGCATGCACTTATCATAATATATAGTAACTCTCTATGCATAAATGTATTTGTTTATAGTCTGTATATGTATCTTTCTTCATCTATATAAAATGTAAGTGTTCGTTTGTTCAAAATCTTAAATCTCCGAAAGGTCTTCACCAATTGCTTTGAAATTTTGACACAACGTTGCATTTGAATACGCGTGTGTTTTTATATACCTATATTATATAGATGTCACACCTGTGACAGGTAAAACATGTTTTTTTGAAAAACAGCACCATCTGTTGGACGTAAAAGCAACACACACTACGATTTCAGACAATCTCTATATCTGCACAGACAATGGAACAATAAAAAATATTATATACCCACAAGCATTGTGAAATTAAACATATTACAAACGTGTGCTTTCTCTTTTCTTTCTTTTCCATTTAACCAGACTGAGCCACAGCAACGCGTGGCTGGGTACAGCTAGTATAGAATAAATAATAATACATTCAGATTTACAGCTACTATTATTGGCCATGCAGGTACAAAGATAGCCAGGGAAATGATTGAAGCCTGGGAAACGGGTCCCTTGTCAATAAACAGGACTGCTGATTGACCATCAGCTTATCAGGTATTTAGGAGTTGAGGACTTGGCAGCACAAGGAAACAACAGCCAATTGCCAGCCATCAACACAACAATCAACCAATAGGAAGGCAACATATAATACAACACATAGAATAGCCCCAAACATATATTCCCTGAGGATAGGCTCCAGCATGAGTCTGAAAACTCGGAAGAGTAATCCTCTGGTCCTGGTAACCAACCCAGATTGGATCTTGCAATAAATAGTAATTTCATGAGGCTGATGAAATAGGCAGAAATTTGTGTTTCTCAGCTCAGTTCATATCTTTTCCATTGTAGCTGCAGGAGATCTAATGATAGATATATTGTTTAACACAGTTTTGGAAACAGTTTGTTCTGAGCAAAAAATTTCAGAGTGCTGAGATCCATATGGATTGGCTCTGTTCCACTGCAAAATTAATCTCTTCACCTTACTTAATGGGGAAAGAAGCTACCCAAAATTCAAAGAACTTAACCCCTAATTTAGAGCTGGGCAACCATTTGTAACCGCTACCCATCAAATTTCAGAAGTACAAGAAGATTACATAATCAGTTTTGGTGGTAAAATGTTGAATTTAATTAGTATTTAGCATTCATTTGGGGACTGTGATTCTACTTTTGGGGGAGAAAGATGGGAAGAGGCTGTGTCTAAGAGTCTTCTCTTTCACATCCATATTTTAAGGTCTACAAAAAATGGGCCAATAACAGTTTAATCAGGGTATAGACTATATCAAGAACCATACAACTCTCCTATAGCAGTATTTAACTATTTAATGCTTAGGAATTATAGCAATCTAAAAGGAAAATGGAATACCTCCAAGGAATTTAGAAAGCAGTCATGTCTAACATAGGCAATAGTGGATTTCCATTTACATCCTTTATGTAATAGTCAGTTACATAAGGACTCAGAGGATGGTTTTATAAACAGTTATTTGCCAACCCTTTAGTTATGTATGGGGAATAAATTCATTCTGAATTGCAAATAGTTCATTTGTTGAAATTCTTGTAATATTGTCCCTTTCATCTTAGTAAATCTTGTCAAATTTTTGACTGGAATACTTTCAGTTAAGTCAATTGCCAAGAGCTTGACATAAAGAGTTAAATATACTCAGACCTTTCAATGATCCTCCTTTGGTGACTGCCCTATTTAGTGACTGTTCAAAGTTATGACACTACTGAAAAAATAACTTTATGACCAGTTCTTGAACTTAACAACCAGAGCAGCATCCTGAAGATATGTGATCGAGATTTGAGTTCCATGCAACTGGCAGCTGTTTACAACAATTGCAGTATCCTGTGGTCACGATTACTATTGGTGTGTGTCACAGCTGGTTTCTGACAAGCAACAGAGAAGCTGACAGTAAAATCAGGCAGTAGAAAGCAGGATGCCATGAGCCATGAAAGCCAGCTGGTTGACTTTGGGCCAGTTACTCTCTCTCAGCCCAACCCAGCTCACACGGCTGTTGTTATATGGAAAGTAAGAGGAAGGTGTATTGGACACGTTCACCACTTTGAGTTATTTGTAAAAATAATAAAGGTGGGATATAGATAAATAAATAAAAGTATAAATTAAAAATAGCAAGTTGTAGTCATGTGATATCCCACTTAATGACTGCAGGTGAATCACTTAGCGACTGGGGTAGAAATGAGGTCATAAGTGTGTCATGGTCATGTGAAGTCTCGCTTAACCCTGGAGCTATTGATCCCAATTTTGGTCGTTAAGCTAGGACCTCTCACCTTTATCAGCATCACTGGGGCACATCTTTGTAAAAATAAACTATACTGTATTTCACACAAATATTATGCTCTTGTGACCTGCAAACTGGGACATAGGAAAGCCTTTGGTACAGAAATCATGCATTCAAAGAAATGTAATTTCTTGCTTCACTGTTAAACTATGTAGCAGTATTAAAAATGAAGAAATGTAGAACATTTACATTTAGGAATGCCAAGATGGTATATATTTTTTTCTTCCTAGTGTTTTTCTGCAAGTGTATGATCTGCTGTTTTGGGATCAGCCTAGTATTGATCCATTTGATTGCAACAAGAATTAACTCACCTATTTGTCTTCAGAGCCCAAAGTAGGCTAAGAGAAACTGACCAGTCAGCTTTCAGCTAAATGCTGAGTTTGCTTGTTTTGGCTTAGCACAGAGATGTCCAACCCGTAGCCCAAGGGTTGCATGTGGCCTGGACAGCTAGTAATGTGGCCCCACAAGCTCATAAACCATTAGTATGTGATTTATATATATTAATTATATTGTACATTTTATATACAATAAAATATTATATATTTTGTATTCCTCTTCATTCAATGCAGCTCAGGCAAACCAAAAGGTTGGGTTGGACACCCATGGCGTAGCATGTTGTATGAATCCCATCACATGGTTTATGGCATACATGTTTCATGAATACAGCCCGGCTTTTTCATAAGCTGTGGTTAAGGAATCTATGGATTGATATGTTGGGGAACTCAGCCATAGAAATGGAATACTGTATGTATTTAGTCAAAATATGATACACAATCGGTTATCAAGACAATTTGTCTCCTGTTTTTTTTCACAGCCTAATATTTAATGTCAAACCTATTGAAATGCTAGGTGAAAACATTTTTCTAACCATACAGTATGGTTATGTAATTGTGAGAACCCATAGCCTCATACAGTTTTTCATCCTATCATTTCCATGCAACATCTGCCTCCCCTTTTAATTTTTGAGGCTGATAATGGGATGGAATTAGATCAATGATAACTGGTCAACTAAGACCCTAATTTTATGTATCTATAAATGAATTATACTGTATCAGAAATGCAAAAAATTAAACAAATACAGTATGGAAATAAAAACAGAAAAATGTCTTTCCTGCCTTCTAATGACTGTCTTAATTTTTTCAGCCTAGATACAGAAGGCCTAGAAAGATTGTATACATAACGTTATAACATGATTATCTACAAAAATGAAATGGAGAGAAGCAGGAGTAAGAGGAAGACTGGAGAATATATAACATGGCAGCTTAAGAGCTAGGGCAATAATTATATTTGGATTAAGCCTAAATATACTTATTAATACTAGACAATTGCAAACTGCAAGATACTAGTTGTTATTAGAACCTTGTTAATGTATTTCTTTTTAAATTAGTTGAAGAGGAGGAGGAGGAAGATGATATGAGAGGCAAAATGCATCGCTATGACAAATTAATAACTCCTGGTAAGTTTACTTGAAATATTTATTTCAATTCTATATATTTAAACCCAAATCTTTTGTAGTCATATGGACATTGAGAAAATGTGGATAGTTCCATAATAAAAATGTAAGTCATACTGTTCTCTGCCTTTAATTTTCCCACATTCTCTTCTGTTAACCCATATTTTTCATCTATGGCATTTATGGTGTGAGAGCTTAGCTGAAGATACAAATATTTGAGGAAAAGGAAGTTTTGATTTCCCCCATTCATAGTTTACACCAGTATATCTTGCTAGTCAGTTCCGCAAAAAATAATTGCAAGCTTAATGATTTCATTCCCCCAAATCCCAATATTTTAAACATTGATCAGTATAAAAAATTGGTGAGAAATAGAAGTATCAAGCCAGTACAGTTCTGTATCTACTATTCATTGAAAAATTGTCCAACAACATAAGGGGGTATGAAAACCAGATTGGAAATAGAGTAAAAATGTCTAAGAAGCTACGTCACACTCCAAAGTCTAATCACAGAATTGCTAACTGGACATTGATAAATTTAAAATTGTTCAAATGAAAGGGTCAAAATATTTCTTCAATAGTCTTAAATGCCTCTACCTTCAATACAATCGGGACAATACCTATCCTAAAAAAGACATTGGCAATCAAACTTAAAACTCAATATTGGCCAATTTCAGTAACCAGTGGCCAACAGCTATGGAATATATAAAATACTAAAATCAAATAACTTGGTTAAACACTTTTTAAATTCATGATTAGCTTACTGTATAACTGTCAAGTCATTTCCTTAGCAGGAGAATGGATTTCTAATAAACTTGAAGGCCAGAAAATGCTGAACATTCAGTGGAGAATAAAATGAAGGAGGATATGGCTGTTTGAAATTAAAATAGTTGTTTATGCTGCAACATTGTGGCTGAAATTATTAAAACGTGTGAATGGTTTGCATATTCAGTAAATACAATAGTAATTTATTAAAACTATCATAAATTATTAATTATAATTAATAATTCAACTGTAAATAATCTTTATTTTCAGACAGATAAAAAGGATTATATATCTAATGATAAATAAATAACAAAGAGTTTTGACTGATCAACTTCATATAATGGTTAGTTATCTATATTTGAATCCAGCCAGCATGGTTTGTAAAACATACTTTGTAGATTATCATGTGTGATTCTAGCTAACTCTGGATCCTTCAACACACTCAGCATCATCTGCAACAAACTACAATGATGCCAAGTAACAGACACACAATGATGTCATCATGCAACTGTCCATTATATAATTGTGTCCTGAAGTATGTATAGTATTTAAGTGATGAAATACTATTTCCTGTCACCCTATTAATGCTATGTAACAAACTATGACTGAGCAAATTATATCTTGAATAGCACAATATGTGAATTCAATCTTTCAGAAATGATTTATTCACTTTGATATTTTGTCGATGAATATATAAGATATTTTGAATGTAAATTTAATTATGTAAAGTAGGACGTCTGCTTGGTGGTTTCAAATCAATTTTGCCTCCATGTAAGCCATATTTCAGCAATCTTGTAATCTTTATATACATTTCTGTATTCTTTTAAACAAGATCTCAATACTACTAATTCATCATTATTCACAGAAAAGCAATTCAAAAGATAAACTAAGCAAGGCACTCTAATACCATTGTAATATCGGAAATGTATTTTACTTTGTAGACTATGTTGTTTCTTTGAATGCTTCTGATGAATTCTTGAAAAACCGAATCATGAATCTTCCTGAAAGCATTGTTGCTGGAACACATTACGCCCAGGATCGATACTTAAGATCCCTCAGTCTTTTTAGGGATTTAAACACTGAGGATGAAACAGTTCTCAACTATTTTGATGAAATAGAAATACATCCACAATATATTGGTATGATATAAAATACATTTAATTCCTTCATTCCATTTCATCTACTATTATGATATTTTGTGTCATTTTCATGTACTATTAATTTGTAAATTTAGATAACAAATAATTAAAAAATTACAACATGCACAGTATTATACATCAAATCTTGTTAACTTGAGCCAACTTGAAAATAGCAAATGAAGGGAAACAAGAAAATAGCTTAATTATTTTAATTATGCCTTCTGGTCTCAATTTCCCATACCGAGCCAATTTTCTCAACATGTGAAAAGGAAGTCATAAAAGAGAATTAAAATATAGAAAGGGATTATTGCCCTGCACAGTCAGTTTAATGTAACCTCAGCTGCATTGTGAGGTAATTAAGGAAACCAACACTTCTACAAAATCCAGACAGCATTTGTTTCACCACAACAATAATCACTAAATTATAAAAATAAAACTAGCATCAGATCAAATGATATGCTATTACTAGCAATGAGATAAATTTGGGTGACTTTTTTCATATGGAAGGCCACATTGATGATTGGAGAAGTGTTTAGTTATGACTGAGGAAACCAGCAAAAGATGAGGTAACAGTGGGAATAGGTTCCAGACTGGCAGAACTACATCTACTTTAGACCCTACCTGTTCATACATTTTTCCACAAGACATATTCTTTTTTCACATGTGAACCTATTCACACTTGTCAAGTGAATCTCTGAGCTGCCTTTGGAGAATCTTTTCACAAAATCAGGTACAGTTCAGATAGTCTTTCTAAATTATCTAATTATATGCTGCTAAACACTTTATTCAGATATATGGCAGTTGATTAAGTTATAGTTACCCTTATTTCTTTTACTATAGGTAGTCCTCAACTTATAACAAATTTTCCATTACTAAGCAAGGCAGCTGTTAAATGAGTTTTGCTCCATTTTATAATCTTTCTTGTCACAGTTGTTAAGTGAATCTGTTAGTAACACAATTGTTAAGTGAATCTGGTTTTCTCGTTGTTTTTGCTTGCTAGGTCACAAAAGCTGATCACATGACCATGGGGATGCTGCAGCAGTCATGTGAAACATGTTCATAACTCACTTTTTTCAGTGGCATTGCAACTTCGAATGGTCACTAAACAAATGGCTTTAAGTCAAGGACTACCTATATTAAAAGACTATTTGTTTATTGGTAAAAGTGGTAGACCAGAGAAGAGTAGGCCTGATTCAAGTCCCTCCTCAATTATGCAGTCTCAATGTGTGGTACAAATAAGTGTCTCAGCCCAAACTACCTCTTATCAGTGGATAGTGGGAATCCTTGCTGGTAAACTGCTTCCAAGGGTTCCTCAGTTACTGATGTTTATGATAGGATGCCACCAATCAAGATGGACCTCCTGATGCATCTTAATTGTCCATCCTGAATTCTTTAATGCTCAGTCAAGGCTTTCCCATATTAACCTACTATAGGAAAAAGAGAAAACATGTAACTCAAAACACAGAACGACATGTTGCATGTGGCAAAGGTTTTAATGAGAAATTCCACTATTAAACCAAATCTATAGAAACAAAAAATGGAATATGCTTACTTAGACTTTGGTTCTCTCTGAATTTGGTTGGGTTTTTTTGCAGACATTTCTTTACCCAATTAGGTAATATTGTTAGTTAATTACATGTGTTTGTTTACATCTGTATGCTGACCATTTACAATTTCCTTTATTGAGAAAAATTGATTATAGGAAAAAAAAGTTTCTTTCTCTGTCACAAACACAGGATTCCAAATAAAAACAATAGTTAGCTTATGTAAAATTGTTATTGAATAGAATCCTGAATTCCAGCACATGCTATAAAGAAGTATGGAGTGGCCTTGAAAAAGGAATTTAGTAGCCATTAAGTGAATGCCACCTTAGCCTTGGAAGGGAGGATGGAGTAAAAAAAAATTCAAGATTATTCACCTGGATTAGGGCAAGAGAGAATTTCTGTTCAGGCTTTCAAGATTGTTTTAATTAATAATTAATACATTGATAAATAAATTAATAACTTTACTGATAGAATTCCAATAGTTCTTCTGATATCTGTTTCCTGGCCTGGTCAATCTCGAAAGAAAAGTACCTATTCAGAATTTATTGGAGAGGATAGTTGGAAAAAGATTGTGTGTGTCTTCTGCTTGAGTGTTGTTAGGCAGGATCCTTTCCTCATTTCTTTTTCTCCTCAGAACTGTACATACCAAAATCAATTGATCACATTATTTCACAAGATAGTTATTATGGAAGAAAATTAGAGAAAGAATTATATATGTTGCCTAGAGGTCCTGGAGGAAAGATGTGATATAAATATGATGAGCAAATGAATTAAGTGACAGCTTAAATTTAAAGCTATCATAGTAGAATTTTCACAATTTTATATTTTCTTGTTGTTATGGATAACAGTTATAGAACCATAGATGTTTCATGTCTACATTTTTAAACTGTTTTAATGAATAGTTTTGTACATTTGACAAATTTTATTACTTTTGCTTCAAACATGCATTATTCTGGCTTGTATTATACAAAAATATACGGCCCCCTCAAATATCACAACACTATACATTTGCCTATATTAATTAATTATATTAATTAATTAATTAATATTGCTTTGGTGCCATTCATTTGGCACAATTTTTGCTCAATTTGCAAGGAGGCATTTTTAATAGTGAAAGAACTGGGTTGTTTATAAAAACTAAAAAGTAATAACACAATCTAATTTTATGTCACAATTTTTTTCTATCCTGCCTTCACACTTGAAAGATGTTTCAAAATTTGAGGGCCTGGAAAACAGAGTTATAACAAAAGAAATAATCAAAAACATTGGTGAACCTAGAAATTATGGTATGACGGAAGAAGAAAAGGAAGAATTTGAACGGAAACTAGCAGAAGAACGGCTTGCTAGAGAAGCGAAAGAAAAGGCTGACTTGGAGAAACAGGAGTTGGAAGAAAGGGCCCAAAAAATAGCAAATTGGGAAGAATGGGTAAGTTAATCCTAAATATAAAAAAAGCATATTTACAGATTTCTTACCAAAGGAGAAGAGACAAAAAATCTGTTTCAAAAAGCAGTATACAGATAGTCCTTGACTTACAAGAGTCAAAATTATGACACTGAAAAAAAATACTTATGAACATTTTTAACACTTATGACAGGGGTGTCAAATTGCTGGCCCGTGGGCCGGATGCGTCATGCTGAAACCGCGCCCACCCCATTGCCGGCAATGGAAAAAAAGTTGCGATATGTCGCGACACGTCACGTGACGCTGCAAGTTTGACACCCCTGACTTATGACCATTGCAGTATCTCCCTGGTCACGTGATCAAGATTCAGATGCTTGGCAACTGGTTCATATTTATGATATTTTGTGACCTTCTGGCAGGCAAAGACAATGGGAAAGTCAGATTCACTTAACAACCGTGTTACTAACTTAACAACTGCAATTATTCATTTAACAATTGTGTCGTAAAAGTTTTTCATCCCCCACTCTCTTGTATCTCCTATATCCCATTTACCTCCTATATATCTTAACACCAAATAACCAACCAGCACTTTAGATCCTTGCTCAGCATTCTGTTCAACCACCATTACATAACTGAAGAAGTTATGCTATTTTATATTAAAATAAACTGTTGAGAATAATTCTGATAACTATTCTTTAGAAACTGAGAATAATAGAATGTTTAAGCCTCACTGGAAAGCTTTTGTAACAAAAATAGTGTTGAGAAATCCAGCATTTGTCTACAAGCATGCTAGAAACAGAAAGCTTAAACGAGATGTGATTTTGCTCTTTGTATTAATTATTGGACAGGGAAAGAGATTTCCTTCTCCCAAAAGAACATTCTATGGTATTAAGAGTCACCAGAGTGCATTGCTTACTTTACAATGAGGTCATCAGAGACCGACTGGCATTTTGTAACTTTTATAACTAGAGGCATTTGCAGGAGAGGCCGTAGGGGCTCATGGTGAAAGCAGCTCTGCATCATCACTGTAAAACTTCAGCCTCTTTTCTATGTGCATCATGTTATAATTTGGGCTACATTTTGACAAAAGCATTGAGTAATGCGGATGTTGATTATAATTTACAAATACGCAGGTTGAGCATACTTCAGCCTCAAATGAATTGACAAAACTAGACATACTGTTTTAGTCATATCTTTTCTGTGTTCATTTGACATGTTGGTAAGAAACAATAACTAGAAAAGGAACATGACTCACTAATAGCTGTTGCACTTATAGCTATTATTAATTAACAAACTGTAGGTATACTGAACTTCAGACAAATCACCTCCATAAATATAATAGTTTCTTGTGCTAAAATTTGTGATGTGAAGTCCTCATACATTCAAAAATAAATAAAATGATACTAAATCAAGTCATTAAAAAACAAACGAATGGAAACTTCTGCATAAAAGAGAATTGCTCCTAGCTCTTTAGATGATTTCAACTTTCATAGTAGGATAAATAGTTTGGATTTGATATTGTACACAGCCAATGCTATGTACTTTTCATAATGTCTTTACTGTTTTATTGAGTCTTTGTGTCTGAAGAAACAAATTCTTGCAGCATCTTTCCTTCCTAGCCAGAGAGGCCTGATATATGATATCCTCTGGGTTTTTTGAGAAATAAATTTATACTGGGCAATTATATGCATTTTTTTGTCACCTGATATCACAATTACGATTGCCATCACTTCCTTTGCTTTAAAAATCTACAGAGTATATATGCATGTATATCTAAAACATGCCCAGCTGTTTTAGATATGATTTATATAGAAAGATATGTACAGGAAACATCACAGTAGACATTTTTTCTTGGGTGTAGGCATGATATGTACTGTAGGCTATACAAACTTTGCTACATTTTCATAACGAGTGGATGTAGATTTCAAGAGACTAAAGTCAGCTATATGATCTAAAAAGAAATTGAATGAATCAGTTTTTTATATTAATGCTTATGTCTATATACAATGTCATATATTTGTCTGTGTTTAGAATAAGCGTTTAGAAGAAGTTAAGAGGCAAGAACAAGAACTTTTGGAAGCCCAGTCAATTCCACTGAGAAACTACTTAATGAAGCATGTGATGCCAACACTTATGCAGGGCTTAAATCAATGTTGCATGGTTAGGCCGGATGACCCGGTTGACTTTCTGGTAAGGGAATCTCTCTCTCTCTCTCTCTCTCTCTCTCTCATCTATCTATCTATCTATCTATCTATCTATCTATCTATCTATCTATCTATCTATCTATCTATCTATCTATCTATCTTCTTATGTAGGAGACAAAAACAATCTTCTTTTATTACTTATTTGTAAACCTTAGTTGTGCATCTAACTCACCAATACCCCATAACTTTTTGTAATTTGGCCTCTTATTTCTATTCATCATGCTAAAGATGATACATATTCTGTTATCCTTTAAGCTGTTTTCTAACCGTCAAGTATAGTCATAAGCATTCTTTACAGTCCTAAAAACAGACTGTTGGTTGATTTTAGCTGTTGAGTCAGTCTTATTGGTATGCATAGAATATTATTTCTCTTATAGCAACATATTTTCCTCCCAGGTTTTATTATATACCTCAATTTGTAACTGCCTTCTACCATGGACAGTGCAATTCTATCTATTTAACATTACATCCCATTATGCAAAGGATTGCTTACTGCCAGGTATATATGGATATTTTTTTCTATTTGGAGACATGAAATGGGCAAGCATTAGCATATACAAGAAAATGATACAGACTTTTGTAACGCAGACTGGGCCCATATCAATAAAAAATAAAAATTAGAAAAGGGGCTGAGATGAAATATTAAGTCTAATTTAGTTTATTATGTTATCAACATAGAATAACAAGGGAAGGGGGACAAGCTTATTTAGCTGGCATATAGTTTACAAACATTTCAGAAAGGTTCAACAATAATGAAAACAGGGTTGAAAGTGTGAAACTTAGAAAAGATATAGGTAGAGATGTCAGGAATATTATTAGAAGTCGCTGAACCAGTAGAAGCAAGATATTTTGGGTTTTCACGTTTAGACTTTGATGATGAGATCCTTGTTTATGACCTTTCAACCACTATGCAGTATAGCCAAATTACAAGACAAGGTAATGTTGAAAATCACTGTACTAGCAATAATCTGTTATGAATAGACCAGTTCTAAGTGTATTTTTCTCCAATAGATCATAAATTTTGAATCAAGGATGTTATAGCTGAAGTAATATCCAAAGTATCTGGGATATTGGATCCCACCTTTAACCATTCCAAAAACAGGATGTAAACCTAACAATAATTCAGTCCATTTCCATTAATTTTAGGAAATGCAACGCTAGCTTTAACCTATAGAGACTGAACATATCTTTTTACATGGATGTTTTTTTAATCAACAGGCAGAATATCTCTTCAAGAATAATCCAGAATTTGACTAGGAAGTCTAAACAGTTGCCCTTATGCCTTGTTACATTTAATGTTAATGATTGTTGTGTAATATTCTTGTAAAATATACATTCACTTTTGATTTTTTTTTCAAAATTAAGAAATCTAAATTGTAAGGGTACATACATTTATCTACAATGAATGACAACTTACAAACTACCTGGTGAAGTGCAGGAAGTTCCTTTAAAATATTTAAAGAAACACCTTCAAAATTATTGTTCCTGTAAAAGTAAATATCTAGGTTATCTACTTTATGACAACATGTACTTAAATTGTGCAGTGAAGGAAAAGACTATTGGTCCTTGTTCAGTTAACACCAAAAGTCCTTTTACAATGCTGCTATATGGAAGATTATTCAGTTATTTCTCTGCAATTAATTCAGCATATATTGACAGAATAGAATTATAGTTTTAAGCCATTTTTTCCATGATATAGTATCATCTAGATATCCTTGAGGTAACATAAAGCAATAATGAGATCATGCTTTGTATCACCTCTGATAGCTGGGTGATACTATAATATGAGGATTGAATGAAAAGCAATGGTACAAGTGGCCAACAATTGACAGTACTGGCATGCTAGAAGCTTTCACATCTCCTTTAATATCTATTCTTTATTTTCATTTGTTGAGAAGTTGCTATGAACAAAACTTATATTGTTATTGCTTATGAAAAGGAAGCTACTAAGCCACTAAGTGTACTTCAATGATTAATTGAATTTTTGACTGCTAATGGAATATCTCCGTTTCTCTCCCCCCCCCCGCCGCCCCCCATTATATTCACCACCAAATTCAAGGTGTTTGGGTGATAACTGTGTTGATGTGAATACTGAGTAGCTAGACCAAAAAATGTAAAACAATGAACTGGGAAGAATTGATTTATAATATCAAAAATGAGGTGGACAACCTATTTTACAGCAAATGATGAGGTTGTTGAACTGATTAAGGACAATTGATGAAACCAAAGAAAATTGCTGTCAGGCTTGGCTTTTCATAGGAATATGTGGATCATATTAATAATATTCTCCAATATTGTCAGCCCTCTATTGTCAAAATCCAAGTTTTGCTTAGAGGCAGTCTTTGCTTACTGCAACCATTTGAAACTACAATGTTGCTATAAAAGGACACTTACAATTAATGCTCAAAGTTCCCATGGTCACATGATCACAATCTGGACTCTTGGCAACCAGCTCACATAATAGTTACAGCATCCTACAGTCATGTGATCACCATTCTCTACCTTCTGTGCCAGCTTCCCACAAGCAAAGACAATGGGGAAACTGACAGCGGTCACAAGTCACGCTGTTGAGCTGCTTGCATCCTTCCCCTGCCTAGCAGCACATACTCAGCAGCACTACATTGTGTTGTGACTTACCTATCTGCTGGCTATATACAAACAGCCAAGGACTCAATTTATGATGGCAATGGGGCATGCCAGGATTGTTGTCACTAAGTGATGTGGTCACATGACATCATGCTTTAAACCGCACCACTTGGTGATGAAATTTCAGTCCTAATTATTGTCGTTAACTGCCTGTACATATTTGTTGGGATGCAGATAATATTTATTCACATGATCTAAATCTGGCAAAACTACCATCCAAAGTGCTACTTTTTTAACAATACTTTGAAACAACAATCTGAAGGAAGGAAATGTTGCTGCATCTTGACAACCCCAGGCCTCAATCCTAATGACATATCCAAGAGGCAACTGTAAAATTAGATTTCACTGTCTTATCCTATCTGTCATACTAGGATTCATGTGATTTTCACCTGTTCCTCTAGCAAAGGGATATTTTAGTAGGCAACTGTTTGATTCAAATGAACAGATAAAAACAACTCTCAACCTGGTTGAAGGGATAAAGCATGCATTTCTTTCATGATGGTCTTAAGAATAGAGATAATTACTGTATGTGGAGAAATAAACAGATGGCAAAAGGACTCATAGTTTCATTTCAATTATTAAAATAACCCTATTTAAACTGAAGTTATGGAGGTGGAAGCATTACATTACTTCATTATATATTCTTAGTCACTAATGGAGAAATGCCCTGAGTTTTGCATTGCCTTTAACACTGATTGACAAAGTGCCATTGGGAAGCTCAGAAAGATGTAGTGTGTCACTTATTAGCCTTTGAATCTGGAAACAAAAATGATGTAGTTGGCCATCCATCTCACACCAATGACTCCAGATAGTGTGCAAGGATTAAAACAACTGTTACCAGCCATTACCCCCATAAACCTATCTGGAACCAGTGCTACTCAGAGAGCAATGGTTACATGGATGTATTGGGAAAAAACAAAAATTACTCATGCCAACACATTTTAGACCAGTTGCAGTTACCAAATACTCTTCAAGGTCAGTCCCATGCAGAATGTGTTAAAGTAAACCAAATGTAATCACTTTATTAACTTATTATGACTTTGATATGAGTCACTAGGAACAATGTCCAGAAATGGATGAAATTGGTACACAAAGCAACCTGTACAAAGACTCCTCCAGCCATGGGTGCCATCTACTCATCAAGCAGAATTCATGAGTTCAGGAGGACTCCCAAATTTCACACCCTCACTGGTGAAGTGCATCCTCCAGCCAAAATTAAATCTCTGGAATCAGGAAGGAGGGTCAATATCTGAAGCCAATCAATCTAGTCAGTGTTTTGAGCTAGAGCCCGTTCATAATATCACACCCACATGAACAAATGACTTCATTAGTTGCTTCATTTAGATCTTAAACAGGAGTGCCAAGAGAGTAGAAACCTCTCAAAGTAGAATTTGACCTCTCCTCCTTCCAACTCCAATTGGACTGAAATCCAAACAAAGGAGATCCACAATAACACAGTGCCTCCCAGTTCTCTAAGATGGGCCAGAAGAAATCCATGGTCAATGTTATCAAAGGCTGCAGAGAAATCAAGAAGGCAGGATGGACTCTACCGCCATATCGGTCTACCAGAGATAATCCACATTATCATTGCTGTCTCAGTTTATAACCAAGAAGGGTTCAGATAATTTGCTTCTTTCAGAACTGTATACCATCCACCTTCTCAGCTGGAGATTGGATAAAAATTGTCCAGATTCATTGGGTATGAAACTGGCAGAAATTGTCTGTTCATTGGGGTGGAAGCGCAAGACCAGACAACTGCCTCCTTCAAGGCAGATAGAATTATGCCCTTCTGCAAAGAAACATTCACCATTACCTGACCCAACCATCACAGAAGATTTCAATAGGTGATAGAAATCTAAAATACAGGAGATTGAACTCAAACTGCTGAGAACGCTGTCGACTTCATCATTGATGACTGGCTTGAACTCTTCTAAGATAACTGGGCTAAATTTTACCTTAGGCAACTTCAACAGATCTGTATAGCCAGATTTTGAATCCAAGTGATTTGATACAATAGATGCCTAAAATGGTTCTTATAGGGGGCCTGCAAGCATTCCTGTGAGCCATACTTACCCAGGAGGGACCATAAGCCCATCAATTGGCACTCTGTAGACACAATAAAGGCAGAAAAAGGTTGCACTGCCCTTATTGCTCCATAGTAAGCTGAGTGTTCAGTCAGGTCACTTTTGATTCAGATCTGAAGATCTTAGTTAGTTTCCACTGATAAGACTATTTTTCAGGAATCTGTCTCATCAGAAATAAAACTCACATAACTGCCTAAGTAAATGGGAATAACACTTTGGACAACGTCCATATTCTGTGGTCTTTCCCACTGTTTGAATATTAAAAAATACATTATCGTGAAGTTTAATAATACTTTATGAATCAATCATGCATAATACAAAGATTCTAGCCTTTTCGGTGGTATGACATCTTATTGAGGTGGGATAACTGGGATTTATATAAAGGATTCTCTGAGGATTTTAAATGTCTTTCCTTGATAATTTAAGATGTCTTTATAGTGTCACTCAAAATCCTGATTTCAAGTCTCATCAACATTTTTGGTGTGCTCCATTATTCAATTCTTGTACTTAGAATGGCACAATCTGAATGGGTTCAGATGTAGCCTAGAAAATAGGATTGAAAACATGCAGCTCTCCTGATACTGTTGATCTACAGCAGGGGTCCCAACCCCTGGTCTGTGGACCGGCACCGGGCTGTGGCATACCAGCAACTGGGCCACGCAAACAAGTGAAGCCCCATCCACTGGATGCAGGCAGCACACGAAACCACACCCCCTCTGGTCCACGGAAAAATCTTTCTCCACAGAACCGGACCCTGGTCCCCAAAAGGTTGGGGGCCTCTGACTAGAGTACAGATCCCAGAATTTTCTACCACCAGCTATGATAAGACTTTGAGGTTCAGACTTGCAAGCAATATTTTTTTCCCAGTGTTATCTGGTGAAACACATGATTTAAACTCTAAATATTTGGTTCTGCTCTAATATTAAACTACAGCCTTTGGTACACATTTCAAATATGAGTGTATGCCTCTCTAACTCATCCTCTTTATCTTATCCTCAGGATATAATGATTATGTTGTCCAACTCTTGGTGATTCTATGGGCCAGGTTTTTCTACATCTTCTGATCCCTCAAATATAAACATAAATATTTCATTTGGACATTATGGGCAATAACTATATACAGACATTTTGATAATTTTTCTTAGAAAATCCTGGCTTTTGTACATTTAAATAGTCTGCTCTTTTTATCCTTCTGTTCAGGCAGCTTATCTTCCCTTAATTACACAAGACTGGGTTCAATACTAATTTGTAAGCCATAAATGATTTGTTTGGTTTTAACTTAGTATGTTGCATAAATATATCTACTAGTATGTATTGTACAGCATATTTCCAATTCTAGTTTATTCACAAATCATGGGTAATAAAATAATGGCTCAAATATATATGAACCAAAGAAGACATTAACGAACCATAATTTATACAACATTCTAAGGAAAAACAGATTACTATGAAGTGCAAACTTTACCTATAAGTGCAAATGGGAGATTTCTCTTTCAATCTCCTCCCGTTGCCCCTTTCACAAATAGTAAAGGGAAAAAAGAATTACCCTATAAACAAGCATCTCTTGCAACACCAATCAAGACGACTAACTTCCGTCCCTTTCCATGGCGCATGCTCAGTCAATGCAGGAACCGTTATCATTAAACTTTAGTTCATTCAACTTCAAACGCCCGAATCGCCTGGAGGACTACATTACCCACAAACCATTGTAAAGAGGCGGCATTCAAGCGCATTACCCTGAGTCCTCTTTTGTCACTTGACGCAGAGGGTGGGAAACGCCGTTGCGTGAGCACGTCTACTGGCCTCTGCACCGCTGCCCCTCCTTCTCCTTCCCATCTCCAGAACGTTGCTGTGGTAGCGCCTCGGCGCCATGTTAGGAGGCCGGAGGGGAAGAGGAAGAATTAGAAGCGGCGGCAACAACAGCAGCAACTAGCAGGCCTAGTGAGAGGTTCTTTACCCTCTCTGAGAGGGCCCCAGCCAGGCCCATATCATGCTCACGGGGCCCGTTTTTCAGGGGCGGAAAGAGTGACTATTCCAGAAAAGAAGAGACGGCGTTTAACCATAGCCGGAGAGACGATGCCGTTGTAAGTTGAGGCCCGCCAAAAGAGGGAGAGGGGCTGTCTCGGGCATACTCGTGAGGCCTCGCAGGAGCCTTGGGAGGCAACCTGAGTGAGCGCTTCCGGGCCGTGCCGAGTTCGCGGCCATTTGACCGGCCGGCCGGCTTCTCGTGTCCACATTTCAGCCTTCCTTTTCTTTGCTCGCGAACTCACGCCGGCCTTTTAATTGCATCTTATTAGCCCGGACGGCATCTTCCCTCAGCCGAATCCATTTCCTCTTGCACAAGAGATGGAATCGGGCCGGGAGTCTCATTTAATCTCTCTTTTTCCTTCTCCCTCTTGCGACTTAACCGCACACCTTTGGGAGTCGAGATAGCTGGCGCTTTCTAGTCGCTGGCCGGGCCTCGGCCACAGAACAGGCAGCAACCCGTTCCCTGCGCCGTTGGTGGCACTCAAGTGGCGGGTTGTTGCCCCTACTCACGTGGTGTCTGAAGCCGTTCCTCTGTGGGGACTGACTGGGAGGAGGGCGTCTGGGTACAAAGCTCTTGGGTGGCTTGGTCTTGTGGCGACCCGGACGTTCCGGGCATCCATGCTGCCTTCTTGGCTGAATGGGCTGCTTGTTGTGACTCCGAGGGTGCTTGGCACCATCTCCGCCGCTTATGAAAGTTGCTCGCGGATTTCTAATGCAAGAAACATTCGGCAAGGGAGATTTTAATGTTATCTCTTAAAGAACGTTGGCTTACAGCTTCCCATAACATAGATCCTTACATTGAATTGTATGTGGTATTGAAGAATGGCAACTTACTCCTACCCCATCCTCTTTTCTCGCTTACTTCTGTTTGTCATTGGCGTAGTATGGCCTCAGACTACAGGCTTTCGGTAAATTTTGTAGTTTTGTTTTCCTCTATTGTGATATTTGTAATGTTTTGGTACGTTTAGGAATATTAAGATTTGAAAGTGCAACAACTTAAAACGAGTTGATTGACATGAGAATTTTCTTGGGGCTACTTTTTTAAAGTAGTTTCCAAGCAAGAATATTTTTGCTATCTTCTATACTTAAAATACATACAGATGTATAAACTGTAATACTCATATATGCTCGTAGAGCCTATGTAAAAATAGCATTAGGAAACAATTGTATGATTTTTAATAAATATTTTGCAACAATTTAAATTGCAGTTGCAATTTAAATTCAGTACTTCAGACTGGATTTAAAAAAAAGTGCATTGGAATGCCTTTGGTTGAGCACCTGCCATCTGTATGTATGGAGCTTCTTAAAGCAGCTTTAAGTTGTTGCAGATAAATGCTCTGCTTGGATCTCCATGCATTCCAAAGCATCTTTTTGGGAGCAAATTCAGAAGACTGACTTTGAGTTAAGGAAAGTATCACAATTATGACTAAAACTCTTGTTAGGTTTACTGAAAAATAACTGAAATTAGCTTGCTCTGTAAAGGTGGAAGAATTTGTCAATATCATTTCTTTTTCTTACTGAGCATTCCAAAATCTTCTATTTTTCCAAGTATAAAAGAGGTTATAACAAATAATAATTTGTGAAATAAATATAACATGCTCAACTATTTATTCATGGGCAATTAAAAAGGAAATGATTGTGAGCCATGGGTTATGGTTCACCATTTCTGTTGGTTTTTATCATTATCTTTATATTGGCAGGCTGGCTGATACTTCCTGTATCTTTTTAATGTTTTGATAATTTTGTTTAGGCTAATGGCCAGTCATGATTTCATATGAAATTGGATAACTGAAATCTTTTCCAGTGTCATTCAGGATAGCAGAGATGCTGCAGTTGGAGTGGCCCAATATCAGAACTACTTCTTTTCCATCTCTTTGCCTGGATGCCAGAAGAAGAAATTAATTGTAGTGAACTTGCATGTCTGTGGTTTGGGTTACGTGCAATACTCTCATTCATTCATATAGGATTTGTGGTTATTCTCTAGTAAATGGGAAATTTATCTCCTTAATAACTGGAGATATGGACGAATCTTTTGCTCAGGGCCTTTATCTAATTTATTTGCTGCCCATGTCACAGTTAAAGACAATGCTTTACATTGGACCTGGGCATTTTGCAATCTATGGGCTGTGTGTAGTCCCTGTCCATTTTACGGCATCAGTGTTGGGCAGGGTGATGGCAGCATTGGGGGTGGGGGGCAGCAGGGGCAGTCCTCCACAACAGTCTCAGTTTCTCATGTGGCTCCTTGAAAAATTAATTGCCCAGCCCTGTTTTACATGTTTCAAGCTAGAAATTTTTAATAATTATACCTGCCAGCTAATTTAGAAAACTAATCGGTATAAAAGTGGGATTTGATGATGGCTTAGTAGCTTGTAAATAGATGTGTCATTTATCTAACATAAGAGTTGTTGCATTATTGTGATGACATCATATAAGTATTATAAACCAACTCAAAGGCAGAATTCGTATGATATCATTTTGGAAATCCTGAAGATGCCTTACTCTCTCTCTCTTCAGTAATAGATGGACTGTCACCAAAATTAATCATTAATACAAGGTTGCGCTGTAGTTATTTTTAGTATGTGGTTTCTTAAAATCACATCTTCCTTTCCCCAATTATTGGATATGATATTACATGTATCGTAGTGATAAGAGTGTTACCCAGTTTTTTTTAAAAAGAAGACAGTCAAAGATTGGAAGATTTCCCCTCTTTCTCTTCTCCAGAGCAATGTATTTCATTTCTTAAAATAATTGTTTAATTTTATTTATTTTAATAATTTCATTTTCAAAATTATTTGGGACAAATATAGCCTTCAATGGCGAATGCACGTTCCTCATGAATTGTGGCATTTTTAGAAATACTTATTTTAGGAAAAGAATGACAGCTATTATTATACATTTTTCTAAATATTAATGTTTATAACAGTAATAATTATTGGAGAAAATTGTAGCAAGAAAAAAGAAAAACTTAATTGGGTATTTATTTTTCCTATTGAAGCATCTCTAAATTTAGGAGAATCCTAGAGTTCTTTAGTATATCAAAAGCCATTGCCATACTAGGAAGTAACAATCTGGTAATAAGGCCTTCAGGCATGTTAATTTACTTCTCTTTTTGTGAACTCTGGGTAATAGCCATAGCTACATAACATCTCCTTTATTTATTTATTAGATTTATATTTTCCCTTAATTTTATACAGCTCCAGCCAGCGTATGCTTTTATTTTTTCCATCATAATTACCTTGAGTTGTGGGTTGGATTTAGAGAAAGATTTCTCCGAGATCACCCAGTTTGCTTCCATGCTTAAGAGAGAACTCACAGTATCCTGGGTTTTGGTCCAGCATCTTAACTATATTCCAAACTGGCTCGTATGGGACCACAAAGAGTAGGGTAGCCTGTACAATAAAGGAAACTAGCAACAGAACATTTTAGCCTTCCACTGTCTATAAGCTGTGGAAATGATAACCAATGTCCAGGTTGCTTTGGTAGGTAATTAATAGTTCTTCTTTCCTGTTCCCCATGCTTCCTCTGAAAGGGGGTAGGAGGCTCTGAAACAATTAAACTAATTGAGCCCTTTACATTTTGAAGGGGAAGGGACCACCATTTTCCCCCAAAATAGTTTCTAAAGAATGCCATATACAAGATAGATGCCATTCTTCCACAGAGACAGGAAAGGCAAATTATTCAACTGTTGACAACAGATTTGTAGATCTTAGAAATGTTGATCCAAGGTTTGAGCTTAGCATTCATTAGGTTTCTTCACTTAATTCTTCTCTCAGATCCTACTAAAAAGAAAAAGAAACAGATCATAGGCATGTTTCCTTAAAAGAAAGCAGGCACACTAGTGTCATTAGTTGGGAAGTATTCAGACTCCTGTTCAAACTTTAGCTCTAAAAAAGAACAAGGGCCAGCTAAAATTTAAAATTTTCACCTAAAATTTATAAACTGAAACAGAACACTGTTGATGCTGCATGGCAATACTGAGATCGAGAAAGGAGATGAATTAGCATTCTTCACTTGTAGAAGGCATACTTACATATCCCCGTTCATCTGGCCTGAAAAAATTCCTGGGTTCAAACAGAGTATGTTAGCAGTATAAATATTCCTTTTGAACTAACTTTAGTCCCTATGAGTATTGATAAAGGTGGTCCTGGCCCATTGGACTTGTTCAGATCCCAAGGCCTATCTATCTATCTGTCTGTCTGTCTGAGCAAACTGCTATTTCCTGTCTCTATCACAAAATAGAAGTGTGCAATTAATGGTCAGAACCACCCAGGACTTGTACTTATTAGTCAGGAAGCAAAACATCCCATTGACCTTATTGTACAGACTGCAACATTTAGGTTCCATCCTAAAGCAGAAAATGACTGTACAAAGGAAATCTCTTTTATGGTAGTCCTTTAGTCTAGTCACCTGAAGGATAATAATTGTATATAGTTGGCAAGGTTCAATCACAACCATTGCAGTGGATACTGTTACCCTTCCACAGCCTTACAGAAAGTTGTAGAGGTATTTGCCAATCACAGTAAAGAAAAACATTATCTCAGATGGTGCTTCTTTACAGCAGTGCCCCCCCAGCCTTTTGGGCAGTGGACTGGTTCAATGAAGAGAGATTTTTCTGCAGACCAGAGGGGCATGATTTTGTGTGTTACCTGCATCTGGTGGATGTAGCTTCACTTGTTTGCATGGCCCTGTTTCTGGCATGTCATAGACTGGTGCCGGTCCACGAACCAGGGGATGGAGCTCTCTATTCTACAGCATTATTGGAATGTTAAACATTTATGGTCTTCTACTAATCCAGCTTCAGTGTAGAGTGTCTTGCCTAAGTGGAGAATCTCGGAAAGTCTGGCTAACTAGTGAAGTAAAGTGAAGCACTGCTTTCTTAGAAATGAGAGCAGCTTGACTAGTGCTACAAAAATACAGTGTGAATTAAAAAAACTAGAGTGCCATATTATTAGTATATATTAGGATAACAAGGATTGTATATAAGGTTGAGAAAGAGGACATAGATTATACGCACTCCTTAAAGAAGCAGTTATATATGAGCTGAGCTACATATGATCTCTCTTTTCTGTTTGGGCATAACAGTGGAATTAACAACTGAGAGTACAGTAGCCACAAAGGCTTAGATTCAGGCAAATGAAGTCTGGATCAAAATCTGTATTACATGATTCAGAATGCAGAAATCAACCTAGTAGTAAAAAGACAACTGCAAGGTGAAATGCTTACCATATTTCCCTAGGAAAGGGGCAGGGGTAGATAATGTCCTCCCAACAGGGACCTAGCAGTGTTTGGTGCCTCTTTCTGCTCCTGCTGATTCTCACTCTATTTTACCTAACAAAGGAACAGAACATAGAATTGGATGACCCTCAAATACTCAGGTCTGTCCATATAATTACTGTCCCAGTAGAATTTTATATTTGAGATCCTTGCTATTTAGAATTGTGTTTCTGAAGAGTGAAGAGAACCAGCTAGGTTATGCCTAATAACTACTGAAAATCATCTCACAGACTCACTCTACAAAATCAGACCTAGGAAGAAAGAAAAAATGTTAACATTTACTTAAGCTCTGATAATACCCCAAGCTCTGACCTCCCTAGAGTTGGGACAGTATAGCACCTAAAGAAAGGAGTGTGGTTCTTAGTCCCAATCAGTAATTGCAGAGGCCCACTTTTGCATAATAAGAATTCAAGTTAGCAAGTCCCCTGTACCTATGGTACTGACGGTTGCACTGCTTTCCCATCTGGTACTTAAACTAATCAAGGCATTAAGATACTCACACGTTAAATCTTTATGTACCATATCCTTCCTAATATCTGTCACCGGCCTTGGAGATTGGAACTTCTACTATGAGGAGCAACGCATCACATAATAGATATTTTAAATGGGTACCACTTTAATGCCAGAGATGAACTGTATAGTTCACCACGATCAAGAGTTTATTTTCTAGTCACTTGAGCCAAATGGAAGTTAGAGAAGGAATGGATAAGTTACATGTATGCTGGACCATTAAAAAAAATACCTAGATAGTTCATGCTCACAGACTATCTAGTATTCTTCTAATAGGTGTCCCTGAGACACATAGTCTCTTCAGCCATTAGGACAAGGTAGATCAAAGCTTCCACTTAAACTAATCTATGGGGGATAGCTTACATTATTGTAGTCACCTCATTCACCTTCAGTATAAATATTCCATTGGGGGAACGTATGCGAAGTGGGCACATGGTCATCCATCGTATCTTTATCAGTATTATATCCTTTAGCTGAAGCATTTTGTATCTATCAGGAGAGTACAAAACAAAGGTGTATCTCTAGGAATTAAATATAATAATAACAATGATAATAATAAAGTTAGAAGGAACCTTGGAGGTCATCTAGTCCAACCCCCTGCTCAGGTAGGAAACCCTGTACCATTTCAGACAAATGGCTGTCCAGTCTCTCCTTAAAAACTTCCAGTGTTGGAGCATTCACAGCTTCTGGAGGCACTGATTAACTGTTCTAACTGTCAGGAAATTTCTCCTTAGTTCTAGATTGCTTCTCTCTTTGGTTAGTTTCCATCCATTGCTTCTTGTCCTGCCTTCAGGCACTTTGGAGAATAGCTTGACTCCCTCTTCTTTGTCGCAGCCCCTGAGATATTGGAACACTGCTATCATGTCCTTCTCTTCATTAGACTAGACATACCCAATTTCAGCAACCGTTCCTTATATGTTTTAGTCTCCAGTCCCCTGATCATCTTTGTTGACTAAGATATTCCCCAAAGAGCAATTTCTTTATTATTGATTATGTGCTATCAAGTCTTTTTCATCTCCTACTGGCCACATTACTCCATGATGGTCTGTCTCTAATCTGTTCTTTCAGCTGTCCCAATGGTCATGGACTCTGTTACAATACTCATTGCATTGTAATTAATTCATCCAGCTTGCAACTGGACATTCTTTTCTTCTCTTTTGTTTCACCTTTCTCAGCATTCAAGTCTTCTCCTGAGAGCTAGGTCTTCACATAATAGGATAAATAGGATAATTTTAGCCTCATCATTTGTGCCTTGAATGAGAATTCTGGGTTGATTTGTTCAGTGAGCTATCAGTTTGTTTTTTTGACTTTTTTTAGTTTGCTCAAGACTCTTCTCCAAAACCAAAATTCAAAGACATCAGTGTTGTTCCTTTTCTGCTTTTTTAAAGTCCAACTTTCACTTCTATAGAGTCATAGGGAATACAATGACTTGTATGGTTCTGATTTTTGTATATATAGACACAGCATTTGAATATTTTTCCCAAGGTTTTCATAGCTACTGTACCAAGTGCTAGTCTGTGGCATATTTCTTGACTGCTTGTTCATTTATTGTTAATGGTTGATCCTAAAGGGCAAAAGCTATCACCACTTCAGTATCTTCATTGTCAGTTCTAAGCCTGGTTGTTATACTTGTTATTATTAGTTTGCTTTTCTTTATATTTAATTTTAGTCTCATTTTTTTTTACTGTGCTCTTTGATTTTTATACTAAAGTTTTCAGATCCTTTGCATTTTTGGCTATCGGGGTAGTGTCGTCAGCTTAGAACAGGTTATTGATGCTTCTTCCTCCAGTTTTAAAATCATTTTCTTCCAATTCAGCTTACCTCAATATATATATTCAGCATAAATGTTAAATAAATAAAGGGAGAATATGCAGTCTTGTCACCCTTCTTTGCAAAGCTGGAGCCAGTGTTTTTCGCCATATTCTGTCTATACTGTAGTGTCCTGAGCTCTATGTAAGTTTCTCCTGAGGACAATGAAATGTTCAGAGATACCAATTTTTCTGAGCACTTGATGTGATTGATGCAATCAAGCAATCAAAGGTGTTTCTATAATCCATGAAGCATCTATCAAATTTCTTATTATATTATCTACAATAATATGCTCTTAATTAATTAACCATCAGACCTATAAGAAAGAAGATAATATCTGGTTCTGCTTATAGATCAAGAGGGAGGAAAATATCCAGTGTTGCATGTCCTCTCTTTTTTATAGGTGTAGAGTCAAAAGTTCAATTTAATTAAGTTTAGTTTGATTCCTTTCAACAGTTTAATAGTAGTGTAAATGCAGGTATTTATCTGATTTTGAATGTGTATCCTCCATTACTTCTAAATATAAACAAATCATTTTTGTCTCAGATTTACATAACCAGTGGATAGCTGTTTAATTAGAAATTTATTCTAAATTTAACAGAAAGCTATTCTTTATAATGCACAAGTATTCTGAATTTCTTTTAAAACATAAAATCTTACTTATGAAATATGTTAGATTGAGATGTACCACGGGTTGAACTTTTTCTTAATGTTTGTGCTTTTAGATCAGGCATGTCAAACTCGTGACATTGCGCGACATATCGGAGCTTTTTCGCCATTGCCGGCAATGGTGTGGGCGCAGCTCCGGTATGATGAAACCGGCCCATGGGCCGGCAGTTTGATACCCCTGTTTTAGATCAACAGCAACTTCCAGTTTGATATTCTAAAATAGTGTTTTTGGCATGAGCTGATTTGAGGGAGACTGCCAAATAAAATAACATACAGGTAGTCTGGGTTACTACAGTATAACATTTGGAATTGAGATTGCCATTGGTAACCAATGTTTTTGTAAAGAGCAAAACATTGTCGTTTAGCAATGACAATCCCAGCAGTTCAAGTTGCTGTTGTAACCTAAGATGTGCAGGTTGTTAAAAGTACCAGGGAAAGCAGTGAAAGTACCAGTAAGTAGTGGGAATGCCACAGGGGGTTGAGAGAGGCCTTGGGGGGGCTAGCTGGGTATGGTTTAGGGAAGAGCTTGGGCAGGTTGCATACGAGCATTGGAAAGCTGGGAAATGGATGACAGGAAACTTCAGGAAGCTTTGCTTAGGTGACTTGTGTCTTTCCCTGCCTGCTTTCCCATTTACTGCTTGTGGAAAATTGGCAGGCAAGATCACAAATGGCAATCATGTGATTGCAGGATGCTGTAATTATCATAAATGGGAACTAGTTGCCAAGCATCCATATCATGATCACATGATCCCAGAGGTGCTGCAAAGGCTAGAACTTTGAGGGCTGGCCATATGTTCAGCACCGTCACAATTTCAACCAGTCACTGAACAAGTGATCAGTAAGCAAAGATTACCTATGTCAGTGGTGGCGAACCTATGGCACAGGTGGCACGCAGAGCCATCCCTGTGGGCACGCGTGCCATCGCTCCAGAGGGAGGCGGAGTCAGGTTGCTCCCCTCCCCCTCTCCACGTGCGCCAGCGCTTTTGCTCGCGGTGCAAAGATAGAGATGTTGAGCTCAAGGGCCAGGGAGGGAATGGAGAAAAAGATCACTCTTGCCACGATCTCTCTTCTGCTGGCCACCGCACAGATCGCTTGCTGCCGCTGGCGTTTCCCCCTACCCCTTGCACGGATTGCTTGCTGCCGGTATTTTCCCTCCCACCCCCTGCACAGATCACTTGCTGCCGCCAGCATTTCCCTCCCTGTATGGATTGCCTCACTGCCGCCAGCATTTCCCCCCCCCCACCCCTGCACGGATCGCTTGCTGCTACCGGCGTTTCCCTCCCCGTACGGATTGCCTCACTGTCACTGGCGTTCCCCCCCCCCCCCGCATGATCACTTGCTTCTGCTGGCGTTTCCTTCCCCGTACGGATTGCTTCGCTGCCGTTTTCCCCCACCCCTGCATGGATCGCTTGCTGCCGCTGGCGTTTCCCTCCCCTCATGGATTGCTTTGCTGATGCTGGCGTTTTCCCCCCACCCCCTGCACGGATCGCTTGCTGCTGGTGGTGTTCTTCAGCAGGATGGATGTAGAATCCACCGATGGGTAATTTCAGTCTTCCTGCTCAGACGAGACTAAGACAGAGATTTAGCCACGCCTCTCTCTGGGTGTGTCGTCCCAGTTTTTGTCTTAGTCTCAGCTCAGTAGGGCGCAAAAATTTTAGGTTCCATAGCTAGACTAGATTTATTCAGACTTGATTGGATTTTCAACTTTTAAATTCCTAAATTGCTTTAACTTATTGGATTTGGCTTAAATTGTCCTTTTAAACATTTAGAGCTCTTTTGGGCTCGGGGGTTGGAGGCTGCAGGCCTCAATTGGGTGGGGGCTCCCATCCCGACTGATTGAAGCTCTCCACGATTCAACTGATCAGCTGGTCAGCAGAGGACGGACGGTCTCTCCGGAGTGGCCACCGGTGTTTTCCTTTTACTGCGAGCGTCGAAATCACGAAGTTTTTTTTCCTGCAGCCACAACCGGATCATAGCGGAGGCTGCGCAACGAACTGCAAGTGATTTTTGCAAATGGGGAAACAGGGATTGTCCTGTTTAACCGTTTAATTGCTGGATTTATGTATTTCTCTGCCCTTCTTTTGCTAAAACTTGGTTCTTCGCTTCTTGGGAGGCTCAGAAGGGAGCACAGCTGCCATTTTGACTGCATGGTCATAGCACGGCCGCCATTTTCAGAGGCCCACAAGGCAGACGCCATATTGTTGGGACCTATTGTGCTACATAGCAACCTCTGATTTTGCCTTAGTGCCTTGGCCTGCGAGTCAGGCCCAAACCGGGGGGTAAAATAATTCTCATACACCCACAGCAAGTGTGGTAGAACTCTAGGGTGTTATCCCAAATTTCATGAGGCTTTGCCTCACCTTAAGTGTATCATTGTGTTAACTACTTATTGAGGAACAGACTCAAATTCTTTAAGACCTGTGTAAGTGGAGTGAAGAGGTAATCTTTCTGACCACCTGTTTCAAATAGTCAGTAGCCTTTAGCCACAGGGCCTAGACAGGCAGTATTAGAAGGCTATCTGACTGTTCTTGCCATTGCCATTGTTCAGAGCGAAGATTGGTTTTCCATCTCTGACTACTTGATCTGCGTGCTTGGGTTCCCCCCACTTCTAGATATCCCTGACCAGGATTATCTAGACTGCAATGGCAGACAGTTCCTCGCCCCAGGCAACTCAAGGTTCCGGTATCTCCCCTGCGCAAACAAAACGCAGATCAGATGAATTGGAAGTGGGGGGGGAAGCCAAAACAAAACATTTATCAGTCAAGGAGACTTCTAAAGCAGCCGAGAGAGAAGCCACGAGGAGACATCTGGCACTGGAGAAAGAATTCTCAAAGGCTCAAGTCCAGTGAGACTGAAGTGGTTTCCCCTGTCTCATTGGACACTCCCACGTTTGAGCCACCCTTTGCTTCTTCACAGGATGCCCCACGGGCATGGTCTCCTCAGGGGGAAACTGAGCAGGTTGGTCCTCTTCGCTCCTCTTCTTCCTCTTCACACCAGGGAACTGAGAGCAGACGTGCCCCAACGGAGGTTGGGGCCAGTTCTAGGGAGCAAGGAGAGATGTGGTCCTAAAGCCAATTCCAGGTATTCATGCATCATGCCTTTAAGCAATTTATGTCCTCCTCTAGGAGTAGTCAGGGGCCTTCACATCCTCCCCCTCCCCCATCTATTCCTCCTTCCCAGGTGGAACATGACACGAGACCCGGTTTCGGTGTCTCTGAGACCTCCCAACTAGGCGAGGAGGGATCAATAGACGTGGAAATAGCCGACACGCCCATGTCAGAAGATGAGGAGGCAGCACCTGAGCAGGTGGCTACTTCGGGCCTTTTTGACCCTTCTCTTTTCAGATCTCTTCTCTTAAAGGCCTGCGCCACGGCCAACCTGACATTGGCCCAGGAGGACAAACCATCCACCTCCACTAGCCAGGAGTCGAACCCCTTATTTGCGGAGAAGGTCGTAGAGGATAAACAAATTCCCTGTCTGCTAGTTTTTCAGACTACAGTAGAGAAGCAGTGGTCATCCCTGGCCACCACACCTTCTCCAAGCAGTATGGAAAAGAAACTCTGTAATGTCTCTTCTTCCTTTGCCTCTCTCTTAGAGGTGCTGGCCGTGGACGCTCCTTTAACCTCTCTGTTCTCCACCACTGCTATTCCAGGGGACATGGCTGAATTCCTGAAAGCGGAGGACAAAAAGTTTGAGTTCTCCCTTTGTAGAGCTCACCAGTCTTCGGCATGGGCAATCAAGGCGGCAACCTCATCATCTTTCTTTGCAAGATCATCAATAATGTGGCTCCAGGATCTTCAGGCGCTCATCCCGCCAGACCAGGTTAGGGCACACCAGACACTGGGGAAGCTTGTGGCAGCCTCAAAGTACATCGCTGACGCATCTCTTCATTTGGCTAGGTGCTCTGCCAGATCTATTGCTGCCACAGTTGCCTCTCGTAGGATGCTGTGGTTGAAACAGTGGCGAACTGACTTAAAGTCAAAGAGGCGCCTATCAACCTCCAAGTATAGTGGAACACACTTATTTGGTGCAGTCCTGGAACCACATGTCATTGAGGGCAAGGACAAGTGTAAGGTCCTGGCGCACCCCTCTAAAAAATTGGATAGGCGGCCCTAGCAGGAATACCGCAGACAGCCATTCTGTCCCAGTGGACCCTGGGAGTGGAAGCAGCCCTTTCAGGCAGGGCAGTACTGGGATTGGCCCAGAAGCTCACGATCTTATCCCCCCAGGCAGGATCGTCAACAGGACCGCCAGAATAGTGGAGCCAGGGGTCAGTTCCAAGTCAAACGTCCCTTCAGGGGATCAGGCAGTTATCCATATACGCGGTCCAAGTGATGCCAACGAGGACTACCCCATAGGGGGTCGCCTGGCACTGTTTTATGACGTCTGGGAGGGCACAACCACGACTCTTGGGTCAGAGAAACCATAAGACAAGGTCTCTCTCTAGAGTTTCAATCTTCTCCCCCAGATCGTTTCATACAGTGCCCGGTTTCAAGAAACACGACAAAAACACAATTAGTCACCACAGCCATCGCCCACTTACTAGACATCAGGGCCATAGAACTGGTACCACAGGACCAGATAGGAGAGGGGTTCTACTCCATCCTATTCGTAGTTCCCAAGACCTCAGGAGGATGGAGGGCGATACTGGACTTAAAGGGTCTAAATTATTTCTTAACCTACAGAAGGTTCAAGATGCAGACCTAAAGTCCATCTTGGCCAGCATCAGGAAGGGGTACTTCCTTTCCTCCATCGACCTGACAGAGGCATACCTTCACATCCCGATTCTACCAGACCACCGCAGGTTCCTGCGGTTCTGTTACTCGCACCGGCACTACCAGTACAGGGCCCTCCCCTTTGGACTCTCTTCAGCCCTGAGGGTCTTCACAAAAATCTTGGCCGTACTGGTGGCCCATCTAAGGATGATGCCAGTGCACTTACAGTGTTATTTGGACGACGTACTAGTGCAGTCCAGATCCTTCCAGTCAGCTCAGTCAGATCTGGAAGTCACGATTTGGACACTTCAGGATCACGGGTTCTCCATCAATTTCAAAAAGAGTCACACAACACCTACAAAACGTCTGCTCCACCTGGGAGCATTGATAGATTCGGGTCTATGCAAGGTCTATCTCTCTCAGGAGCGTCGGATCAGCATCCGAAAACTGGTCCAACAAGTTCGGAGGGAGAAGGTGGTACCCCTGGTATAACTATCCCAACTGCTGGGAAAGATGATCTCTTGCATGGGCATCGTTCCGTGGGCCAGGCTTCACTCCAGGAACCTTCAGTGGTTCCTTCTTCCCTTCCATAGATGGAATATCAGCGCTTCTAACAAGTACGTTAGGGTTCCTCATCACACACTGTCATCACTCCTATGGTGGGCTTTGCCCACCATGACCAAGGGCACCATTTTCAAGGAGCCCCCCAGGATCACCTTGACCACAGATGCCAGTCTGTTCGGTTGGGGGGCCCATCTTCAGACCCACCTGGCCCAGGGTCAGTGGTCCAGGTCAGACCTGGCTCACAACATAAATTGGCTTGAGCTCAGGGCCATTTACCTAGCTCTCCAAAGGTTCTCCTCCCTTGTGTCAGGGAAATACGTCTTGATCCTGACAGACAACATTGCAGCCGAGGCTCATGTCAACAAGCAGGGAGGGACCCGCTCCTGGTCATTCATGCAGGAAGCCCTGACCATAGGGCTTTGGGCAGAGTCTACTCTGAGCGCCATCAGAGCGGATCACATATCGGGGGAGGCAAATCGACAGGCAGACTCCCTGAGCAGGGCCACAGTGGACCACTCGGAGTGGAGACGGGACCCAAAACTGTTCAGGGAAATATTGTACAGATTCGGCCATCCATGTCTAGATCTCTTCGCCTCCCCGGGGAACGCACAGCTCCCCAGATTCTTCACCAGGTTTCCAGAAAGGGGGGGCGGAGGGAATGGACACCCTCCGGTGCAGGTGACCGGAGGGCGTGCTTTATGCCTTCCCTCCCCTCCTGTTGCTGCAAGCAACCAGACACAAGCTGATCCAAGAGCAGGCGGAGATAATCTTAATTGCTCCATACTGGCCAAGGCGTCCGTGGTTTGCCGACCTTGTGGATCTGTTGCTCTCGCCACCGTGGAGGATTCCCCCGGATCGAGTGGCTCTCAGCCAAGGGAATCTCCAACATCTGGATCCACAGTGGCTCCAATTAGCTGCCTGGCACTTGAGCGGGAGAATCTGACTAAGCAATCCTATTCCTCCGGGTGATCTCAATGATCCAAGCCTCAAGGCGCCCCTCGACTAATAGGATTTATGATGCCACATGGAGAAACTTCTGCTCATGGTGCAACAGGCAGCGGCTCTCGCCGCTCTCTATAACCATACCGGACATATTGGAGTATTTACTGGAAGGGCTAAATAAGGGTTTGTCACCCAGTACCATACGCAGGCAGGTAGCGGCATTATTGACGGTTCTCACCTGTGACAACCTAGTTCCCTTGTCACAACACCTAGCAGTCAATGCCTTTCTCAAGGGTGTGATCAACGCTAGGCCACCTATGGTACATTGTTTCCCGTCTTGGGATTTATCCAAGGTGCTGCAGGTCTTAACTTCTCATCCATTTGAACCGCTTAGCACTTGTTCCCTTCAATTTCTTTCCTTGAAGGTAGCCTTCCTAGTGGCTATCACGTCGGCCAGAAGGATCTCAGAATTGGCCACACTATCGGTTAGAGATGACCTATGTACCTTCCATGAGGATAGGGTGGTTCTCAGATTAGATCCTTCCTTTATCCTGAAGGTTAATACAGGTTTTCATAGATTCCAGGACTTTGTCCTCCCTAACTTCTGCCCTAATCCTTCACATCGTCTGGAAAGACAGTGGCATAAGTTGGACGTGCGCAGGGCTCTGCGCCATTACATTAAGCGGATCTCGGTTTTTCGAAAGTCGGAGACCTTGTTCGTGTCTTTTCAGCCCGCCGCGATGGGTAGGAAAGTCTCTTCTTCCACCATTGGCAGATGGATTCAGGCTTGCATTTCTAGGGCTTACCTTTCCCAGTCCCTTCTGGTTCCTTCACACATTACGGCTCACTCAACACATAGTGCAGCGGCTTCAGCGGCCTGGTCTACCCAGGCTTCAATTGAGATTTATAGGGCTGCGACGTGGTCCTCTCCCTCTTCCTTCATCAAGCATTATAGGATTGATCAGTTTGCAGTGGCGGAGGCTGCTTTTGGTAGGCGAGTCTACAGCAAGTGGTTACTTCTCAGGGGACACAGGCCTAGACTTCCCCTCCCTATAGGGACATCAGCGGCTTTGGTATGTCCCATCGGTGGATTCTACATCCATCCTGCTGGAGAAGGGGTGTTGTCTTACCTGAACGCCTTTTCTCAGCAGGATGGTGTAGAATCTACACTCTCCCTATTCAGTAGTCTAGGCATGTGTATTAACTTTTTGTTTGGAGCCTTGCGTCAGAGATACTTCGTCTCGACAAAAACTGGGAAGACACACCCAGAGGGAGGCGTGGTAAAGCTCTGTCTTAGTCTCATCTGAGCAGGAAGGCTGAAATTACCCATCAGTGGATTCTATACCATCCTGCTGAGAAAAGGCGTTCAGGTAAGACGACGCCCCTTTCCTTCTCTGTACAGATCGCCTCACTGCTGCTGGCATTTCCCCCCCACCCGCTGCATGGATTGCTTGCTGCTGCTGGCGTTTCCCTCACTTCTGATCAGCTGCAATCAGGCTCTTCATGGCGTGCTGCAGCTGGTTGATACGGGCAAGGCAGCGATGGGGTTAGGATTGCTGCAGCTGATCAGAAGCATCACTGAAAACAGGAGAGTCTGTGCGCGTCTGCTATGTGCTCACCTGTCAGCCGTGCTCTCCATGCTTCAGATCAGCTGCAGCGCGCTGTGGAGAGCAAGACTAATGCAAGCTAAGCAGGCTCGCAAAGAGACTCCACTTTTTTCGGCGGGGCTTCGGTGCCTGGCCGGCTCGGCCAATTTCCCTTTTTTATCCCCATTCCTCCTGCTTTTTTGACAGTGGTGGGGTTTGGGAGATGATCAATCCCCATTTGTGGCGTGGCTGCCAACCAATCACCGTGCCCTCTCAGGAGGGCAACACCAGCAGCCAATGCTGCAGCAGGAAAAGCAGAAGGCAACGCCGCCCACCAGACCCGCCTGGCGGCTCAGTAACTGCACTTCTCCTTAGCTCCAAGAAGCTTGTACAATGGAAACTGGATGGTGAGAGCAATGGGGCGGTTGCTGAGGGAGTTGCTGCTGGTAATGGAGCCGGGAAAGTGGGCTGGGTGGGGGGAGCTGCCAATGCCACTGCCCTGAGGCTTGGCAAATCCCCCCCCCCAGCAGCCATTATTCCTCCTCCCCAGCCAGCCAGCCACCATCCCCTGACTTACTCCTTGCCTGCCCGGCCGGCTGGCTCAAAACCTCACTACTCTTCTGCTTGGCGGTGGCAGCCTAATGGACCTGAGCAAGCTGCTGGTTGCGCCGACCTGAGGCACAGGGGGCAGGAGGAGAGGGAGGCAGGCAGTGCAGCAGCTTGGGTACCTCGACTCTATCCAAGTTGAAAGCAGAGGCACAACAGCAGGATTGCTCTCAAACAATAACAGCCGGGTGCGTTGCTCACTCCTGTGCACCCGCCTTATTGAGAGCAATCCCACTGTGGTGCCTTTGCTTTCTTCAATTCGGATGGAGCCCAGGAGCTGCTGGTGGCTACTTGAGTGGGGAGGATGAGCTTGGCTGCTGTCGCTGGACTGCGGTAGGGCACTCCGTCCTGGGGGGAAAGCAGCTGCATCCTAACCCTAATCCCCACCCTGCCTCTCCCTCGCCTCGCCTCACCCTGCAGGACAAACCTGCCCACCGCCGTACCTGCCAGGGACCCCCTGGATCTCCCCCGGCCTGGCCCCCACAGGCATCCATCTCCAGGAGCAACATCAAGGTGGCCATGCCCACCCTGGCCACGCCCACCCAGCCTGCTGTGACTGCTATAGCCACACCCACCCAGTGGACCACGCCTACCCGGCACCCAGCGATACATAAGTGGGTTTTGGTTTGCAGTTTGGGCACTCGGTCTCTAAAAGGTTTGCCACCACTGACCGATGTAAAACGGCTACAATTTTAAACTATCCATGATACTCAGATCTCAACTATATTAAATATCTCTATGGCAGGAATAATTTAGTAGGATACAAGACAGTGTTTTATGCTTGACATATATTGGAAAGAATAAGTTGACTGGCAAATGAAACAAAATTAATGAATATTTCTTAGCTAGTATATGCTTGTACTTTATTTTCCCTCCAAAACCATTTCATTAACAAGTATCAGTTACTAAATACATAAGCTTTATGAGCATATACCTGTAGGAGAGATTCTAACAGATAGATTCCAGTGGCTTAAATTTTCAATATATAGATGATAAAATCTTTGATTTTAGATAGTGCCTTTATCTCTGTTTCCCCAAAAATTTCTTCTGAGACTGTATGGAGTTATGGAAGAAGAATCAGCCAAGGGATTGTTAGATCTCATGGGTCACAGGTTGGAAACCATCTCCAAATCTTTTTAAACTGGCTATAACTGATATGGACTTGTGTCAAAATATGGTACAGCATCCAGCTGGACACAATCTGAATGGCATGGTTAGGGTGATAAAAAAAACTCATAGTAGGATGTGTTTATATTTACATTAATCTGTTTAAAAATAAGATGTTTTTGAATAAAGCATTGGACCGATACTAATAGGAATTATTTTAGAGGATGTACCCTGGTGGTGTGCTTAAAATTTGAAGTTACTCAAAGCTTGGTTTGGAACATTCATCCTTAGTGTCTGATTTGTGTTGTTTGGCATGTTAATTAAATATACTTAAATCTTCTGTGGAAACAGAAGGTCATATAAATTGAAACTACCCCTTTAGCTGTTGTTTTAATTGCCTTGGAAATTAAGAATGTATGGGTCATTCTGTATTTGGTCAATTTCAGTTTTGCATGCATTATGTTTTGTATGGTTGGGTTTTTTTTTTTTTTTTTGTATATGCGCCATCCAGTCAGTGTTGAGTCTTGGCAACTGTTTGAACTAATCCTTTCCATTTCATTGTCAAGATTTTTGAAAGTGGTGTGCCATTGTTTCCTTCCTATGACTGAAAGTGAATGACTCACTGATGTTACCCAGCTGGCTTCATACCTAAGGCAGGACTAGAACTCATGGTCTCCTACTTCCTATCCTGGTACCTTAACCACTAAACTGACTCTTGTGTATTGTGCTATTTTTCTAGAAAAATTCTGTAATATTTCATGAATTTTGTTTTTATTGTTTTGTTGTCTTTCGTCCTAATATATGGCTGTATGCAATTGCTAAGTTAAGAACTGCAATACAACACTCAGAGAATTCCAAAATTTGAAAAAAAAAATCTGATTAGAAATACTAAATTATATCACATTATTTAAAAATGCTGATCAACTATTGTGCAAATTCCACCATCTATATTGAGAACCAGGAAAAAAGAACTGTGACCTAATAATTAGTTTCAGGCTTCTCAAAAACTTTTGAAGGAAACATTAGAATGAAAGGAAAATATAAGTGGGTAGATATATTGTTAATCATACTGAAAATGTTTGATTCCCCAAAATGTTTTCATTTACAAAATGAAGTCAGTAGTACACTTTTGGTGTATTTCCAGATTATTAAATCCCAATGAACTGCAACCATTTTCTCCCTCCCTCCCTCCCTCCCTCCCCCCCTCTCTCTCATATATATATATATATATGTATGTATGTATGTATGTATGTATATGTATATGTATATGTCTTTGGTTATTCGGGTTTTCTCCAGCGTAAAATTGGAAGTGTCTTGGTGACATTTCGACGAAGTCTTATTCGTCATCTTCAGGCTTGTGTTTTCGGCTTCGTGCTTCTAGGAGCAATGTGTGATCGTAGCTGTTTCTCCCTTTTAACTGTCAGTGGGGGTATGAACGATTGGATGAAAGCTTGGCTGTGTTCTGATTGGATGGAGGTGTGTTCTGATTGGTTAGGAGCTTGGGTGTGCTCTGATTGGATGGGGGGTTGGCTGTGCTCTGATTGGTTGGGGGAGTGTTCTGTTTGGATGTGCTCAGGTTAGTCTGAGTTGCACGGGGATGTGAGATGGTGAACTGCATTGCTATTGTTTGGCTTCGCATTCGTGGTCGTGTCTCATCTTCGTGGTGGGTGTCAGTTTGCTTCATGTATGGATTGGAGGGATTTAAAGTGGCTAATGATGCATCTGTGGTTTGGCTTCTGGTTTGTGGTCGTGCCTCATCATCGGTGTGGTTTGGGTTTGCTTTTTGCGTGGACGTGTGGTGGTGACATCCTGTGTGGCTTTTGTGAGTGTGGGTCTGGTGTCATTCATTGTGTTAGGGACTCGTTTGTCAATAAGGGTGGGTTTCCAAATGGCTGGTAGGCGGGAGGTATCATCTCGTTTGTTCATGCTGTGTGGGAGTTTTTCTATCTCGATGGCTTCTCTGATTATTCTGTTATTAAAGTGTTCAGTTTTGGTGATAGTTCTGATCTTTTTAAAGTCAATTTCATGTCCTGTGATTTTAAGGTGTTGGACCAGGGAAGAAGTTGGTTCCTCTTTTTTGACTGAGTTCTTATGTTCTTCAATACGTGCACTTATTCTTCTGTTGGTTTGTCTGATGTATGTGGTGGGACAAGCGGTGCATGGGATTTCATATACTCCTTGATTTTCTAACTCAATTCTGTCTTTGGGGTTTCTTAGGATGGTGGATATTTTTCTGTTTGTGCAGAATGCTGTCTTAATGTTGTGTTTGTGGAGGATCTTACTGATTCTGTCTGTTTTGCCTTTTATGTAAGGGAGGAGGGCTTTGCCGTTTTCTTGTTCTCTGTCTTGGATTTTAGTGGGGGTTTCTTTTTGGATTAGTTTGGTAATCTTATTTCTTTGGAATCCATTGGATGTAAGTACATTAGTGAGAGTGTGTAGTTCGGTTTTTAAGTGTTGTTCATCAGCTAAGCGTTTTGTTCTAGAGATGAGTGTCTTGGCTACAGAGTTGATCTGTGCTGGGTGGTGGTGTGAGAGAGCGTGCAGATAGCGGTTTGTGTGTGTTTTCTTCTGGTAGATGGTGTGTCCTAGGGAGCCATTGGATTTCTTGTAGACTAAGACATCCAGGAAGGGAAGTTGGTTGTTAGCTTCTGTTTCCATGGTGAACTGTATTTTGGGGTGTAGGCTGTTGAGGTGTGTGAGGAAGTTGTCCAGTTTTTCTTTCCCATGTGGCCAGATTATGAAGGTGTCATCTACGTATCTGAGCCAGAGTTTGGGTTTGTGATCCGATTTTTCTAGAGCTTGGGTTTCAAAGTGTTCCATGTAGAGGTTGGCAATGACAGGTGAGAGGGGTGATCCCATGGGTGCTCCTTCTGTTTGTTTGTATTTTTGTCCATTATAGATGAAGTATGTGTTGGATAGGCAGTGGTTGGTCAGATCTAAGATGTGTTTGGGGGGGTTATATTTGTTTTGGATAGCTGTCAAGGCTTCTTTGATAGGCACTTGGGTGAAGAGAGATATGACATCGAAGCTCACAAGTAGGTCACTGGGCTGTAAGTTTTGTTTCTTTATGATCTCTATAAACTGGAATGAATTTTTTACGTGTGAGGTGATGGATTCTGCATAGGGCTGTAGTTGTTTGGCGAGAAATTTGGCTAGGTTTTGTAGAGGTGAGCCTATGGAGCTGACTATGGATCTGAGTGGGGTTCCTTCATTGTGTATCTTGGGGAGACCATAGAGTTTGGGGCATCTGGATGATTTCTTTCTGGGAATGATTCTTTGCTGGATCTCTTCGCTAATGGGGGAGGCTTTTATTTTGGATCTGGTGGTTTTTTCCAGGTAGGTGGTGGGATCTGTGTTTAGGGGTTTGTATGTGGAGTCTTGGAGTAGGTTGGTTAATTTGGTTTGGTAGTCAGATGTGTTCATAACCACTGTGGCGTTGCCCTTGTCTGCTGGTAGGATTATTATGCTGGTGTCTTCTTTCAGGTTACGTAGTGCTCTCTGTTCTTCTTTGGGTAAGTTGCTTTTGGGTGGCTTGCTGGTGCAGAGGATGTTGGTGATTTCGAGTCTGATTGTGTTAGCGTTGTCGGGGTTGATTTTGGTCAGGCTGGTTTCAATATATATATATCCGAGTGTGCTCTTAGCAAAGCATTATAAAGCAGTATTAACACTTCTCGTGACCTTGCTTCTATCCCTCTGATGATGCAGTCTAGGACTGTGCTGGCTTTTTGGCAGCTGAAGCATACTACTGGCTCATATTTAAGTGGTTGTCCCCTAGGACTTCTAGATCCCTCTCACAGTTATTGCCATTGAGCCAGGTACCACCTATTCTATACTTGTGCATTTGACGTAAAACTTTACTTTTCTTATTACCGATTTGCATTTTGTTGGATAGTGTTCAAGTCTGTCAAGGTCCTTCTGGATCTTGAATCTGTTTTCTAATCTAAAGCATTGGCTGTTCCCACCAGCTTGTTGTCTGCAAATTTGATGAGATCCCCTTTTATCCCTTCATCTAAATTGTTTATGAAGATGTTGAAAAAATTTGGGGCTAAGATTAAACTTTGAGATACCCCATTACATGCTTTCCTCCATGTAGACATACTTCCATTAAGGACTACATATTGAGTGTGGTTTGTTGGTTTATTTTAGTTTTATCTTACAGTATATTAATAATCTTTCTTAAGAACAAGCAAGGGTTGATGATGAACATAAAGAATATACTAAGTGAAATAAGTTACTTAATATAGGGGTGGTTTCATGTTTATTTTGTCATTAACTGTTTACAAATTTCTAGCTTTCTTCAGTTTATTTGTTTCTGTTGAGTATAGTAATTACTTCTTGTTAAAATGTTATTTTAATTTTGTTTTGCTTGCTTGCAGTCCAGTTACAACCCAGGGATCACAACAAACACAACAGCCGCAGAAACATTATGGCATTACCTCACCAATCAGTTTAGCTTCCCCTAAAGAGAATGACTGTATACTTACCCAGAAGCTAATTGAAACCCTAAAACCCTTTGGTGTCTTTGAAGAGGAGGAAGAACTGCAACGAAGGTGAATACAACTCTTTAGTTTTCTTGTGGAAATTTTCTCAGGAAAAATGAAAATTCATAACTGAAGCAACATAGAACAAAAATGTTCTTCCAATTGTCTCAGGCACCAGTTGTTGAAAATTTAAATTTCTGAACAGCATCTCAGTATTAGTTTAAAAAGTTTAGTTTTATGAAATTTACATTCATTATTTGATTTTTATTCTTGCAGTATAGCTATTTCTATCACATAGACATTTTCTGGTCATGCTAGTCACATATAGGAGGAGTACAATGGGAATTATATCTATTGCAGAGTTTTCAGCACAAAATTAACATAAAATATGTGCTAAGTTGTTAGCAAAATGGGAGTATTTTGTGTATTACCTTTCAAATGTAATGATATTTAGTACTTAGAGACTTTTTTTTACACGTGGGAGTCCTAAAATAGCTAACAACCTAGCAGAAAAACATCAATAACAGATTAATTGTAATGATGACGATGATAGTAACATTAGCAAATTATATAGATGTAATAATTATGTGTATGTTTTATCAACAGAATTCTAATTTTGGGAAAACTAAATAACTTAGTAAAGGAATGGATACGAGAAATCAGTGAAATTAAGGTATGAATATTTTTATTCATTTAAAAATGACAAAGCTTAAAAAGATCATCACATGTATTATGGTGTAAACTTGTAAGTCATGTCCACCAGATGGATAAAAGATATATTGAGAGGAATAAAGCAGGGAATAGTAAAGAGTTTCAAGGGGAAAAAGTAGACTTTCAGACATTTGTCCCTGCAGATTACTTTAAAAACTTTTTTAGCTCTATACAAGTCTTATTATCTCCAGTAGATAGAGCTTATGGATTCCCTAAAATGAAAGTAACCAAGGGTGATTGAATGTTGTAATGATTTTATTTGCAATTCTCAATTTGTTAATATTTCTGTTTCTTGTGATCCTCTAGTGGATTTTCAGTATATAAAGGAAAAACTTTTTATAATTTCTAATTAGATACATTAATGTATATATAATGTTCATATTGAAGTATGCTCAGTATTTCAGTATAGTTCTGTTGAGATTATAATTGGTGGGATTTTATATAGAGATGAATTTATTCTATATGTCTGAGCAATAAGCTACTGATTGGAGCTCAGAATACATGATAGCTAGTGTGTTGTCTACATGATAGCTAGCTTCTTTTCTCTATCCTTCAATACTGTGTTGGCTGCATGGTTTACAAAATTGAAAAAAACTCATTGTATTTTATCTTTCTTCAGAATCTTCCACAATCTGTAATAGAAAACGTTGGAGGGAAAATTTTTACATTTGGCTCATATCGATTAGGTGTGCACACAAAAGGTAATTTGTTATGTGTGGGATGGATGGACAGACAGAGAATGATGGGCCAGAAAATTTTTCATGGGGCCACTGAGTAATGTTAGCCCTATAATGTTAATAATTCCTATTTCAATTAAATAAACTAAAACTTTTCTGGTCAACTCAAATCTCTGTAATTATGTCTTACAATGAAGTATACAGTAATTTTTAGTCTTCGGTATTTTTGCCATCAGAACAATGAAGACTGTTGACCTATTGTAAAGATGATGTGTTCTTCAAAAATCAGCCTGGGAATTCTTCCATGTCTAGGTGACAGTTAAATATTTGTATATTACCCAAACTTTGGCTGTTTGGAGTCTGAAAATTAGCAGCATGATTTTGGGGGATTTTTCATGTTTTGGAGATTTCTCGAGGATTTCTCTTAATCAAAGAGCTCTCCTATTCCCATTTTTAAAATCTACAAAAAGATCTGCAAAAGTTGAGCCCTTCTTCCTTTGATGTCAGTGCAGCAGTCTGTGATCAGTCCAGAGCTTCAGGAAGCTCTGAAGCAGCTTTTGATACTTCCAATTTTAACTAGCCCTAACTGTTAGTTCTGCCTAGTTAATTTTATATGTGAATAGCACTTAGCATTAAATCTATATAAAAATATATAAACTTCATTAATTTAAAAATCTACTCTGTTTAAAATACTGTGTATTCGGAGAATGAAAAATATATCTTATTTTAGTTAAATAAACATAGTACCAAGCAGTGGGAATGTAGCTTTCTGTTTGGGCCATGTGGTATGAATATTATGAAACATTTGCTTAAATGTTGAATTAAAAATAACCATTTTTCACTAGAAGAAATGAGGTGCAAAATTATAGAGAATTTTAAATATCATGTTTTGAATTGATTATCTTAAGTTTGGGGGAATTAGAAATGTAACTGACAATTAGATTATTCGGGATGATTGTAAATGGAAGACTTGAAAGTATGCGTTCAAATTAACAAGAAAAACATGGTGAATATTGCCCAATGTATTTGAATATATTACACTAGAGAATATTGCCATTGAAAGTAGATGTTATAGCCTTGACATTTTGGCAGCTTATGTGATATTTAACAGTTTATGATTGCTTGCTTTAGGTGCAGACATAGATGCATTATGTGTGGCGCCAAGGCATGTTGACAGGAGTGATTTTTTCACCTCATTTTATGAAAAACTGAAATTACAGGAAGAAGTTAAAGACTTACGGGTATGCAGATTCCCTTTGAATGTATAAACTTTAGTTTATGAATCCAAACCAAACAATCCAAAATGTTGATTCTGTAGTGTATGATAAAGAAGTAACGCTAGTTTTCCAGTGTCCTCCAATAGTGCAGTTCTGTTTCTGTTGTGAATGCTTATTGTTTTATTGATATTTATGATAGAATTAGAAACAGTAGGAATCAAAAACAATTGTATCCATCCATTCTGATGATTCTGTTGCTTTTGTTAAGCTAATTCCACCAATTGTTAGCTAAGGACTACTCTAATCCAAGCCATTCTTGGCTTAGTCCTTCTCATCCCTGAGCCTTGGTAAAGTAAGGAACTGCCTCCAACTCCTCCCCCTCTCCCCCAGCTGTCTTTCCTCTGTCTCTTTCCTTTTGGCAACCCTAAACCTTGCCTTGTGATTCAGCAAGCAGTCACACAATTTCATGGCTCTGGAGTTGCTTGCCACATTCTGGCTCAACGGCTTCTTTTGCACTGAGGCTCTGGGACTTCAAGAAGCCTCCGAGCCACAGGACAGTGCAAAACCATACCTGTCACTGAAAGTTCAATTGTCACAGTCCAGCCCAGCAGCGTGGTGCACATTTGCCATGTCCTAGGAAGTCCCAGCAGCATGGTGCAACGTTGCTACATCTTAAGAAACCCCAGTAGCATGGTACAGATCTGCCACAGCCCAGGAACCAAGCAGCAGCACAAAGTCACTATATCCTGAAAAGCGCCAGCTGCTGCAGCCCAGTCCTTTGCTACCCTGTGCTTCGAGAACCTTCTGTCCTGCACTCCACTTCCTCAGCTGAACTTCTTGCTCCTACCGCTGACAATGCATGCCCACTCTGACTCTTCACAAGGAAACCATGTGAGTCCATCTTCCCCAGGAAACTGCCATGTGTGATCTTGGGAAGAAAGCCTTGTGTGGCTACCTCCTGAAGGACCAGGCTAGGCATAATTGGTCAGTAGCCGGAATAGGAAGATGGTAAAAATCATCTAGGGTATCGGGCCACAGAGTGCAGGGGACCAAAAGGGCATAGATGAGAAAGAGATAGGGGGAAGGAGGAGAGTTGAAGCACCACTGTAGTTGTAAGGGTGGACAGGCAGCCAGGTACCCAAATTTTGAACATGTGATTTGGGAGAAACTGCAACAATCATAACTTTGGAGACTGGTTATAAGTTCCTTCAGCAGTGTCATAACTTGAAATGGTCACTGAACAAAGGGTTGTAAGTGTAGGACAATCTGAAGCTGTTTCTGCATAATAGTTCTCATTGCAAAATGCTTATTTTTCAGGCTGTTGAAGAAGCATTTGTTCCTGTTATTAAATTGTGTTTTGATGGAATAGAGGTAAGATAAAATCCTTTTTTTCTTATATGTTACACACCCGCTCTTTAGAAAAGAATGAAGTCACACTTGGGTGCTCTCAAAGGAGTCCACAACTCTTCCCAGTTTAGTGGAATCATTGAATTAGAAGACAAGACCTAGGTCTCAAGGAACCAGAACTTTCCACTATTATGGATCTCATAATAGGCCCATTGATGGGAGAGGTGTTACTAGTAACTAATCATCTCAATTCCTTTTTCTGTTTCCTAAGACCTTTAACAAAGCCTCCAAGGCAGAATGCGGGATTTTAACTTTCAACGGTTAAAGAAGCTTTAGCTCTTTGTAAGACTTCCATGGATGGAGATTCTATATGGCAGAATACGTTGTGGCTTCAGTTATAAGAATCCATCCATCCAGTTTATATGGCTGGCCATCAGTCCAAGAACTCTGGACAGTAAGGAAACAAAAGCAGAGAATTATATTAAAACCACACCAACTAAAACTGCATCAAGATTAATTAAAAACAAATTATTGGATATATACACTCATGCCAAAGCTCCCAAACTAACATCTCACTTGCAAATGTCTAGATTTTTATGGCTTTGCAAAAGGTCAATAGAGTAGGTTGTGTTTATATTTCAAGAGGGGAGCTGTTCCACAGGCCATGTGATAAGGCACACTTTCTTGGACTTGCTAGATGACATTGTTTTTTCACTAGTCCCGGAACATGCCAATTCTGCCAAATCTGATGGGGTGAGCAGAGAAGCAGTCCTTTAAATAACCTGGTCCCATACTATGTAGTGCTCTAAAAACAACAAGCAGTACCAAGCCTACCAAAATGTTCAGATTGTCAGGGACACACACCTTAATATGGGATAAATTCATTTGATAGGAAATCTGTTTATTTACTGAAGTAGTAAGGGATGAAATCTCTTTCATTATTCAAGACTTTCTTCATGTATAATTTTACTTGCAATCAACATGTGAATTAAACTGCAAAGCTTCTTGAATTTTACCTTGCAATTACAATATCCAAATGCACTATTCAGAGGACATGAGAGAAGAAAGCAGTGTCACAAGACTGATTTGAAACAGAAAAGGTAGTAAGTAAAGGGTAATGAAAGATAGAATGGAAAAATGTGAGCAGCTACCTCTCAGAGGACCAATCTAAGCATGCTTGGTCAGGAGTGGGAGCAAGAAGACAGCAAAGGTCAGCCAGGGAGTCAGGCTGCAGAGTGTAGGAACCCAAAAGGGCATATTAGGCAGGTAGAGGAGTTGCAGTAGCCATAAATGCAGGCAGGCTACTAAGTGGCCAAATTTTGATCATGTGATCATGGTAATGTTGCAACAGTCATAACTTCAGACATCAGTTGTAACTCTCTTTATTTAGTGCTACTATAACTTCAAACGGCCAGTAAATGAATGGTTGTAAGTTGAGGACTCCCTGTATATTCAATAAGCCTGTTGTAAGGCTGATTGCCAAGACCCCAGATTATAATCACATGATCATGAAGGCGCTGCCATGGCCATAACTTGTAGTAAATTTTGAGGGTCATTGAATGAATGGTGCTTAAGCAAGGATTACATGTATCAGGTTTTATTGAGAAATAATGAAAGTATCTACTGTTTAGATTTCTACCTCATTTAAGCTGCAGAATGCACTATGGAAACTACTGATTATTCTGGTTGAGAGAACCTTGTAATAAAATTGTATTAACGTGCCTTTAAAAACTACAGCTTTGTAATATTTTCTCAGCAAATGGGATAATATGATTGAGAGCTTATTCTACCTTATTTATTTTTGTTTAGATTGATATCTTGTTTGCCAGGTTAGCACTGCAAACTATTCCTGAAGACCTAGACCTTCGAGATGATAGTCTACTTAAAAATTTAGACATTAGATGCATACGAAGTCTTAATGGTGAGTTTATTTTAATCAGATTTGTGTAATCAAAGCAAAAGATAATCCTTAGTTTTTAAGCAAGTGTGTGACTTTTCATAAGGATTTCTGCTCTTAATTGCATAAATGTTTTTCACAGTTCATTCGTCAGCCAAATAGGACATTAAATTACTTCTCATTCTCCTAAATATTGGAGTTACCTTAAATATAAAACAGTTGCGTAACCTGTTGTGAAAAGCCATGTGGCAGAACATTTTAAAAAGTTGGGACCATTTGTTTCTTGTCCCCACCCAACTCATTTTTAGCAAATTGAAAAAGATTTTTTTAGATGACATGGCTTGGGGTATGAAAATGGTAAACAGTCCTTTGAAGAGTAGCAGCTCTCTGCTGGAATGTTGGCTTATTATTTTAGCTTGCAAAATAATGCACATTTGTCTTGTCGGTTAAGAAGTAGTACATTTTGGAGAAATAACTTCTGGGAAATATGTTTCTTGCCCCAACTACTGCACATCTCTGTATTATAACTGGTACTTTTATTTAGGCTTTATTTATCATACGTTTTACCTGCCCAATAACAAAATTACTTGGGTTTGTGTTTAATAGTTTCCATTTGAACTTAAGAACTTCCAACTTGAAATTGAGTATCAGTTTGTGTATTATTTTGTCAACATGTGCATTAGATTACAAATATAAAATCTTACAGCTAGATATTAGAGTTGAGTGTTATTTTTGATTAATTTCCAAATATTGGAAAGAAAAATAAGATTCTGATGTTCTGTGTTTCAGGTTGCAGAGTAACGGATGAAATTCTCCATCTAGTACCAAACATTGACAATTTCAGGTTAACACTGAGAGCTATCAAACTGTGGGCCAAACGTAAGTGGAGTCTTATGAAACTAGATTTTAAAAAAGGATACTGTACTATCGAATGAAAGAAACTAAACTTATCTGTCTCTTTTCCCTTCTAAACAACAGGGCACAACATCTATTCCAATATACTAGGTTTCCTTGGTGGAGTTTCCTGGGCTATGCTAGTAGCAAGAACTTGCCAGCTTTATCCAAATGCAATAGCATCAACTCTTGTACATAAATTTTTCTTGGTATTTTCTAAATGGTATGTCTCTTTAGATTACACTAAAATAAAAATTATTATAGACCCTGCATTTTAGTGTTGTTTCTATGGCATTTATTCAGATGGTGTCAGGTTAAGAGTTTCACTTAAAGGAGCATTTATTCTCCCAAGAGATTGCAAAACACTCTAGCAGAGATGTACAGTTGCTAAACTTTATAGCTGCCAGTATAGAGCTTCTATTTACATTGAATAAGGCATTTAAACTAAACCGAACGTGGCTTTTGTGAGTCTAGAAGCTCGTGTCTTATAATGTCGTTCATTTTACTTTTAACTAATTAGGGGGTACACAAACATATGTAGCCAAAATGGTTTGATGCAGTAGTGTGGAAAACCTTAAAGATAGTTTAAGGGATAGTTAATCCACAATAACCATGCATGAGGTAATTTCCATGCTACGTATTTCATGGAATAATTGAGATGCTTAATGGTGCTCTGAATGCTTTTTAAGCCTTCCCCCTCAAAGATATTTTTGCAGGAGGGTGAGACTGAAATAATTCCAGGTACCATTTGGAAACAATTTCATTATTTCTTCATAAAAAGAAGGTTCTATGATAAAAAAACCATCACTGTTTTCATGGTCATTCTTAAAGTTGGATTTGATTTTTATAGTATTGTTTGAACTGGAATGACAGATAATACCTCTATTGGTTAGAAAATTAAACATAATCTTTGTGGTACTTTACACATATGCACCATTACCTTATGCTGGGGACTTTATAAATATTGAGTAATATGGATAGAATGGTGTGCATAAAATATGTGGCTTTTCAGATTTGTGTTGAAATTTGTTTCTTAGAAGAAACACTTTTGACTGAGTAGAATAAAAGAATTATTAAGGCTAGTTAACTCATTAAAACATAACGATATATTGGATAATTTACATATTAAATTCATTTTGAAATGATCAAGGTACTCTTCTGTGAGGATACAACTAACAGACAAAATGCTGAGTTCATTTGCCAAGTAATGTCAAATATTCGTACTATTCATACTCTTTACCGATGGCAATTCTTATCCATTCGGGCATGAGAAATGGAATATAAATGTTAAAATAATGTTCTCCATAACTAATAGTATAACTATATACCTCCACAAGGGCCCTTTAAATATGAATATTAATTGGGGGAGGAGTGATTTATTTAAAATAGCTTTTGCTGACTCTGAGGCCTGATAATGTTTTTAATTAAGAAAAGAACATTCCTTAATAAAAAATAAAAGTAGAGAGATTTCTTTTGAAAAAAAGCTTCAGCTAACACTGCATCTGTATAAAATAAAGGCTCACATTCAAACATGTTTGTTTGCTTTTTAATAAGTGCTTTTCTTACTCAGTGCTACAATCTCTCTAAACAGGGAATGGCCCAATCCAGTGCTATTGAAACAGCCAGAAGAATGCAATCTTAATTTGCCTGTATGGGATCCAAGGGTTAGTGTATTATTTTTTCCCCATATAAGTTCAAACTGTAAAGTAAAGCAAAGTGATGAAACCCCTGAGAACCTATTCATTACAATTCAAATATTAAGTAGTTTATCAGAACTTCCTGCTCTTTGTAACATACAGATTATGGTTACTTTTTGTCCTGAATTACACTTCAAGTCTGCTATAAAGTCTCTCATCAGTTGGTAAAAATTCACCAGTGATAAGCCTTAAAATGTAACTGTGCTTCAGGTTTAAAGTTATTTCAGTTCATTCACCATACAATTTGAGAATTAAGTGTTAACATTCCATAGCTTTACTAAAAATAATAGTTCTATGAGGGGCCAGTATTGTACACTTATGTCACACATGCCTGCTAATGGGCAGTTGCTTACAGTATCTTTTTTTCTGTGGATGATTGTGAGCATGGTTTTCTACTCCTCAGTTATTCCATTAGAAAACTCAGAGTGACTTTCATGGGACCCCCCAGTGATTTTTTTTTACTCAGTCCTAACCAGCTCCACATCCCTTAGTTCAGCAGTGCTGTAGGCTGGTGTACCCTTGAACAATTTATTGGGTTTTTCTATGGCTTACACAAGAGGTTAAAAAGAATAGAATATTTTTCTCCCTACTGTATGTGGCTATCTCATTTGAATTTGGGGCTTGCTGAAATCCCAGCTGGATTTAAGACCTATATCTACAGAGCACATGGAATCGGAGCTCGTTTGGTTCACCAAAACAAGCAAAATGAGTGTATATGAAGACTGTACAGTTTTTGTTTACAATAAATAGTTTACTTTAATAAAAGCCCTCATTAAATGTTATGTTATGCTTACCATTCCTATTGCCTTGTTACCTTTTGGCACAATAACAATGTGTACTCTAATAGATAAATAAAACAAATGTAAGGAAATAATAGGATTTAAAGTCTAAAAATGAAACTTTAAAAATATTGAAATGCATTTGCTATTCCTTCATCAAACAAACTGTTCTAAATAAAAGATACGTTATAAAAACATATGATCCTGTGGGTGCTTAGTCTTTTTTTGTTTGTGTTTTTTTTTAAAAAAAATAAAATTGGCCTTTTTCTTAATTTATACTACAATAAAATTTGGACCACGTATTACAAAGCAGATTCAAGTAGTAATGTGCCACCAGGTTTATCAATATTGTACTGCCTGGATTAATACCAGGTAATTTCAACATTCCTCAGTATTATTTAAGTACTTCAGTTTTATAATCATAAGAACATAGCAGGTTTTTTTTATTGCTAAAAGCAAAATACATTTTGTTGGCCATTTTTTATCTTTGAAATTGTTTAACCATTTAATATGATTCACAGTTACTAGTTCTTACCAGAATAATCATTTTGAAGTTTTTTTTTTCAATGGACAGATCCAAATTTTTTTACTTGAATGTGATTGAAGAAAACTGATTGGCTGTTGTTATGTATAGGTAAATCCCAGTGATAGGTACCATCTTATGCCTATAATTACACCAGCATATCCCCAGCAGAACTCTACCTACAATGTGTCTGTTTCTACACGTATGGTCATGGTTGAAGAATTTAAGCAAGGTAAGTAATTCTGAACATCTGTTCCTGAAAGTTTTAAATTCTGCCCTACTTCATATATGCTGTAAATGGATAACAGCCATGATGCACTCAATGAATAGTAGTAAGTTATGAATTTATGGATTTCCCAAATACTAAAACTTAGGAAGAACATTTCCCAAATGGAAAGTAATTGAGTATGGTATTTTATCCAGTCCTTGCTTTCTAAAATATCCTGAGAGCTCCTACCTACAGCTGGTATGTTTTCAGGTATAGTAGTAATTATATACCACAACATATATCCTAAGAAGAGTAAACTTTCAACTGTGAACTGGAAAAGTTGATAAAGATTGAATATTAGCAAATTATGCTTTCAGTTAATTATTATAGCCATAGTACAATTTGGTTTCTAAATACCTGATCATATATAACTCCTACCTAGCTTAATGACATGAAAACATAATTACACCAAGTTTGATCCCTATGTTTTCTGATTTTCAAGAGCTTGAGTGACAAAGCAGTTTTTGTTGAAATCTTAAACAGCAAACTGAGTAAAGTATATGCTTGTTAGTACAGAGTTCTGATACTTTGTTAAGTTTAAATAATAAACTGAAAAAGGTCCTCATAATGAATATATTTAATTGAGTAACTGTAGTCTTAGCCCTTGTAAATTGCAAATTGATGTTCAAACAGATACAATGTGTAAAAGGCTGAATATGTGTTTTTGTAATTCAGGTCTTGCTATCACAGATGAAATTTTGCTGAGTAAGGCAGAGTGGTCCAAACTTTTTGAAGCTCCAAACTTCTTTCAAAAATACAAGTATGTATTTTATGGTATGAAATATGCTTTCTAAATATATTAATCTCTAACATTCTTATGCTTAGTGCTATGATTTCAACTGGCAAATTGACTAGCATTGCTGTAATGGGCAAATGCTGAATTGATCACACACTTTGATTAAAATAAATTTCACCTAGGAGAAATAGGAATTGATTGTGTTCTAATAATTAGCAAATCACCTCTATAGTTACCTGGAGGATTTTTGGGGCTTTGCAAATAAGTTATTAGAAATTGAAATAGTATAATGGAGAATAGTTGGATTAGTTGAATAGTCAGAAGCCCTGATGGCGCAGTGGTTAGAATGCAGTATTGCAAGCTAACTCTGCCCACAATCTGGAGTTTGATCTTGACTGCCTCAAGGTTGACTTAGGCTTTCATCCTTCCAAGGTCAATAAAATGAGAACCCAAATAGTTGGAAGCAATATGCTGACTCTAAACTGCTCACAGAATGCTGTAAAGCAAGGATCCCCAATGTATGGTCCGCGGCCCGGTACCGGGCCATAGCCTCTTGGCCACTGGGTCCTGGGAATAGCTGGTGAGTCCCCCCACTCGTAGCACCACCTCGCAAGTGTTAGCGGCCCCATTTGCGCAAGTGTGCATGGGGTTACGTGTGCGCACATTTCCCTACTATCCCTTTCCTTCCGGGCTGCCAAGCCGGAAAGGTTGGGGAGCTCTGCTGTAAAGCAGTATGGAGTAGTATATAAATCTAGGTGTGATTGCTGTTTTTGTAGAAAAGATATAGCTTATTTAAAAAAAATTTTTTTAAAAAAAATGTGTATATTTTTATGTACAGATGCTCCCCATTCCCAGCAGTAAACTTTTTTTTTTTGTCTGTGCTTCATACCTAAAGCTTAAATTAATGCAATCCCTCCCACAATTAAAAGACTGGCCAGAGTTGCTTTTCAAAAGGCAACTAACTGGACTTTCTTTTCTTTTTTTTTTTTTCCTTGAAGAAATTTGGCTTCTCATCCAAGAAGCTTCTTCGGGTCTGGTTGAGTGGTGGGGAATGAAAGGATTTACATCCCTTAGTCATTATCTGGTCTTTAGCACTCTAAAGGTCAGTCGTTACCTCTCTGAGAGTAGTACCTCAAAGACTCAAGAGAGTTGACTGCTGAGGAATATAAATCCTTCCATTCCTCATCATTCAGCCAGAACTGAAGAAACTTCTTGAATGAGAAGCAAAACATCTTCAAAGAAAAAAAAAAGTAAGTTCAATTGCATTTTGAAAAGTACCTTAGGGACAAAAATGACCTGGATGATTGAGAATCTCCATAGACTTTTAATGAATAAGATATAAATTAGATACAAGATATAGAAATAAAAAAAATCATAGAATTCTACAAAATTCCATATATTGCATAATATTGTATACTGTATATGCCAGCGTATTAGGCGACCCAGCGTATAAGACGACCCCCGTCTTTGTCGCCGAGCTGCATTCCTAGAACGTCGTCTTATACGCCGGAAACTACGGCGTATAAGACGACTCAGCGTATAAGATGACCCCCATCTTTGGCGCTGAGTTTAGCGCTTGCGGAAGTCGTCTTATATGCCGGCATATACGGTATATTGTTTTGCTACTTAACAGCTTTGATTGTTCTGTTGCCAATTCAGAGACCTCCTATAGGCATATTCCTCCCTGCTTACCAAGTAAAGAATGAATAGTAATTTGGAGGGGAAAATGACTTACCTGAATAATCAAGCATGCTCTCTTTTATGAAAAGTTCTGTGTAAAACTGGGTTTGAGTAAAACACAGATGTTGTAGGTTCCCAAGAATGTTTTGATAAAGGTTGATTCCCCAAAATCTAAAATGCTTAGATTAAGCAAAATTCACCAGAAAATAGCATCTGTCCTTCAGATATAAATTATGCTAAGAAAATGCTGGAAAAAAACACGAGCTTAAGGTACAGTTGATTGTTAAAAAGAGTTTTCATTTCATTTGAAATAGCTTGGATGCTCAGTTTACTATTAATAAGCTTAAACAAATTAGAGACTATAACCTAAAATTTATAAGAATTGTAAAACAATTAAAATCAAACATCTATAATGTAGTATTATCTTGGACTAGTTTTGTGAATGATTTTACTGGAAAAGAAATTTGAACAAATTCTAACATTTGGGAAAGTTCATTTTAATATTATTTGCAGACCATCAAGAATAAATGATGCTTCTAGTTTTATTTTGCCTAGCGGTAATAATAAAGAGCAGAGTTTGGAGAGGACAATTAGATAGCAGATTACACCATTCTACATTGTTCATTCCCTATATCACTCAATACAATTTTCCAAGTCTGTTCTGGAAGTCAGAAATACTGTGATTTGCATATGTTGTTTATCTTTTTTTGTACTTGTAGTGATTCTAATCAAATTTCTATGTGCTGTACGACTTTGGCATATAGCTATACTGGCCACATGACCATGGAAAAAGTCTGACAACACTGGCTCCCTCGGTCAAGAAAAAGAGATGAACACCACGCCCTAGAGCAGGCGTGTCAAACTGCCGGCGCATGAGCCGGATGCCCATGTCGAAACCGCGCCCCACCCCATTGCCGGCAATGGGGAAAAAGTTGTGATACGTTGCGCGACATAAAGTGATGTTGTGAGTTTGACATGCCTGCCCTAGAGTCACACACAACTGGACAGGGAAATCTTTACTTTTATACGTGTGTGCACTCACCCACTGTAGATATTCACATCAAGAAATTGTTGACTTACAGTATGTTAAACGATCACATCTATCACAGAACTTCCAATAGACAAGGCAAAGGATGCCCACAAAATAATTCACTTCAGTAGAGGCAGATAATTGCTGTGAATTTTTCTTGGCACAGTTGCTGGTTTGTTTTTTTTCAGAAGCAGTTCTGCACACTCATCAAAGCACATAGTTCTGGATTGAGGCCATTATATTTAGCAGAGTTTTTTTGTAGAAGTTCAAATGGTTTGCTGAGCACATAAATGTAAAATATTTCAGAATTACCTTGAACATATTCCATGCTATCAGTATAGATATGGGAAGATGGCTCTGTTTTAGAAGTCAATTTCAGAATAACGGACTTCTAGAATACTATCTTTTTCAACTAAAGATAAATTTCTTACTTCTAATAATTTTTTTTAGTACATAACCTGAATCTCATTTTATCTCAACTTAAAGGACTTTGTTTTGCCAAGTGTACTGATTTTGTTAATATTGGTTTGACTGACAAAATTAACCACTATACGGTCTGGGAAGATTTTTAAAATAGTTACAGCAAATACTGGTGTTAATATATGAAGATACAATAAATGTTGTAAAATAGGATACAAAGCAAACTTTTAAAAGAAAATTATTATATTGTTTTTATTTTCAAAGGCATTATATTGTACTTCTAGCAAGTGCACCAACAGAAAAACAGCGATTAGAATGGTGAGTCACATTCTCCATATTGTCATCTTTTAGCATTTGAATATGATCCTTCTCTGATTATGGGCATATTTGTGGTTTAAGCAGAAAACTGCAAATGAATATGCTATACATAACATGGTAACCCACATCTGTGACTGTTACTTTTTTCTCCAATTGAGGAGTGAATGATCAATAAAGGAGAAACTCAGAAACAACTAATTTCTTCATTGTTTGGCTGATAAGCACATATTCTAAAAATGTGTTATGCAGAACTGGGTAAATCATTCTTTGGGATCATTTGATAACTATCTTTATTTCTGTTTTTCACTAATCAAAGTTAATAAAACTAAGCCTAACAAGTGGGATTAATATCATTTTAAACCCTCATCTCACTTTATTCAGGCTACCAACTGAACAAATTTGCTCAATTAAGGGAAAATACAACTAAAAAGAAAAACGAGGAAAAAATCCATGTAAAACCAGAGCACTTGATACTTATTTTTGTGGAATCTTGATGCTCTCTGAACTTGTTGTTTGTTAGCAGACATTTCATTACTTGAATATGTAACATCATTAGTACTAGTGAAGCTTGCCCTGCCAATGTTGATGGGGGTGTGTTTACTGCTTGGTATTTTCTTGATTGGGAGTAGGATATTGTTTTCTGCTTGATTGGAGTTTGTCTAGTGCAGGGGTAGGCAACCCAAAACACTCAAAGAGCCACTTGAACCCGTTTCCCACCAAAAACAAAACACCGGGAGCCGCAAAATCCTTTTGATATCTAAAATGAAGATAACACTGCATATATCCTTTTTTATCTTTATTATAGGTGTGTGTGTGTGTGTGTGTGTGTGTGAGAGAGAGAGAGAGAGAGAGAGAGTGTTTGTGTATGTGTGTGTGTGTATACACACACACACACACATACACACACACACGTTAAAAATAAAAGTAAAAATATGACTCTTGGGAATATCCATACTATTAAAACAATGATCACCGAGAGAATGCTTTAAGAGAATAAAATTACATACACACACAGGTAAAAAAAGGATATATGCAGTGTTATCTTCATTTTAGATGTCAAAAGGGTCTCTCTCTGTGTGTCTCTCTCCCTCCCTCCCTCTCTGCCCTTGGTCTGCCACTCCTCTTCCCCCACTCTCTTTCTTTCTCTCTCTTTCCCTCTCTCTCTCTCTCTTTCTCTCTCTCTCTTTCTCCCCCCTCCCCATCTGCTGCTCACCTGGCAAGCTTCAAGTTGTTCTCCAACAATCTCAGGGGTAGGCAACCTCGTGTCTTTTATGACTCATGGACTTCAACTCCCAGAATTCCTGAGTCAGCCTAGCTGGGCTAGCTAGCTCTCTCCTGCCCTTCCTGCTTCCTGCAGAGACGCAGCAAAGGGAGGAGCTCTGCCCAGTAAGCTTTTCAGCTCCTCGGAGAACAATGTGAGTGCACTCTCTTTTACACATACACACACACACACACACACACACACACAGAGAGAGAAGCAGGGAAGCGCAATTGCCTCTCTCTGTCTCTGTCTCTCTCTGCAAAGGCAGAGGAGGCTGGGAGCCACAAGGGAAGGCTCAAAGAGCCGCATGCGGCTCCGGAGCCGCAGGTTGCCGACCTGTGGTCTAGTGATTATCCCTGCTTATCTGGCTTTTGGCTGCTGACAAAATGTGTTTTGATCTTTCTGTTTCCTTCTTAGCTTTTTTACTGTCTCTTTGAATGGTGTATAAATGTGGTTTATCTCTATTTCGATTGATTGCTGATTTGTCTGTCTGCCAGGCTTCACACAACTTATTCTAATCAACTTATTCTTGTCTCTGTTTGATAGGGCTCTAAATAAACTTTAGAAAACTAGCATTACCAGATAATGCTACAATTAGAGTTTGATAGCTTCTTAAGCAAATAATCAGTATGTTTGATTACCTGACTACATGTCACAATCATATTGAGGTAACTTTACAGAAAACAATCATTCCTCCATAAGTATGCATAATTTTTCTTCTTTGATTATTGTATTCATTTACTTCCTAAAATCTGAATGTTACTCAGTTCTAAAAAGGCTATGACCACCTTACAAATGATAGAAAAATAAAAAGATTTAACATAACATTTGCTCCAGTGGTTAAGTCATCAGGCTAGAAATCAAGAGACTGTGAGTATAAGTCCCACCTTGACAGTGAAAGCCAGCTGGCTGACCTTGGGCCAGTTCCTCTCATCCCAACTTGCCTCAAAGGGTTGTGGGGGAAGTAAGATGAGGAAAGTATGCGGGATATCTGCACCTTATTTTAAAAATAATGAAGGTTGGGATATAAATAAATAAAATGTAAAATTCCAAACAACCAACTTCGTAGCTATTAGCACACTGAGAACAATAGCCCTAGCCCCAGAGTATTATTAGTCTCCAAAACAGTGGTTCTCAACCTTTTTATACCGGCGACCCCGGTCATAAGGATGCGCCGCGCATGGGGGCCGGTGGCACGCATGTGCTCTGCCGGCCCCCATGCGCAGCGCGTATGTGCTCCGCCGGCCCCCATGCTCCGCCGGCCCCCCATGCTCACGACCCACAGGTTGAGAACCGCTGCTCCAAAAGCTTCCTAAAACAGCTGGGTCCTGGAAATAACAGATTTTTCCCATGTAGAACTAAGATATTCAGCAAGAGATTCCAGTGGAGAAAAGAACTAGAATCTTTACCTTGCCTGTGGTTGAATAAATCTTTAATAATCGGTGATGGGGAAATTAGCCTGGAAAATTAGATGCCATAAATCTAAATCAGCATTTTCTAAAAATTATGAATTGTGAAATAGATATGTTTATGCTCTTTTGTGCACTGGAATCTCTTGTGAAGAAGACTATTTTTGCTGAACTTCCACAACTCTATTTTGCAACCCATGTATTTGTGGAAGGTTCTGCAGTCCTCCTGAGAAATAAAGGATGAAGGGGAACATGACATTGATAGAAATATTCTGTGAAATTTCATTCACAAGCAATTATGTTTTTAACTTATTCCAGTTGACTTACTATTTGTATTATTCAATATTACTTGTTCTCTTTTAGGGTTGGCTTAGTAGAGTCAAAAATCCGTATCTTGGTTGGAAGCTTGGAGAAGAATGAATTCATTACACTGGCTCATGTAAATCCTCAGTCATTCCCAGCACCCAAAGAAAATCCTGACAAGTAAGGCACTTAAATATTAATAAAACTACTGGAAGAAATGTTATTAAAAAGAAAGAAGGCAGTTTTTCCTATTAACTTTGTCAGAAGTTTGGCAGTTTAATTTAGGTCATGACTTGGAAGAAAATACGTTTCTTGTTATCCACAGGAAATGTAGAAAAACTGACAGAAAAAGATTAAAATTAGGATAATATATGCAGATGCAGCTCAGATTTAAAGTACCTTTACTGTACTACAAAAACTGAAGGTGGATCTGGAGGTGTACTTGCAAAAAACATTCTAACAGTTGTCTTGTATTCCACAAACATTGTGTGCTGATGTTTGCAAAATCATGTCTAAGATTTTGCCTTGCATTATTGTACATCTTGACATATTCTGTGAGACTTTGCACAAATGGACATTTACTTTTGAATTTACCCACAGAAGGTTTTTGCACAGTCTTCTATACATAGGATTGCGCCTCTGTATGCAAACTCCTATTCAGTGAATAAGATGTAAACAAAAGTAAACAAGACAATTACTATTAAACCTGCAATAGACCATGGAATAGGATCTCAAACTTAAACAGCTTACTTAAAGAAGAGACAAAGTAGTTGAAGTAGTTGTTTGGTACTATTTATAAGCCAAAATTTGTTGCATTTGACAGCCATTAAATGTTGAACAGGTAGAGTGCAGTCCTAATTCAAAGATGCACTTAGATGAAGTAGGTCTGTGTTGGCAGAAATGCATTTCTGTTAAGCTATTATTTATTTTTAAGAGGAGTTGAAAAAGTCTTGGTAGGTGGGCTAGGCACAGGAGAAAACAGGTTTGCCATACCCAAACCGGACTTGGTTTGCCTTCCTCACATAGTTAGGAGGGTTGAAATCAATGTAAGCTAATGTTTATTTGATTTGATGGGAACTTAAAAATCCATAATTTTCTGTTGCTATCATGAAGTGGTTGAAATTAGGCTAGAGCACAACTTTACTTACCCTGTTTTGGCAACAAGCCTGTGACTGTTTTAGCCTCTTGGGACTGAGCAATAGTTTCTGAGAATTCCAAGATCTTTATATAATTCTAAAATCACTGAACTGTTGTAACTCTGTTGAATATTTTATAACATTTTATACAAATGTTTCCATGTCCGATGTTGGAAATAGTTATTTACCAAAAGTTATATTTTAGGATTCTTTCTATTGTCCTTTTGATATATTATTATTATTCCCTCAGGGAAGAGTTTCGTACAATGTGGGTGATTGGATTAGTGTTTAAGAAAACAGAGAATTCTGAAAATCTGAGTGTTGATCTTACATTTGACATTCAGTCTTTTACTGATACTGGTAAGTTTGACTGATTGAAATTGTTCTGTTCCAACCTCTCTCCCAAGCTTTGTTAGTTGGGTAACTGCTCTTGCTTTGGATTATAGAAATATACTTTGGGAGTACTGGCAACTGTTAGCGAAATATTGGCCTTCATATTTATAAATTTGCCTCTCTCCAAGTTTTAAATATAAATGCTATAGTCTTCTGACTAGCATCAGCAGTAATTGTAATAGTACACCCAATCACACTGTTATATTTCCATAACAGCCTATACTTTTGTCTATAAAACACAGTAACATTCCACAAGAGTGATAAATGAATAAGAACAAAAGTTTATATAATCCAGCATTCTGGACTCATAGAGGGTGACCAGATGAATCCCAGAATCTCAAAAGTTAGCAACTGGCATTTAAGAATGCCATATTTGGTTTAGGAGGTAGTAAAAAGCTTTGTAATTCTATTTTTCATGAATTTTTCAGGATCTCTTTTAAATCTCTTAAATGGTGGCTGTTTCTATATCTAATAGCAGTTTATGCTTTGGTTTAATTATTTATAGTTTAAAGGTGTGCGTCCTTTTTGATTCTTTTCAGTTTACCTTCATTAGATAAACTTCAGTTCTCATTACGTTCTATCCCACATATGATGCTTCTGTCATATTCCTTTTTTTATTGGTGCCCAGGCACTATGGCCTTTCTTTTTATATAAATATTTTATTAGATTTTATAAGGATAATGGGAAAGTGGAGTCAGTGGGGGTATAACAAGGGGTGACAAACAAAAAGGGTTAGACCAGGGGAAGGGATAGGTATAATAGTGGGGTTATCCCCATAATAAATCAACGCTTTAGCAAGTAACCCTGTCTGGATATACATATTTACCTCATAATAATTAATATAAAATAACCATACTTAATATAATATTACTAATATATTGCTAACTAATCATTAAGATATTGATGTATTACTTATTAGTTATAATTACTTGTTATTAAAATCACAAATAGAAAGGGGAAGAAGAATTCATAACAATAAACATAGAATTTAAATACAAAATAACAACTATCCCATTAAATTCCATAAGCTTTTCTCATTCTATCGTGTTGCTGTCCATTGGCCTTTCTTTATAAAGAGCCTACTCTAGTTTTCTAATCATTTTGCTTATCCATTTGTGGTGATTAAATATTTTGGAATACAACTAAATTTAGTAACACTGAAAGGAGCATTTTAGAAATCTGTACACAGGTTGTTTACTTGGTTAACCAATTGTATTTGAACCTTCACCACTGTCTCGGCGATATTCCTTAAAAAGGGGTAGGTTGAAGACCGAACAATAAGAACACATAAATATCATATTATGCAGGCAACTTATGGATTGCCCTGCATACTTCAATGCTGCCAGGATACTATCAACTCTATCGTCTTCAGCAAGGCTCTAAACTACAATCACATTCATTCAGACCTACTTGACAGACATTTGCAATTGAAATTATATCAGGCATTCAAAAGACTGAGCTGCATGGGATAAACCACGGGTCGGCAACCCGCGGCTCCGGAGCCGCATGCGGCTCTTTGAGCCATCTCCTGCGGCTCCGGAGCCTCCCCTCCCCCCTCCTTCCTCCTGCTGCCCCCCCCCCAGGCTTCAGTCCGGGCTGGGGCGGCAGGAACATCACTTCCTGGGCCGTCGAGCCGGCCACGTGTCTGCCCGGGCCAGGTGGCAGTCCTGGCTGGGGCGGCGGCCACGTCTCCCAGGCTGGGCTGGGTGGCAGGGGGACATTGCTTCCTGTGCCGTCCCTGGGCCACTCACCCGGCCATATGTCTCCCTGGGCCAGGCAGGCTGCAGCAGGGGGGCATCACTTCCTGGGCCGTCCCCAGGCCGTTCCCTAGGCAGCCGAGCTCACCATGCATCTACCCGGGCTGGTCCGTGGGGTCCCGGGCACCTTTCAGCGACTTTTACCGCCTCCTGCCTCCGTCCCCTCCCTGCCCCTTTGGCGCCGTCTGCCTTTCTCTCTCTCTCTCTCCTCATCTGGAGAGAGGGGGGGGCAGAGGAAAGAGAGAGAAAGAGAGAGGGTGACTTGTTCGGGCAAAGAACCAGTGGGGGACAAGGCGAGCTAAGTCAAAAGACACGGAACTTTCGTGCTAGCTTCTCCCGAACCCTTGTTATCCCTGCCACAAACTCAGCTCATCCGCCCTCACTCTCTCCTCTCCTCTCTGCGAACGAGGCTGCTTGCTTCAAATGGCTTGCTACCGAGGTCCGGGAGCCAGGCAGGCGGGTAAGTCTCGATCGCAGTATTTTGTTGCTGTTGTTTTGCGCACGCGTGGCGCTGGCTGGGAACAGAGCCGAGCAAGCTCTATGGTTGGAAGTGCCTGCAGCTTAGGAGCCAGGATTTCCCCCCTCTCAGTCCCAAATCCTAAGCAGGATTCACCACTTTGGGATTGGAAGTGAGCTGCGAGGAGACGGTCTGTCTCTTTTCCTCCCCTGCTCCCTTCCGAGCCGGCTACTGAGGCTCCCTGCTGGGTCCAGTCAGCTTGAAGCGGAGGAGGGGGAGGGGCCTTTCAAAGCGTGACATTGCAATGGATGGGACAGCCTTTCAGGAGGGTGCGGATGAACTGTAGCTCTCCAGATATTGCTAACATACAGCGTTTGCTGTCCCTGCAGCAGAATTGATGAGAGGTGCTGGCATTTCTCTTGGTCAGAATGTGGTAAATCCACATTGCCCATCTCTAAAGGAGGAAGTTAAACGTTTTGGTAGGTGAACTGGTTCTGTGAGTAAAGGGGGGGGAGGTGAAGAGAAAAAGAGAGGGAGAGAGAGAGGAAAGAGGGAGGAAAGAAAGAGAAAGAGGAAAGAGGAAGAAAGAGAAAGGGAGAGGAAAGAGAGGGAGAGGGGAGAGAAAGGAAAGAAAGAGAAAGAGGGAGAAAGAGAAAGGGAGATGAAAGGGAGAGGGGGAGAGAGAAAAGAGGAAGTGAGGGGGAGAGAGGAAAGAGAAAGAGGAAAGGGAGAAAGGAAAGAAGGAGAAAGAGGAAGAAAGAAAGGGAGAGGGGGAGAGAGGAAAGAAATAGAAAGGGAGAAAGGGAGAAAGAGGAAAGGAAAGAGGAGAGAAAGGGAGAGGGGGAGAGAGGAAAGGAAAGAGGAAAGAGAGAAAGGGAGAAAGAGGAAAGGAAAGAAAAAGGAAAGGAGAGAAAGGATAGAAAGGGAGAAAGAGGAAAGAAAGAAAGGGAGAGGGAGAGGGAGAGGAAAGGGGGAGAGAGGAAAGAGGAAAAAGGGAGAAAGAGAGGAAAGAGAAAGGGAGAAGAAATAGGAAAGAGAAAGGGAGGTAGAGGAAAGGGAGGGGAAAGAGAAAGAGGGAGGGGGAGAGAGGAAAGAAAGGAAAGAGGAAAGAAAGAAAGCGAGAAAGAGAAAAGAGAAAGGGAGATGAAAGAAAGGGAGAGGGGGGAGAGAGGAAAGAAATAGAAAGAGGGAGAAAGGAAAGAAAGAAAGGAAGAAAAGAGAAAGGGAAAGGAAAGAGAAGGGGAGGGGGAGAGAGAGGAAAGAGGAAAGGAAGGGAGAAAGAGAAAAGAGAAAGGGAGATGAAAGAAGGTGAGGGAGAGGAAAGAAATAGAAAGGGAGACAGGAAAGAAAGGGAGAAAGGAAAAGAAGAAAGAGGAAAGAAAGGGAGGGGAGAGAGGAAAGAGGAAAGAAAGGGAGAAAGAGAAAGGGAGATGAAAGAAAGGGAGACGAGGAGAGGAAAGAAATAGAAAGGGAGAAAGAGAGGAAAGAGGAAGAAAAGAAAGGGAAAGGAAAGGAAAGAGGGAGAAAGAAAAGAAAGGGAGATGAAAGAAGGGGAGGGAGAGAGGAGGGAAAGAAATAGAAAGGGGGAAAGAGGGAGAAAGGAAAAAAGGGAGAGAGGAAAGAAAGGAAAGAGGAAAGAGGGAGAAAGGAAAGGAAAGAGGAGAGAAAGGGAGAAAGGAAAGAAAGGGAGAAAGAGGAAGGAAAGAAAGGGAAAGGGAGAGGAAAGGGGGAGAGAGTAAATAGAGGGAGAAAGAGGAAAAAGAAAAGGAGAAGAAAGAGGAAAGAGAAAGGGAGGGAGAGGAAAGAAAGGGAGAGAAGAAAGAGGGAGAGGAAAGAGAGAAAGGGGGGGAAGCGCAAGTGCCCCCCCCTCACACACACAGGGGGAAGAAGACTAGCAGACCAAGGGCAGAAAGAGGGAGAGGGAGAGAGAGAGAGAGAGATCCTTTTGACATCTAAAATGAAGATAAGACTGCATATATCCATATATATATGGATATATGCAGTCTTATCTTCATTTTAGATATCCAAAGGGTTTTGCGGCTCCCTGTGTTTTGTTTTCAGTGGGAAACGGGTCCAAGTGGCTCTTTGAGTATTTTGGGTTGCCTACCCCTGGGATAAACAATCAGATCAATACAGGTAGTTCTCAGTTAACAATAGTAATTGGAATTGGAATTTCTGTTGCTAAGCAATGCAGTTGTAAAATACAGTGTCACATGATCATGCTGCTTAGTGACAGTGGTTCTGGCAATCCCTTATAAATATTGTTAAACAAGGATCACACAGGTCATAAAGTGAGGATCTCATGTGGCTGCGACTTCTGATTTCCTGCCGGCTTCCATAATGAGTTTACCTGTGGGAAGCTGACAGGGAAGTTTCTTACATCATACTACTTGTTCAGTGCCATTGCAAGTTTGAATGGTTGCTGAACAAATGGTCATTAAATGAGGATGCCTGTAGAGCCAGATCGATTCCCAAGAAGTATCTATTAAAAGACAAACAGAACAATAGAAACAGAACAATAGAGCATTACTAATTGTCACCTGCAGCTCAGAGCTCAAATACATGAACTCACATACATCAAAAGCAGGGGTCTTCAAACTTGGCTCTTTTATGACTTGTGGACTTCAACTCCCAGAATTCCTCAGCTAGGCACGCTGGCTGAGGAATTCTGGGAGTTGAAATCCACAAGTTATAAAAGGGCCAAGTTTGAAGACCCCTGATCAAAAGATTCCAGGCAAAATCAGAAGGTCTCAGACACAATAGGTTTTTAAACATTACAGCTGTTAATTGATTATATACTTGCAATCTGTCTCACATATAAACTATATCTGTATGATCAACCAGTCATCGCCTCCATTCTCTTTCATGTAAATCCTATATCAGTCCAGTAACTCTGAACATCCAATATTGGAGTGCTATGTCTTTTACTAAAATTTGTTACTCAAGAGGTACCACAGGATCTTGATTTCTGTTTTTTTGGGGGGGTGGGGTGGGGTGGGAATCAGAGAAAATCTCTTTAAGAAAACTATTTAAATGAAATATTTGATGTAAATGGCAAAGTGAATAATGTTTGGTGAGGCTGTTTGCATAGTGAATTTAGCTCTGTGTGTAATAACTACACAGCCCAACCTTCTCAGCTATTTTCCCACTAGCAAAATCATTGGGGAAGCTGGCAGGAAAGGTCACAAGTGGTTCGGGTGGTTCTCTCTGCCCAACAGCCTTTCTTTGGTTGCATGCATCATGTCCTTATTTCTCCCCTTTGCCCCCTCTTTCCTTTGTCCAATTGCCTTTTTCTCTCATCTTGCTTTAGATTCCCTATTCCCCTTCATCTTACTCCCCCAGTGCAATTATCCATCTTGGCATATATCTCTCCCACTTTTCTGTTTTTCTGTTCTCTGCTAGGAGCAGGAAGAATGATAATGTGAAAGGTGACTTTAATTTATGTAATCAATTATTTTCTAAATAGGTAACATTTATTTTAAAGCAATTTTTAGTTATTAATTCAATTATTGTAATTTTTTTGGGACTCCTGGCCCTGTCATTTCTTTGGAGCGTGAGTCCTGACAGGTGTATATATACACTCATACATATAAGCATACCCATATACATGTGTCATGCACACATTTATTGATTGAAAGGAAAAAATCTTTAGGATTCGAATTGGTAGATTTTGCAAACTGGGCTCTATGCACTAAAGTAGGGGTTTGCCTATACTTCTTATAATTCTTTTTATCTACTATTTAAGATCAATGCTGTCTTCCTTTTGGGTAGATATAATTCTCTCCTAAATTACATAAGAAGAAATATTCTGTAGTTTTTAGAACAATTGTTTCCTTTCATATATGTCCAGAACTGTTTAAAGCAGTGAGTGCTGCAAAAAGGAGGGATGGTAAGTTTTTATAAGCTCATGTTCCTTCGATTCTTCCCATTATTTCTCTGAATTTTTTTTTTAAAGAAAAATAGAGGTTCTATTTGAAGCATATACATGCTGGAAGGTAGAGAAAGAAGAAATAATGTTTGAACCCCATTTGTTCCTTCTTTATGTGAAAAGGTTCTAATAAATTCTGGTTCTTTCCACAGACAGAAGAGAACATTTTGTTTTGTGGATGGGCAAACTAGATTAAATTCCAGGTTTTGGTTATAATATTAGGATTTATTTATTATTGAGTCAAATTTATATTAGCCATCCATTTCACAATGCGCAACACTGGATGCCATATGACAATTGGAACAGCAAATATAAAAACAGGAAACATAAAAAATATAAAATCCAGATTAAAAATAAATATTATAAATATATACATACCTCAGCAAAGGGAGGATAAGAATGGTATTGGGAATAACAATGATATTGTATTTTCTGAGAATTATGATTTTCCTTCTTGAATAAATATATGCGCAGAATTAAATTTATTTCAGGGGAAGTTTCAGTTTTCCAAAACAAAATATCTTCATTTTATTCTAATTACATAGTTTATAGGCAAGCAATAAACAGCAAGATGTTTGAAATGGATATGAAAATTGCTGCAATGCATGTTAGGAAAAAACAACTTCATCAATTGCTACCTAGTCATGTCCTTCAGAAAAAGAAAAAGGTAACATTTGAATTAATTGATATTGTGATAAACTCTCCCTTGCTCTCTTTGTATGTTCCAGTGCTGTGTTGTTTTTTTTATAATTAATTATTTTATGTATGTACTGCTTTCCTCCCCCCCAAAAAGTATTCTTACGCATGAATAAGAAATGAATCCATTTACATTTATCCCATCTACTGTCTTCCTGGTTTAATTTTAACTTTTAGTTTTGGGATGATATTTATTCAGATGTAATTATTGGTATTTTAAATAGTTTGCATTGGTTAATAGGAGTAATAATAAACATTTGTACTCGAGTATCACAGTTTAATGTCTGTTAAAGATGCTACAGTATTAAAACTACCAAATTTATGAAAAATAAGTTATCACGATTTTGTTTTCTTAAAGCACTACCCTGGTTTTGCACCCTTTTTTACTAAAGCAGGAGGCAGGTAATGGAGAAGAGACAAAAAAGGTACAGGTAGTCCTCAAGTTATGTTCATTCATTCAGTTACCAAAGTTAGGATGGGGCTGAATGAAGGGACTTATGGTCCTCGAACTTCTGGCCATTGCAACATTTCCATAGTCTCATCAACAAAATCTGGGCACTTGGCAACCAGCTCACACTTAGGACTGGTTCCATTGTCAGTCAAGTGACCACCATTTGCAACCTTCTCAGCTATTTTCCCACTAGCAAAATCATTGGGGAAGCTGGCAGGAAAGGTCACAAGTGGTTTGGGTGGTTCTCTCTGCCCAACCGCCTTTTATGGCTGCATGCATCATGTCCTTATTTCTCCCCTTTGCCCCCTCTTTTCCTGGCCTCTCTTTGCTTGCATGCACCCTCTTTCTCTAGCCTCTTGTGCTCATACACACCTCATGCCTTCTTTCCTTGGCATTCCTGCACTTGCATGCACCCCATACTCTCTGCAACTTCCCTTTGCTCCCATTCATTTCATGCCTTCTTTTCCTGACCTCCCTGCATTTGTATGCATGCAGCTCATGTCCTCTTTCCCCAGCCTTCCTGTGCTCACATGACCCCTGTACCCTCTTTCCCTGGTGTTTCTGGTTTTACACTTCACCACAGCACCATCCTCCCCCCAATCACACACAGTCTACACTGGGTCTCATAGAATCGTACCCCACACTCCTTACCGGGGACTCCCTCCACTTCCTGCTTAATGGCCTATGACCCACACATTTGCAAATGGGACTGCCCTGATTGCCATCACTAAGCGTTGCAGTCCTGTGAAATTGTTCTTCACGACTACATCATTTAGCAATCCCAGTCCCAATTGCAGTTGTAATTTGAGGACTAGCTGTATATAAGGCCCACTGCTGCACAGCAAAAGTGGATTATGTTATTTCTATTTTCTAAAATTAGTACTCTGCTCTTCTGTAATTTCTGACTGGCTAACTACAAATAATACAGGAATGTAGCATTAGCAATGTTTAGATGTTAATTATAAAAAACAAAGCTTGTAGAAGTTTAGGATTTTCTATATCACTTTTATACCTCATAACATAATTGTAAGAAAACAGTAAATATTTATTTAGTATGCTTATTTTGAAAGCAATATATTTGCAGTGCATGAATGTAGTCTAGAACATCCAGAAAGAATGAGAATTTGTTAGGCAGATGTTTCACTTAACTATGATATTTTTTTTTATCAGAATTTACTTTTCCTGCTGGTGTCCCTGAACAAACTATAAAATGTTAATACTTGATAGTGCTTTGTTTTTGTATTACAATATGTATTTTTTAGTTCTTCTGAATTGCTTCTGTGATACATTATCTTCTTGGTTGTAGCATTCAACAGAAGGAGTCAGGTTGACAGCGCTGAATGACAACAGCCTAGACTTATCTATGGATAGTGATAACAGCACTTCTGTGCCTTCTCCTACCAGTGCTATGAAGACAAGTCCTTTGAACAGTTCTGGAAGCTCTCAGGGGTATTTGTCTCCAATGCTTACCTTAATATTCAGAGCATTATTAATATCTATAATTCTTACTGTAATATTTACACAGAGAATTTTTTAACTTTATATAACATATAATTTGTTTCAGATTTTAAAGCACTATAAATTTACAAGTTATCTTATTTCTTACTTCAAACTTGGATCTTTACAAAGATTTTGTACTGTACCCTACCATACTACTATACATATCCTAATAAATGATATTATTTAATAGATGGGCAGGAATCTATGTCATACACTATGCCATGATGGGCTTTAAAGGTAATTTCCTGCACTTTGAATTTCATTGAGAAGCTCAGTAGTAACCAGGGCAGCTTATGAAGCTGTAGTGACACATGGGCATACCAAATCAAGCCTGTCACTGCCTATGTACCTCTCTAAGCCTTTGAGCAGAATTCTTGATGGAGTTGATGCATCGTGCTGTTAATTTAGACATGCAAACTAGTAATCCGCCTAACTTACTGTAGTTATCAGTCATGTGTTCTACTTCATCTGGCCCATCTTTGCCTTTCTGAGAGGTAGTAAACCTCAAAGGTGTTAGGTGGAGGAGAGAGGGAAGAAATCTTGGTAGTAATGTCTTCCTATAATTCCTGTTCTCTGTTTAAAAATATTTTAGCAGAAGCAGTCCTGCTCCAGCTGTGACAGCAGCATCTGTGACCAACATACAAGCTTCTGAAGTCACTGTGCCACAAATAAATTCAAGTGAAAGCTCAGGGGGTAAGAAACCCACATGAATCTTCAAATTTGTTCCTAGATTATTGAAATCCATTTGTCGTGGTTAGATTTACAGTAGCAATTTATTTGAAGTGTAGGGTTAACCTATCATTTGCAACTTCAGTTCATTGAAATAACTAACAAAGCAGCAATAATTATTTAATATTTTTTTTTACTAGTAATTTATTTGCATGTTGCTTGGTATTACTGACTTTAGCTATGCACAGGCTTTGAGTGAAAGTATGTAAACTAAAACTTGAAAAAGGCAAGAGGGAGTACAAACCAGTCTTTCTTTGCTTGATTAATTCTAAGTAGGACTTGCATATAAGACAACACTAGAGGGTGGGGCTTAAATGTATGGCCATATCCCTTTCTCACTTGTATTGAGTTCACATATGCTCATTTAAGCACATGTTGATGTTTCTCCAATTCAGTTCAGTTTATTCAGACTATACTTTGCAAATAACTCTGTTTTTTTTTCAGCCTTAATATAGACTTGGTATTTTCTACATTTCTTCTATACAGAATACAGAATATGTGGACTATAATGTAGACCTGCTTTATCGTATAGTTATTATTTGGTCATCATTTTTTAGTTTTGTTCAGCATTGTGCTGATATGTGTATTCCAGATTTTTTAAATTTAGAACAAAAACCAAAGCCACTCTTGGGTAATGTCATAAATTTGGTGCTCGCAATTCTCCTTTGCAGTTTTTGATAGTAAACCTTGCAGAATAAATTACGTCAAATAAGAAGAAATCATATATTTTGATTAATTTACTACAATTAGTCATAAAATGTAACTGCCCTTAGTGAAGAATATGATTTGCTTGAAGAAAAGAATTCAAATGTTACTTTGCTTTTTGCCCATGAAGTCATAAATTAAAAATTGGATGACATTGTAAATAGTAAATTATATTTTGATAGGTACTTCAAGTGAAAGCATTCCTCAAACTGCCACACAGCCAGCCATCTCTCCACCACCAAAGCCTACCATCTCTAGAGTAGTTTCTTCAACCCGTCTTGTCAACCAACCACAGAGACCTTCAGGAAACACTGCAACTAAAGTAACTAGCCCAGTAGCAGGTGTGAAGAGGACATCATCTCCCCATAAAGAAGAATCTCCTAAAAAAATAAAGACTGATGAGGTATTTCTATTTCTTTGTTGGGGAAGCAGAACATTTTCTTCATTTTGGTGCTCTGAGATCTTGGTCAAGAAAAGACTGCCCATTCTTGAGAGGGAGAGAGAGATAATAAAAGAGTTAAAGAAATATTAAACAACATTAATAGCTTATTGCATGTTTACATTATAAATAAGACAGTTAATCACACCTAACATTCTTTCAAAAAGCATTTAAAGGTAAATTAGAAATTTAAAAAAACTATTAATAACTAGTCATAATCTCTGTTTTTCCATAATGAGAGATAGTATATATTTTGATGTTGTAACACACACACTTCTTCTTCTTGTGCCATATCCGTTATCAGACGTTGGCGATCATATTGGCGATCCTGTTTTATCAGCAGCCGCACGAAGAAGTGCTGCTGAGTTTTGTGCAAACCACTTCCTTAGATTTTGAAGCCATGATATTCTTCTTCTGCCTGGACCTCGTTTGCCTTTAATCTTTCCCTGGAGGATTAAATGGAGTATGCCGTATTTTTCTGGGTGTTGCATCACATGTCTGAAATATTCTAACTTTCATTTTTTAATTGTTTTGATGATTTCCCTTGGCTTTCCCAAGTGACTTTATCACCTCCTCATTTCTGATCTTGTCAACCCAGCTTATACATAGCACACACCCACAAAAATGTTTTATATATAACATTTTCTCAAAATAACACAAAAGTATTAAAGATGATTAAGAACCTGTTACATTAAAGCATAATGCAAACACAAAATGCAGCATTGCAAGCTAACTCTGCCAACAGCTTGGAGTTTGATCTTAACCGGCTTGAGGTTGACTCAGCCTTCCATCCCTCTGAGGTTGGTAAAATGCGGACTCAGATTGTTGGAGGCCATATGCTGACACTGTAAACTGCTCAGAGAAGGCTGTAAAGCACTGTGGAGTGGTATATAAGTCTAAGTGCTATTGCTATAAAATAGACCAGTATGTTGTAGAGGAATGAGTCAGAACTCAATACCTGAAATAAATGTTATACAGATGATTGGCTATTTATGCAATTATTTGAGCATGTAAAACCATGATAGCTGCAATTGAATGCTGATACAATTTCACAATGATGCATTTATGAACACTGATTATGTTAATTTCCTTCATATTTGTTATGCTCAAGCTTTATGGATCCTTATGCTCTTAACAGGTCTATACATACAACATAATTGCGATTAAATTCTGGATAGACACTTTATTTTTGTATCTTGGGCAGGTATTCTATTTCCTTGTGGTTATTCTGCTTTATTACAGGATGAAATGAATGAAGATGTTAGTTGCATTGATATGAGTGATCATGATAAAATGGAAACTAAGGTACTTTTCTTATACTATATAGCGGCTATATGTATTGAACATCCTCAGTTTTTAAAACTAAGATTTCATTTTTACTCCAGCTGTATATATTGTGAATCTACTCTTTGACTGAAGACATTCTAATACACATAAGCCCAATAGACCAAATTAATTGTCCATCTTGTTTGAAAATTCACCTTCACCAAGTCCAAACACATACATACCTTTGGGAATCAACAATGAAATCATAAAACTATTTCCTCCACTTGCTTCCTGCCCTTCAAAATGTATTAAGAGATATGATATCTCTTAGTAAGAGAGATTTGACAAAGATAGGGAAATCAGCCTCCAAAGTTTGAATCAAATTGACTAATTTATTTCTTTATAAAATTTATTGGCTGCCCATCTTATCATAGGGTAATTTTGGGTGGCTTACAATTACATCTTAGTTAAAACAAAAATATTAAAATCAAACCTTAAAACCAAAGGCACATGGGGAGGGCGGAGGTGCAGTGGGAGAGGGGTAAGTGGGATCTGTTATCAATCAACCACATCCATTGTGCTGATCCCCTGCTGGTGCCCCAAGTCAACTGGCACAGCCATGTTTTACAGAAAGGGTTGGGACCAACCTCATATTGGGGATCAAGATGTTCCAGAAGGAAAGAGCAACAGCAAAGAAGGCCCTCCTCCTGGACCCCGCCAGCTGGAATACTTGGGCTGCTTTTTTCCTCCTCTGCTGGCACAAGTGGTACGGGCCAATCCCAATGGGGTGAGGCAGTGCCTCAAGTAGCCTGGACCCATACCATGAATGCTCCATGATTATAGGAGTTAGTGTTGCTTGGAAAAGGGCTTCAACAGCATCAGGAAATCTACGGTTTCCCTACCATTTGCTTTTAATTTCTGTATGCTCTAAATCAGTGGTTCTTAACCTGTTTGAACAAATCGCCACCTTGAGCCAGTGAGGAAGTTGTCATCGCCCCCTCCCCCAACATAACCTCTCAATCACAACATAGGAAATAATTCTTCAATTTATGCAAACACTTTTTTTTTCTTTAAAATTGTCATCAGGACATATCGATGCAAATAGTTTATTTCCAGTCTTTTTCCCATATCTCAACTGTGTGAAAAATTTTAGTGCCACCCGGCACTTTATTCCCAAACTTCATAATACATGTATTTCATTATTATCTTATTTATTCAAGACACTTAAATGTAATGACCACTGAAAACAAAATTCAGTTGCAAGAAAGTGAAATGCCCGAAAAGAAAAACAGTAACATTTAATGATTGAAATTTAAGACGCAAAAAGAAATATAAAAAGGGCATAAGAACAAACCGCAATGCAGGAACTAAGAATTTCAAGATGAAAACTCTGAAATTAAATTAAGATTTGAGGAAAATATATATAGTCCCGCACACTGTAAAAAGGATTAAAAAGACGCAAAGAAAATATAATATCAAACTGGAGTGCACGCTAAAAGTACAATACAAAGAGACACACAAAATGTTTTACAGAGCACAACAAAAATTAGAAAACGAAGCTGAAAACTCAAACTGTGACATCAACATTACAACTGCGTCACAGGGGATAGCCACTCAGCATGTGATGTTTTGAAAGAAGCGCTCTCCCCTCCATCACTGCCCATTCTGGCCAATGGCCACTGTGGGTAGAGGCTGCTGCACAACGCGCATGAAGATAAGCGATGCGTATTCACATATGTACTGAAGCTAGCTGGAGGAACATTTGAAAACACAATTCAAACCACTAATAGCGAGCGATCTGATGTTTTTGTACAACATACACAGCGATTCACTGTACAAAAAAGTCTCAAAAGTGTCCCCAAAACATCTTGCTCCATCGCCCCCATATTGCCCCCTTTTTGTTCCTTCGCCCCCCTGAAAAACAGAATTGCCCCCTGGGGGCAATATCGCCCAGGTTAAGAACCACTGCTCTAAATGATTAATATTTGTTGATAGCTTAATGATCTAAAAATAATAAATAAAAATAAAGTAGTGATAATCAGGGATGTGCCAGGTTCTTTGGCTCAGGGGATTTTTCTGGTGTTTCCTGGAGTTTTATCATTGGAACACAGTTTTACATTCAGTTATAGATCATGCATCATGACAATTTCTTAGTAGCAGAATATAAAAACAGTCTTATATTCTAAACTGACATTAACAGCAACTGAAAACAATTATAATAGTTTAAAATTAAAATACATTTTAGTCTTAAAAAATCCAGGACAATAAAAGGCTCTTTAGTTGCAGCTGAAAAGACTACAGCATAGTCTTTAGACAAGTCTTGGTAGGCAGCTGTTGGTTGTTACTTGGCAGAAGCACTGAAAAAGGAACCTACAAAAGGGAACTCAACAATGTGAATCCAGTTCTTACTTTCTGCAAAGGACTTTTTCAACTTGTGGATGGCCAGTAGAACAGTTTTAGTCCATTAGAGCAACCAAAAAAGACAAGTTCAATATACCAGAAAATAACAGAATCTTGGTAACCACCTTAACCTCAATTACTTCACCCCTTACTTTGCAACCAGAGTATCCTTTGAAATATGCTTGGGACAGCTACAGATCCTCCAAGGAAAGTGGGATTGGTGAAATACCCCCTCATTCTCAGTGACTTCAACAGAATCAACCTCAAGGAGTTACACAACTGGGGCAAATTGTATTCAACCCTATGAAATCATTTTTTCAGGGCTCTGAAAATAGATGTTAGGATGTGCAATGAAATACAGGTAGCCCTCGACTTAAAACAGTTCATTTAGTGACTGTTCAAAGCTACAACGGCACTGAAAAATGTGACTTATGACCATTTTTCATAGTTACGACCTTTGTAGCATCCCCAGGATCATGTGATCACCTTTTGAGACCTTCTGATAGGCAAAGTCAATTGGGAAACCAGATTCATTTAACAACCGGTTTACTAACTTATCAACTGCAGTGATTCACTTAACAACTGTGGCAAGAAAAGTCATAAAATGGGGCAGAACTCACTTAACAACAAAAAATGTAAATTGAGGACTATCTGTAATTGTGTTTGAACTACTCCAGATTCTTTTCTTTCAAATAAATTTAATAAACTTTGTTAATATTGAAATGTTAAGATTCCAAATAACTCATAATTGAATTACAGCAATCTACTAAGAAATGTTGGCATACTTCTTTTCAGGAACTTTTTGATACAGAATCAGATACGGCCTCTCAGCAGGAAACTCTTCAGACCACAGTATCTCTACAAGCTCCTCAGGTACTAGAATGAATCTATTTCGGCATTTTGTAGAAATAAAAGCCTTCAACTTCAAATTGACTCCTGACAACTACATCTTTGCATTTTCTTGGGAGCACAATAGAAGCGGTTGTGTTCTCTCTTAGATACTACTTTGCAGTCTAGCCAACCAACTTGAATTAAGGTCAACCCTGCTTAGTTGCCAAGGTAGGCAAGACATTGCCGCCCCCTGAGGTATAAAGCTCTGATCTCCATTCTGAAATGTGGATTGATACAGATTTCTTTGCCTTCTGTCCCCTCATAGTGAATTCTGTGTAGTAGCTTCTACAGCTTTTTGACATAATTGAAGATTAATTACATTTCTTGAAAATAGCAGATTAGAATGGGAGTTATGGAATAACTCAGACAACAGTTAGTGAAGAAGCAGAGGAACATGAATTTGTTGTTCTGTGTAAGTTTTCAGAAATCAATGTTAAGTTTATTAGCATCATTCTGAAATAAATTGGCACTAACTAAAATTGGGAGGAAACTAAGATTTGAAACAATTACAACAAATGGAAAGTTTCACGTTTAACTTTTTAATAATGTATAATCAAAATTTTATCTAATATTTCTTCCTTTTTCTCTCTACCCAGAAAATGCCCAGTACCGATCTTTCAGATATCCCTGCTCTCCCTGCAAATCCTATTCCAGTTATCAAAAATTCAATAAAACTAAGATTGAATCGGTAAAACCAACCTCAGGGGTCCATAAACAGTATCTGCCAATTTAACCTGTTGTCTTCTAATACTGGAAAGGAGAACAAGGTGCAAGACGAGAATGTGAACACAGATGGATTTAGGTATATTTTGTGCACTTCTCTTGCTGGGCTATAATCACTTGATCTGGAAGTCCAGGTTCGTATTTGTGGAGCCAGGAGTACTATTAATGTGTTAGCAACAGTTACATTAAATTCTTTAAAGGATTACTGCCTATAAAAAGGAATGGGAATACTATTTCTAGCCATATTTGATGTACTGATTGGGTTTGTGTTGATGCATTGTTTGGAAGAAAAGAAATTCAGCTAAAACTGGCAAAAGAATTCCTTAAATGCACTTTTATGTACTTTTTTATTGGAATATGACTAATTTTAGTGCTTCAGCTTGATAGATTTTATTTTTATTAAAAAAATTCTTCAAAATCTGCGACCTTCAAATTAGAAAATGGCTTGATATATTGTATACTGAAGGTAAAAGTATGCATTGTATCTAGCTCAGTCACCATTAGGATGCAGCAAGCCCTTATAAGAAAATGACAAATCTTGAAGTTCTAAGTTTGGGAAAATACATTTAAAATATTTGACGGGGCATGATTAAGAAATTGACTATTTTTTATTTTGGGAGTTATTTTATGGTGCATACAAATCAGCTATCAAAAAGCAAATAATTGATTCTTTCAGTTTAATCAAGCCTTCTCCTTATTACCTTCCCATTCCTATTACCATATTTTTTGGAGAGGAAAAAGAAATGTTTGCATTTAACTCATGTTTTGTTTGTATGCACAAAATTGGACTATTGTTGTCAGTGAAATACTGGTAGTTTTTTTTTTTTAAAGCTCTGTAGCCCTTAGCTACAGATGCTACTTTCTCCCAGAAATGAAATACAGTAAATAAAGCGTGCCTGTGAAGCATAGTCCTGTTTTGACTGCTTTTTCATCATTAAGTATAAAAGTTTTGTATACTCCAGAGGAGTCCTGTCTGCATTACAAAAATTACATATTTTAAGGCAGATCTTACCTACTCTAGGGTTTTAACAGTTTTATTTTTAGGTAGCTCATCTGAAAGTAGCTTTACATTCTGAATGTTTAATTTTTTTAGAATCACATTTCTAGCAGGCACTTAAATGATCTGATAAAGCTCTCCTTAACCAGTTGTTTTTGCTTTGTTCTGTAGAGCTATAAAATTATTAGCAGCAAGTTTGTTTAAAAATGGAAATCTCTCATGACTAAACAGAAAGTGTCGAATGCCAGTGATTATCAGATAGAGATAACAAACTACACGTAACCTTGATTTCAGCAAAATTAAGTGGGATGGTTAAACTGCCCTTCCCATTTTTTCTGATCAGCATGTTTAATAACTTCCTTCCCTGCATTGTGCTCAATCCTTCTACATGTGCATTTCCATCTTAAAGAAAAATTAATTGCTCTTTCCCTTTTCCCTATAAGTTAATTTTCCAAAGTCAAGAGAATGTAGCTTACTCCCTACCTATCTCCTCAGCCACGCAGTAACCGAGATCTTTATTTTCTGCCATTTTGTCTATGATGTCTAGTATAAAAAAATTCTTATCCCTGCCCTCTTCTGCCTCCAGTGATCCAGCTTCCACCCTCTTAAATTTTCCCACACCCTCCTTGCTCCTTCTCTTTCTCCTGCTGCCCAAACAAGAAGGGTATCAGTTGAAGTGTACAAGCTATCTGTGCATTTTGTGTAGCTATGGAGTTTAAATCGAACTTGCCAGGCACAAATTTAGTCTTGTTTACACATCAGGACATCTTTTTTCCCCCTTCATTTTATTAAACGTTTCATGTATCTGCACCAAGTTTTGCCAAGCTGGAAACTTGGAATCTTTCCTGTATAGTGACTTTTTAATTCTAGTTTTCATAACCTGGAGATCAGACTGTTGCTTTCGCATGATGTACGTAGGTGTCTCATGACTGGAGTTGCTTTGTTTTATAGTATCTGTACTCCTTGTATTTTTCAAGAGCTATTTTGTAAACAGATGATGTATTTCTCCATGGAAAACAATAAAAAAAAAACAGCACAATCCCACAGTTGCTTGGTTTCTTTTGAATGCATAAATAGTGGTATTCCACAATTACTAAATTAGTTTAAATGTCTTTTTCTAAATAAGAAAACTTAGATGTGAATACAACACTGCTAAAAGTAAAAGAAGCTGATTTAAAACCATCCACTAATAATATATATAGTTGGAATCTGTATTTTAAAAAAAGTGAAATATTACTTCCTGGCTTTTATTTTTCAAAGGACCAAAGGGTATCCGTTATTTAATGTTGCATATTATTGATCTAAGTATGGAAGTATGGAATAATGAGAATTTAATTCACTTAGGGAAGAGTATGGAATTTAAGCTTGAAACTGTTAATAATTTGAGATGTGTTTGTATATTAGAAACTCTGATTGGTCAAAATAACAGTCCAACTGTTAATAACATAGCTGTGTTTGTTATTGAACTGATCACCATATCATATTTACAAAAAAAATGTAAGTTAATAGTTCAGCCAGGAGATGGCACTGTTTTTTCATTTCAGTGATTAAAACTTGCACAATAACAAAGACATACCAAAATTCATGTACCACTTAATATTTTTGTAGCTTTGTAATTGGAACAAAACCATTGAAAAGTCTCAATTTTATCTACTCACTTTTATTTCAGATTTGAAAAAGCAGTCTTGACTTAAATAGATGATTATTTACATATCTATTTGGAATGTAGTTACAGTTTAAATTAAACATAATAGTTTATAGCAAGTTATTAAGAGTTGCATTAGCTTCTGATCTTTAGTTAGAAAGTGGTATGTTTCAAATATGATGCATTTTCCGGAAATTTTAGAATTTGCCCAGGTGCCACTGTTTGTGTAGTATCAGAAGCCACTGTGAAACTTAGGTAAGCAGTATAAAAGTCAAAGGGAACTTAATGCAAGTAGAAACTCCTGACTTTTCAAGAAACTTCTATCTGATGTTCTGAGTATATGAGTCCATCTTTAAATGACTAACGAAATCAGTTTTTAACTGAGAAAATACCATTCTTCATATATTTCTTGATATGTCCATGTATTTTATTTTGTATTTTTATTACATTTCTACATATCTAGAAATTTGGAGATTTCTTCACATCCTAGTTAAGAAAACTGAATCAGCTTGATGTGTTGTATTCATTTTTATTGCTAATTTAATAATATAAAAAACAAAAAACAAAGCAAGCAAAAAGTATGTTGCACATGTACTAGAACAGAACTTTATTAATTATTTTTGCTTGATTTAATCTTCAAAGCATTAGTTCATTATTCAGCAGAATCAGTGTATACAAATTTTGTTGATGGGAGCAGATGCAATGTGGAAGGGTTAAATGAATATTTAAAATCTATAGGCATCAAACACCTGTCACTATTATCACCAAAAGAGTGCTAAGTTTGCTATCAAACTTCGGAGTCAGGGTGTTGTTATAAAAAAGATATCACAATGAACCATTGCTGAATATTCCATCTGTTTTGGTTGATATTTAGAACCTTAATGGCTTTCAAGTGATGTTTAGTATGTTATATTGTTGATACTAAATTCCACAATGTTTGGCGATCATATTTAGATGAGGGTTGAATCATGATAAGCAGTCTATATTCCTTTTTCTATCCATGTTCACAATATTTATAGTGCTAAAGAGAACTGATTTTAATTTGCTTTAAGCACATTAGGAATTCCCATCATTGTTTCAATAAAGATAAGCAAAATAAACTCTAAAGCAAAGTGCAAAGAAGCTGAATTCAGATAGAATTGTTTAGTAACCAATTGAAAAGCTGTGCATTAATTAATCTATAGGGGCAAACATTAAAATGCCGCTTTTAAATAAGTGTTTCTACCCAATGAAGAGCTTTTTTTCAGTAAAAGTGGGTGGATAATTTTCTAACACAACAGCAGTATATAGGGGTGGGTTTTTTGGTTTTTTTTTTACTATAATTGCTCTGTAGGACAAATAGCATATGACCTCAAATTCCACCTTCCTACAAATTGAGAGATGTGTATTTTGTGTAATGAATATAACAGTATTACTTTGTTTATGACAGGCACCAGATTGAACATCTTACAGAAAATAGTTAAACATGCACATAAAAGGCACATTTTATGTGCACATTTGTAATAAAAATGTTTTTATATAATAGCAGTCATGTTTTTAAATGCAGGCGTTATATGTATGCATATAAAAGTGGCAGTTTGGAGTCATAATACTGTAGATACAAGTGAGTTACAGATACCTGAGTGTTACAAATGCCATAGTTGATAGTAGTGTTTGATTTTTAAAAAGCAAATATAAAGCATCTCTCCTAGAAAGAGTGTGTATAATATACTGGAAAACTAGTGTACTCCAAGATACCTACCCCCGCCTGTGTGTGTGTGTGTGTGTGTGTGTGTGTGTGTGTGTGTGTGTGATTGATTTTATTTGTTTCAAGTCAGTATTGAATCTTTGTGACTGTCTACACAGGTCCATGCAATTCACTTGGCAAGATTTTTCAGAAGTGATTAGCTGATGTAGGCTGAGAATATCTGGCCCAAGGTCACTCAGCTGGCTCTGCTTATGGCAGGACTAAAACATGGGGCTTCCCAGTTTCTAGTCCAGTGCCTTAACTACTATACCAAACAGATACTCTCAAGATATACTTCCCGCTTGTACAGCTACGGCAGGGGTGTCAAACTCGCAACGTCACGTGATGTGTCGCGACATATTGCACCTTTTTTCCCATTGCCGGCAATGGGGTGGGCGTGGTTTCGGCATGACACATCCGGCCTGCAGGCTGGCAGTTTGACACCCCTGGTCTACAGAGATTCTCAATCATCTGGGTAAAAAGCAGCTTTGGTATTCCCACTTGTACATTTAATAGGAGGCTTAAAAACTTGAAACCCTGAAAATTTGTATACTTGAAACCATGGCACATATGAGAGTGGACTTGTGGGGATTATATATTTTTCAGATTTCTATATTTGGTAAATCCATAGGTTGATGGTTTAGAATTTCTGTATTACCACTTTGTCTTATGTTGGAGGAAAAAATGTTTTTAAAAAGTTTGGCTCTTTCATTTTATGTACTGTGGTCCAATGTTAAATTCTATCCCGTGGGTGCCTAGTATAATATGCACTTCCTGGAATCTTCAATACAGATAATCCTTGACTTACAACAGTTCATTTAGTGACCATTCAAAGTTATAATGGCACTGGAAAATGACTTATGGCTGTTTTTCACACTTATGACCTTTGTAGCATTCCCCATGATCATGTGACCAAAATTCAAATGCTCGGTAACTGACTCATACTTAGGACTGTTGCTGTGTCCTAGGTCATGTGATCCTCTTTTGCAACCTTTTCACAAGCAAAATCAATGGGGAAGCCAGTTTCACCTTAACTGTGTTACTAACTTAGCAACTTAACTGTGTTACTAACTTAGCCACTTAAAAACTTAACAACTGTGGCAAGAAAACTCATAAAGTGGGGCAAAACTCACTTAACAAATGTCTCACTTAACAACAGAAATTTTGGGCTCAGTTATTGCAATTCGAGGACTACCTGTATCAGTTGCATCTGCATTTAGTCCATATTGGAATTGTTAGCAAAAAAAATGGTACTGAAATAGTCAAAAAAGTGACAGTTGGGAAAGTGTTCCCCACCAGTGGCAGAGAGCATGTTTTATTGTCACAGCCAAGAAGAATACTGTCCCCAACAGAGAAGTGACTTTGCTTAGATATTATGTGAAGGTTATCAGTAATGTGGAGGCTTTCAGAGCTTCCATAATAGTAATACTGTATCTTTTATTATTGCAGGTTGTTTTGGTTTTATACTGGTATTTCTTTTTAAGTAGGATTTGGATTAGGATTAGCTTCCTTGATCCAGGGGAAAGGAAATGTGAGTTTCATTATGAGCTCTGTGGCCTATTCATAATAAATTTATTAAATACTCAAAGATTCCCTGGCCTAAACGTTTATGAACATTTTATACTGAAATACTGTACATGTCTGCTTAACATTTAGGAAAATAAATGCTTAACCTTTGAGAAAATAAAGTTTTGTCATTTTGTTTTATGCTGGTGCTTGTTTTTAATGTAAGATTTGGATTACAGTTAGCTTCCTTGTATCTAGAAATCAAAATTTTGTTCTAAAAATCTCAGATCCATTATCTTTTCACTAAAATATTGCTGTAATGTATAATTCTTTAATTCTTTTAATGAGGAAATAAATTATTTTAATTGACTTATGTTGGGCGAAATACTTTTCTAGGATGAGGAATTGAAATAATTTTCAAAATTATTTCTCCCTTTAAGAATTTTAGTAAATACAAAAACAATTGTGCAAAATTAGGAACTGCTTAAATCATGATTAGAAATAATCTGTTTTTAATATTATTTCTAAATACTCTAGACCAGTGGTGGCGAACCTATGGCACACGTGACACGTGCCATAGGTGGCACTCAGAGCCCTCTCTGTGGGCACGTGCACTATGCCCCGTACATGGCAGCCGTCCCTCTTCAATCAGCTGTCCGCTGTCAAGCCCTGCGGGGCTTGCCATTCACTGGTGGGGGGAATTCGGAAACCAGTCTATTGCTGCCGAACATAACCGCGACGCTGCACAGCCCCCGCATCGGCCGGCACCAGGGAAACCCCCCCCTCGCCACGTCGCCAGCCAGCTGGATGTTGGAGGCCGGCAGAATACCGCTGAGCCCAGCTGGCTGTCACCCGGAAATCCCAAGCCTCACTGCTCCGCCGCCCAGCTGATTGTCGGACGGCCTGCGGCCGTTGCGAAGCCCAGCCAACATGCACAGATCGGCAGAAGGCCGGAACCGGGCGAGGGGCCCTTCTCAACAACGCAAACGGCCAATACGACAGCTGGACAAAGGGGGGAGGTGGAGAGCCAGGAGCCACGCAGCACAGAGCACTCACTGTTACCAGGAGAAATACCGACCAGGAGAAATACCGGTGGCAGAGCACGGGGCCTCGGAGGAGTCTGGAAGCAGCGCGTCAGCAGAAAGCACCATCTTGAACGGACAAGAGGCAGGGCAGAGGGGTGGAGTGAAGCTGGGGGAGGGCCAGGGCTGGACAAACAGACTTTTGAGGACAGCTGGGCGAATGGTGGTTAGTGGTTGGAGGGTGGGGTTGTGAGTGTGGCACTGTTATATGAAGCACTGGGAGCAAGCGATTCCCAGTGCTGACTTTATTTGTTAGGGATTAAAATACCTGACTTGCACTTCGTTCCTGCGTACCTGCATTTATTCCATCGGGATGACGATGGACAACGGGACAGTAAGTCAGCATTCAGGAGGCTGCAGTTACAAGAGAGGGGGGAGTGGTGGCAGAACCCTGCTTTGACTTCCTTGGATACCGGCCGGCCCTGCAATCCCCCAGCCAGATCATCTCTCATGAGTTGGAGGGAGAGGCGAGTGACGGGATGAAGATGAGTGGAGCTACTCGACCACCCCAGGCGAGTATACCATGGATGTGCTACGTGATTGCTTTGGGGAGGCCAGGTACCATGGGGTGTTGCCACAGCAGCGGACGGAGGAGCCTTCTGGACGCACAGAGACCTCCCGTTTCCGGCTTAGTAGTCCAAGGCTTCGATTGCCACTGTCGATGGGCATTGCTACAACGGGAGCCTCTGGGACTGGATCAACAGGTACACAGTCTCAGATAGCATGGCTGGGTGGTCCAGGGGGTGACGTCTGGGGACCACCCTCAGGCAGAACACCACGGGGCCAGGGTGCTGGGCCCGGACCTAGAGGCTCAAGCACTCCAGATGGGGTTGGCGGCGCGGGGCAACCTGTGGCCCAATGGGGGCCGGGACTTACATGGGGTCCACCACCCATACCCATCTCTTTCGATGGGAACCCTGACAGACTGGCCATGTTCCTGAGCCATGTGATCAGTCTTCTCAATCGTTATGCCCATATGTATTCCTCCCAGTGGGCAATGGTGGTGGTGGTCACAGCGGGGTTACAGGGAGAGGCAGCGGCGTGGGCTGCTGACCTCTACAGTGACCATGCCCAGGAATTGGGTAACATGGGAATGTTCCTGGAAGCACTTCATGCTCGGTTTGAAGATGTGTCACGGCTCCAGCAGGCAGAGGCGGAACTCCTATCGCTGAAGCAGCACGGCTGGACCGTAGCAGAATACGTCCGCAACTTCTGCAGACTGGCGGGCTGACTCAGCTCGTCATGACCAGCGAGGTTGTTGGTCCATCAGTTCCGGGCGGGGCTCGACCAGGAGCTACACCAAGCATGCATCTACAGAGGCGTACCAAACTGCCTTCGGGAGTGGTTCCGTGTGGTGGTAGATCTGGACACAGGCCTTAGAGGGTTCTGGAAAGGTCGGGACACCAATCGTTCTTGGCAACCAGTGGGGAAGCCACCAGAAGGTGGCCAGAGACAGCCGGTCAGCTAACTCGGGGTTTCCGGTCCCTCCAGCGCCCCTCTTCCGATGCAATCAGCCAGGCCACTGGGCGGCCGAATGCCCAGCCCCTACCCCACAGGGTTCGGGAACACCTGGAGGAGTCACTCCAACACCGAAAAAAGGGCCCGAATCATCAAGGGCGGCGAAGCAGCCGATGACACTGGCATTTCAACGAGTACTGCCAACAGACCAGGACGCCATGGCTGTGTCATGGTATCATCCAGCCGACGGTGACAGCGAGGACGATGTGGTGGATGAACCGATGGTGAGTGAGCCCGTGGCCCCCTTCGTCCTTCCCATAGTGTTAACAAGTCCACAGACCGTTTTGAGCAGGTCGACGGGTCCCTATTGGGAGGGGCCCCGGCTACCCATATCACGGAACCAGTCCGGCTGGAGCTTGGAGGCCTTTGGGAAGTCCTCCGTTTTGTTGTTGCTCCAGCTATGACTGAGGCAGTGATCCTTGGCCTAACATGGTTGGATAAGTGGGAACCCACCATTTGGTGGGAGGGTGGGTACCGTAAAGTACGCCTTGAGGTTGGGCCCCAACCACCTGGGCCGAGCCCGACGAAGCAGGTCCTGTTGTGTGGTCACAGAGGGGGGAAGCGCCTTTCCCTTCCAATGACCTGGATGAGGTGTTTAGCGAGAAAGAGTGCAATCAGCTACCACCTCACCATGGGACGGATTGTGCAATTGAAATCGAACCGGGAGCCAAACTACCGAAGCCCCGAATGTACGCCATGGCACCCAGGGAGCTCGAGGAATTACGGCGGTTTATTGATCTGAACCTGGCGAGGAGGTTCATTCAACCAGCCCGTTCCCGGGTCGCTGCCCCAGTCTTATTCCGGGAAAAGAAAGACGGGTCATTTCGTCTGTGTGTCGATTTCCGAGTCCTTAACGCCGTTTGTGTTGAACATCAATACCCCCTCCCGCTCATGAAGGATCTACTAGCCCAGTTGGGAAAGGGGCGAGTATTTACCAAACTGGACCTCCGGGAGGCGTATTACAGGGTACGGATACGGTACGGAGACGAATGGAAGACAGCATTTAACTGCCCACTCGGCAGTTTCCAATACTGGGTGATGCCGTTTGGGTTACAGGGAGCCCCCGCGGTGTTCATGCAGTTGATCAACCAGGTGTTGCATGAGCACCTCTATCGGGGGGTCTTGGTTTATCTCAACGACATCCTCATTTACACTGCCACCCTGGAGGAACATGTTTGCTTAGTACGACAGGTATTACAAAAACTCCTTGCTGCTAAGTTGTATGTAAAGCTATCAAACTGTGAGTTTCACCGGGACCATCTAGACTACTTTGAATACCGGATATTGGGAGGCGGGGTGGAGATGGACCCTCACAAGGTACAGGCAGTATTGGACTGGCAGGCCCCCAGCACTTGTCGACAGCTACAGAGCTTTTTGCGGTTCGCTAACTTCTACCGGCAATTCATCCCCTCATTTGCTGCCGTAGCTCACCCCCTAACAGTTGTTATGGACAAAACACTTGAAAAGCAAACCACGACCAATGGGATGACCATGGCCTGCCAGAGAGCCTTCGAAGAACTCAAAGCTCTTTTTCCCAAAGAACCTGTGTTACTCCATCCAAACCCCGATGCCCCTTTTGTGGTACAAGCCGGCGCCAGCGACGTGGCTGTGGGGGCCATGTTGCTACAACAGAATCACCAGGGCACATTGCAACCCTGTGCATACATGTCCCGGAAATTCACCACAACGGAAAGAGGGTGGGCTATTTGGGAAAAAGAGGTGTTCGCTGTAAAATGGGCACTTGTGACATGGCGCCATTTACTGGAGGGTGCTACGCAGCCATTTGAGGTATGGACCGATCACCGGAACCTCGAGGCATTACAAAAGCCACGGCGCCTGTCGCCTAAACATGTTAGGTGGGCTCAGTACTTTGCTCACTTCCGCTTTACTCTGAAGTACGTACCGGGGGGGAGGTAAGAACTTTCTTGCTGACGCTCTGTCTCGCCTGCCTCAATACCACAGTAGCAGGGAGGAGGTGGTACAGGTGATTATACCCCCCTGTACCCAGAGGGTAGCCCACATAACAACCAGTGGGTTGATGCTTCTGGAGCTACGGACTGCTGTAGCAGATGACAAGTGGTTACAGGACCATCCAGGCCTGTTGACACGGAGGGAGGGACTGGCCTGGAAAGGTGATAAACTCTATGCGGCAGACCGTCCTCCAGAGGTGTCATGACGCTAAAGAAGCTGGGCATTTCAGGTTCCTAAAGACTCTACACCTGGTGCGGCGACAATTCTGGTGGCCCCGGATGAAACCAGAAGTGGAGACATACGTAAAGAACCTGTGCCACTGCAAAACCACGGGTGGGTAAGCCAATGGGATTGTTGCAGAAAGTAGCTGATCTGACCCATCCCTGGGAAGAAATCGCTATGGACTTCATAGTCGAACTACCCCGGAGTTGGGGCTACACCGTGATATGGACAGTTATCGATCTCTTCTCGAAGCAGGCTCACTTTGTTCCCTGCAAGAAGTTACCGTCGGCTCGGCGACTGGCCAGGCTCTTCATACAGCACATCGACTGTCTTCATGGGGTGCCCCGACGTGTAATCTCGGACCGGGGGGTTGCAGTTCACGGCACACTTTTGGCGTACATTCCTTCAGTGGTAGGGTCGTCTCAGGGCCTCAGCTCCGCATACCACCCCTGTACTAAAGGGGCCGCGGAGCGAGCAAACGCCATGATAGAATGCTACCTTCGCAGCTACGTCACCTACCAGCAAACTGACTGGTAGACTTTTTGCCGTTTGCTGAGGTGGCGTACAATAATACGGTGCACAGTAGCACCAGGTTTGCCCCTTTCCAGGTGGTAAATGGAGTGAATTTTGTCCCCATCCCAGAATGGTCTCAAGAAGAGGGCATACCACACCCCCCCAGGCATGGATGTCACAAGTAGCGGGGTTGTGGGGACGAGTAAAGGATGCTCTAACCCAGGCTGAGGCAGCTGTAAAAGCTCAGGCTGACAAAAAGCAGATCACAAGCCTTTCCGGGTAGGGGACTGGGTGTACCTATCCACAAAGTACCTCCGGTTGCAACTTCCCTGTAAGAAACTCGGCCCCAAGTACATAGGACCTTTCCTGATAGTCCAGGTGATCAACCCAGTGACGGTACGGCTATGATTGCCTCCGTTATTGGGAAAGGTTTATCCTGTTTTTCATGGCAGTTTGTTAAAGCCGGTTCACGGGGCCCCAGGGGGCTGTACGCCACCGGGACCAGTAAACGGGTCACAATATGAGATTCAAGAGGTTCTTGACTCATGGATCCGCCACGGTAAACTGCAGTATCTTGTCCAGTGGAAGGGGTACCCACTCTCTGAGGCTTCCTGGGTTGGGGTGGCGGATGTACATGCTCCTCGGCTCCTACGGGCATTCCACCATCGTTGTCCGGGAAAGCCGAGTAGTGGAAGCTGTGGGATAATGGACTCACCCATTTCTCCTTACCTTCCAGGTAAAGACATGGTAGAGGGGGCCGCATGTCAAGCCCTGCGGGGCTTGCCATTCACTGGTGGGAATTTGGAAACCAGTCCATTGCTGCCGAACACAACCACGACGCTGCACAGCCCCTCGCATCGGCCGGCACCAAGGAACCCCCCCCCCTCGCCGCCTTGCCAGCCAGCTGGATGTCGGAGGCCCGCAGAACACCACTGAGCCCAGCTGGCCGTCACCCGGAAACCCCAAGCCTCACTGCTCCACCGCCCAGCTGATCGTCGGACGGCCTGCGGCCATTGCAAAGCCCAGCCAACATGCGCAGATCGGTAGAAGGCCGGAACCGGGCAAGGGACCCTTCTCAACAGCGCAAACGGCCAATATGACAGCTGGACAAAGGGGGAGAGGTGCAGATCCAGGAGCCATGCAGCACAGAGTACTCACTGTTACCAGGAGAAATACCGGTGGCAGAGCAAGGGGCCTCGGAGGAGTCTGGAAGCAGCGCGTCAGCAGAAAGCACCATCTTGAACGGACAGGAGGCAGGGCAGAGGGGTAGAGTGCAGCTGGGGGAGGGCCAGGGCCAGACAAACGGACTTTTGAGGACAGCTGGGCGGATGGTGGTTGGAGGGTGGGGTTGTGGGTTTGGCACTGTTATATGAAGCACTGGGAGCAAGCCACTCCCAGTGCTGACTTTGTTTGTTAGGGATTAAAATACCTGACTTGCACTTTGTTCCTGCGTACCTGCATTTATTCCATCGGGACGACGACGGACAGCGTGACACCCGCTAACTCGCTGAGGTCCCACATGGCCGGATGCATCCCAGCATGGCAGGTTTCCCTCCCCCCTGTTCCATCCCTCCTGGCCTCGCATGCTCTGCTTTTTCCGGGCATGACCCACTGCATCTATGTTTCTCTGAACTACTGGCAGCGGGCTGCGAAGACCCAGAGTGCGCTGGTCAAGGGGCCAGCAGGCTGTGGCTACTGATGGACAGCGTTGGCCCCCATGTGCTCGTTGCCCTCTATGTGCAAGGGCCGATAGTGTCAGGCAGCAGCTGCCCTGGCCCCTGGCCCGCATTGCCCTGCAGCAATGGCACCCCTGCCCTGCCTCTCTTTGCCTTGTCTCACCCCGCAGGGCGAGCCTCCTGCCCACGGCCCCACCTGCCAGAGACCTCCTGGATCTCCCCCAACCCTGTCCGACCCTCACAGGCGTCCCTCCCCATGAGCAACATCGAGGTGACACCCACCTTGGCCATACCCACCCAGTCTGCCATGACCACAGCCATACCCACCCAGTGGGCCATGCCCACCTGGCACCCGGCAATAAATAACTGGGTTTTGGGTTGCAGTTTGGGCACTCGGTCTCTAAAAGGTTCACCGTCACTGCTCTAGACCAGATATTATTTTTTTCTCATAGGATAGAAATATTTCTTTTCCATTGTCACTTAATAAAAGAGGGATTATTTTATCTTCAGAATATTTTGTAAGTAGTTTAAGAAGCAATTAATCTCACCAAGTATTTTTAATAGAAAGCATTTCAAAAGAACAAAATACATAAATATACATTTTTTAAAAAAGGCAAAAATAACAGCTATGCCAAAAGCACAAAAAAGGCCTGAAAATCATTCATTTCAGTTTGTGCATTTTATATTCCAAATCTTGAATAACAACACAGAAAGTTGCTCATCCCAATTCCTCGTTTGACTGGAGAGGACAAAGGAGAGGCACCCCCAACACAAAGGATTTCCCAAAGAAATATCGAGATAGCCTGTCAAGAGAGGAAGCAGTTGTGAGATTAAAATTCACACTCTTGTTTGGTCATGAAGTTTTTGGGGTGAACTTTGGTTAGTCTTGCATCTCATCAGTGGAGGTGAAACACATGATGAAAGCAACATTGTGCCTATGAGGTACAGGCTGGAACCCTTTTGTGTGTCCATTGTGACCTCATACATACAAATGGAGTGAGCTTACATTACAGCCGTAGGATACTGCCTCTATCATTCTGATGAAAGTCCTGGATCCTGATGATGCGCCTAAGCTCAAAGGTACAGAAATCTACATAACACATGGTAATAACAGCTCTGAGTCGCATGTGTGTGTTAGGGTAGAGGGGAGGATGCCTTAGAATGGAGGAGTCATAACATTGGGCTTTGGTCCAACTGCTGCTACCCCACATTCCTCTCCAGTCTGTTTATTAGGAAGTTGTATTGCTAACTGTCAGACAAATGGACAGGCTTGAGCCCTTTACCTAATTTTCTTTCCATTATTTTGTTTGGTTGGAAGGAACTAAATTATAATTATAATGTGAACATATATCCTGTCTTTGGAGACTTAAGGCAGCTTATGTGTGGATGTTCTTTAATTTTATTGTACCAGTTACAATAATGGGAAAAGTTTGGAGACACTTAAGATTTCTAAAATCTGAATTCCTTTATATTTAAACTTTAATTTCCTTTTTGCTGCTTAATATGGCAGTATTAGAAATACCTGACGTATAACACATTCGGCTTTTTGCTAAAGGTTATATGTAAAAAAAAGAAAAAGAAGCATTTTATTGCTTTAAATTCTGAAAGGTTTTGCTTGTTATTTGTGCTAGATGTTTGTCCACAGAGGATACAAGGTATGTAAAGCAGATTTTATTTACAACACAATGCTTAAGGTCTGATAGCTGATATTTTGCTGTTTGGTAGCTCTGTTTTCAAATCATATAAATATAGTCAACTGGTTCTATGTACAGCTGAATATGTTTGAGTCCTTATTTAAAGAACTTTGGATATTTTTAATTGATGAATTAGAAACTGAAATAAAGGTGGCCCTGATAATAGAAGCTATTTGGTCCAATTAAACTTTCTGGCACTTAGCCAAAATGTCCATCCACTGCCTCCCCAAAACACCTTCATTGTCTTTGTTATATTTTGAACTTTGTATAAGCACTTTCAATCATCTGATCTCAAAGCTTTTGGCAAACATTAATTAAGCTTCATAACAAACCTAGAAGCTAAATAAATATTGGGCCATAGGAGTTAGATTCATATTAGATGGATAAAGGAAGACAGAAAGGTTGCAATTTAACCAAGGTCACCCAGGGAGTCAGCAGCAGGGCTGAAAGATGCTTAATGATGGACATGGAATCTCTAATTCGGGATTCCTTCCCTCCCTCACTGTCCCTGGTTTCTTGATGGTGCATATGAATGATTAGGATGAAGTCATGTGCAAAATATTGAATAAGAGACAAATGCAGTAGAATATAACAGACACAAAAGTCACTTGATAATAATATCACTAATAGTCTGCAGGTGGGGTTAAATGGGAGGGTATGCAATTTGATACACTTTTAATTATAAGCTTATTTGCAGATATATATTGAAACTAGGGAGTTGTGGCCACTAGGCATCAGAAAAGCTGGATTTTGTGGGAGATGGTAAACACAGAAGTATTTTGGGAAGCAATGCCAAGGATTGAAATGTACTTTTAATATATTTATTTGGCATGTTTTTGGCACGTATAATTAAACTTAAAGGTTAATGGAAATCAACTGTCATGTCAGAAGATAGAGGTATTATTAAATAACATTTTTATTGTTAAAACCTTCAGGCTTCTTTTCTGCATGATTAATCAAAGTAAAACCAAATATGTGGTCTGCAACCAAATGTTTCAGTGTGGAGTTGTCCAGCTTGCTGTTCCATCATCCAGCCATGGCCTCCTCCATAATACACCATGTCATTCCTCCTTATTGTCGATTTGATAGCTCCTGAATATTATTATTTTACAGTAGTAAGTGATTTTGTGGGTCTTCTTTCCATTCTTTCTTTTGAACTGCACAGATGTTTTTTTTTTTTTCAGAAGCATGTTTTACCTAGTTGTATGCTTAATTTTTTATAAGTACCAAAGACCATGATTACCATTTCTAATAGTTCTGATCAGGAGCTGTCGCTAGACCCTGAGGACTAGATAATATTATCTCTTAAGATAAAAGCACCTTTGATTTCATCTCAGCTCATCTGGTGATGACTACATGGGCACAGTTCTGCAATTTGCTTGACAGTAGTACCACATTAGGTTGGTGCCATCATTTTTTGAGAAGGTTTCTGTATTCTCAGTCTAGCTACAGCCTAGGAATTCTCTGATGATCGCCTACCCAGGTATTAACCTTTGCTTTTCAGCTCTGACATAACTAACTAGGTGCTGAGATATATTAGGCTAAGGCCTTTTTCAGGGAGTGAATGAGCATTAAGCCTCTTTCCTAAACAAATATATTGTTTACATAGGTGTTTAAGCTTCTCAAGACTGAAATTCACTCCTCAAGAATTGCAATTAAAGAAGCTGTTGATTTCTAAAACTGTGTAATATTTCAAAGGGCTGTGCAAGTGAAAACTAAGTTTAATGAAGACAAAGAAGGTGCTGCCATTTAGTGAAAAGTCATCAGGGATGAAGAACACAACCTATATTAGACTTCTTTAATCCAACCACATCTGTAGGATCACAATTTACTCCTACCATGATTTTTTATTACAAAATGTTAGTATGGATTACATGTGAACATAGACAAATAGTTATTACTTTGAGACCTGTCCTCCTTTCTTGTTATATATTTATAGTATTTTCTCCCTTTGTTTATTTTATATGTTTTACAATGAAGCCAACAAGACTTTCAGTTGTATATAGCAATCTGTTTTATAGTCATGTTATGGGTGTCCTTGCATATAATATTGTGAAGTTTATGCTTCCAAAATGCAAAAAAATAATTGTGTGAAAAAGCCCACATATCTGCAGGAATTCTCAGAAAATCAGGTCAATGGCAATTTCCTATTGACTGCAAACACTATGGCAAACCTGGGTTTATTGTTTTGTAATGTGTGAAATGGCCCTAACATGCTAATTAAAATGTTCTCTCCAGTTTCTATTCAGAATCATAAGGGAATAACAAAGCACTCAATGCAGGCTGTTCTTTGACAGTGCTGTTTTCCCACTTGCCTCTAATTACACTGTTAACTAAATACAGAAATTTGAACGGGAGGGGAAGGAGAGAATTTGATTAATGATAATGACATCATCAGGGCAACTGAAAAGAAACCTGGAAGACTTCTAGACTTCAGCAATGATCTTGGGCAGTCATCTAAATTATTCTACCTGGATTTGAAATCATACAGAAAAAGTTAAAAGGGATGAAAAACTAAATTGTGAAGTTAATTGGCTGTACTGATCTAATTGTACAGAACTATTATTGAATTCCTGATAGAGAACTTTCACATTTCCTTCAGCTGAAGATGGTACGGATTGAATCTGGATGTAAAGCACACATTCTGTATGGCTCTATATCGGGGGCGTCAAATTCAATTTCATTGAGGGCCACATCAGTATTGTGGTTGCCCTCAGAGGGGTGAGGTGTGTGGCCAGGGTGGGTGCAGCCTACTGGGTGGGTGTGGATGGAGTGGGTATGGCCTACTGGGTGAGCATGGCCAGCTCTACATTGTTTGCGTCAATAGTGCCTGTGGGGGCCTGGGCAGGAGTGGGACAGATCTGAGGGTATCTGGCAGAAGGGGGTGGGACCAGAGCAAATGCCAAGGCATGGTCCACTGGAGAAGCCTCACTGTTCCTCTCAGGCCATGCTGGGGGGGGGCTAGATAATGGTGCGGGCTGCCAGGAGCCCTGGACAGCAGAGGTGAAATGCCCAGCCTGGCCCTCGAGCACCCACAGCACCAAGCCCAGCTCCACTTCCCCAAGGGGGCACCCAACTGCACTTACCTCCTCAAGGCTGCTGCTGCTGTGCTTGCTCTCCTTACCCAGGTTGCTCATGATGGGTACGAGGGCAAAGTCAGAGGGAGGCCCATTCCCTCTTCATGGGAGGAGACCCCGCTTTGTATCCAAAGCTTCCTTAGCAATAAGATGGGAGACACCCAGGATAGGCCAGGAGGAGGGGGCAAGGGGATGGTGGAAGGGCAGCAGGGCAGGACTAAGGCAGGACTTCCCTCAGACCCTCCCTCTCCTTCTTTCCTTCCTTCTTTCCTAAGTATACAGTGGTGGGAAAATATTTGAGATGAGGGAGGGAGAAAAACAGGCAAGAAACGCAGCTGGGGAGGTGTCACCCTTCGTGAGGAATGAAGAAATGCATCATCACCTGGAAGTGGCCAGTACATGGCCCGCACCTACTTCACATATCTGGCTTGGTGGCTCTGGGGGAGGAGATGCCATGAGCAGTGTGAGAATCAACATTACCTGCGCAATGCTGCCCATCCCCCAGCCTGTCCGGTTTTGACAGGCACTGGGGCGCTTTCCTCACAGCGCCAAGAGGCTGAACTGGGTGGCGCAAATCCAAAAAGAAGCACAATGCTGCCCAGCCCCCAGCATGCCCAGTTTTGGCAGGCAGCGGGGTGCTCTCCTCACAGCGCCGAGAGATTGAGCCAGGTGGTGCAAAGCTCACCAGCTTTGCACCTTACTGCCTGTTGAAACTGGGCAGGCTGGGGGCTAGGCAGCATTGCACGTCTCATCAGATTCGCGCCACCTGGCACAGCTCTTGGCGCTGTGAGGAGAGCACCCTGCTGCCTGCTGAAGCCGGGCAGGCTGGGAGTTGGATGGCCTTGTGTTTCTTTTTGTGATTTGCGTAGCCCAGCTCAGCCTCTTGGCGCTGTGAGGAGAGTGCCCCACTCCCTACCAAAACCCCTCCTCCAGAGCCTATCAAGCCGGATATGTGAAGTAGGCAACGGCCATTTGCTGGCCACTTCCAGGCGATGGTGCATTTCTTCATTCCTCCCAAAGGGTGGCCCCTCCCCAGCATGCACCCAAGGGGTGGGGCCGACGCAGCAGGGGCTGGTTCCTTGCTGTTTCCAGACAGCCTTTTGGAGCTAAGACTGAATGCATTTCAGCATAGATGGCCACCACAAAATTGTACATTGGCTGCCGACCGGCCTGGGCCAAGGCAGTGGGGGCCGTTCCCTCACTGTTTCCAGGATGGCTTCGCGGGCCACATGAAACCACTTTGTGGGCCACATCCAGCCCCCGGGCCTTGTGTTTGACATGTCTGCTCTATATGCAAAGCATCTGTTCTTCCACTGAGCCATCTAATGATGTATTTATGGGTTATTCGGTTCCATAGAGAAACAAGACATCTTCTAGTAGCAATCCTATAAATCCTGAAAGTGCACTCAGAAAATCAAATCTTAAAGCAGTTAATGCAACAAAAAAAAAACCCCAAGCAGTTCCTCATAATTAAGGAGAGCAAGTGGGATTTAATCAAAAGTTAATCTAGTTCTTCTCTGATTTGGTAGTAGATCAATGTCAAGAGCTATGGTGTTGATGAAGCTCTTTTCTCCAGAATTCATTTATTTTTCTAAGAAACCTCACAGGCCTTCCCCAAACCAAGGGATGTACTGGCTCTATTGGGCGTCACAAAGGGAAAATGCAGCTTTTGGGTGAGGTGAATTGGCTTATAGGTGATAATGCAAGAGTCTATGGAAGCTCCTCTGTTGTTCATAAATATTTTCAAAAACAAGTTTTTTTGACTGGCTAACTGGCTGGCCATCTTTTTGTCTATTCTCTTTGAATTTTGAATTGGGTAATCACATCCAGAGTTCTTTAGCTGTGCAACTGTTTTACATGTTGCCTCTCTAGCAATTATCACATGAAATGCAGGGAAGTCATAGAGAATAGTGGTTTGGAAAAGAATCAGATGAGCTGGTAAATTCCATGGAAGTTGATCTCAAACATTTTCCAGGAAACTAAAACTTCATCAAATAACAGATTTGTTTCTGGCAGAGTAATGACTTCTTTGTACAGTGATACAACAGCCCATCCCTTCCAGTTGATATCACTCTTCACTTTCCAAATGAATGTGAATTGTAGCGTCTGATTACCCCAGCAACCGTGTGAATGTCAATCTAAGTTTTGCAAAGACTGGTTAATATTCTGTATGTGAAGAGTATTTTGTATTATGCAGATGAGACTCCTGTTCATTCAGCTGATCAGGACACTGTGAGTGTGTGAGTGCATCTAAGCTTCCCTGTAATTACGCTGCACACAATCAACTTTGACATCCTTCTCTCTTCAATGTGCTGCATCTCATTATCGCAGCCTTCCCATGGAATGTGTGAAACTTTTTGACCAGGCCATAGCAATTGAAGTAAACACTCTTTGGTCTTGAGTTGGCATGAAGCCAGGAAAGCTATGTGGTCAGAGCTGGAAAATGGCCACAAACGGCTGCTGAGTGTTTGGCACGATCAAGCCTTCAAAAGAAAGCAGGTGCCCTCCTGGCATTTTATAAAGAGAGTCATTTCTGAATGCAAGAGACTTGTATTTTGCATATTAGCATGAGTGCCAATATAAACCCAGCTGTGTGCAACATAAAGTGAAATATATATTTCAAAAACTAGGACACAGCTTTTCTATGGAATAATCGCAAAAATTTGCATATGGATAAGCAATTTCTCTTTTAAATGTTGGCTTTTCTTTGTCTGGAGGAATTTCCCTCCCTCCTCATGTTTTCCATCATAAACATGGTAAATGTTTTAATGTTTATCCAAGGTGACAATAGAATTGCCTGGACATAGCTGGGTGTAATGTAGGCAGGTGCGCTGCAAGTTTAAGCACGAAATGCTGAAAGCGGCATCTCTGCAAGGCTGCTGTTTGTACTATCCCACACCCATCCCACCCTAGGCTTGATCATCCAGTCTAAAGAAAAGCTTTGTCTTGAATGGAGTGCAATTAATTTTAGGATTCACTTCATTATATTTCCACTGGAACACTGAAAAGAGAACGGGCAGAATTATTTATTTACCAAAACTGTATGCCACCCATCTTGTTAAGGCGACTCTAGGTGGCTTACAGAATAATATAAATAGGATCCTCTAACCTGCCAAAACTATACAGAAAAAGAAGATGTGCTGATGCCCTTGTAGTGGGCCACCCAGATCACTGAATCCCATGGTCTGTTCTCCTTAAAAGGAGAATAATGGGACAGACTTGTCTATACCTGCTGTGCGTACATGTATTTGACACAATTGGCTTTTGTTGTAGCATGCATTGCACATTCATTACAACCATAGCTTCACTAGATATTCTTCAAGCTACCTTTTTAAAAGGGATACTTCTGACAAACCATCTCCTCCCACACTCCGTTGTTGCTGTTGTTAGTGGTGCCTTCTTATTCTCTTGCTACTTCCCTCTGATCAGTACAAGCAACAATGAACATGAAAATTAACAAAAGCATTTGCCATCACCATCTTACTTGTCTAGCCTCTCTGGGCCACAGCAAACGTAAAATATATGACTGGTAAGAGAAGATATAAGTGAGAAAGATCAACAGAGAGCATCTGATGACACAGTAATTAAAGTGCAGGATTGCAGGCAAACTCTGCCCACAGTCCAGAGTTCGATCCGGATGGGGCTCAAGGTTGACTCAGCCTTCCATCCTTTTGAAGTTGGTAAAATGAGGATTGTTCGGGGCAATATGCAAATAATGCTTGCATTGTAAACTGCCCAGAGAGTGCTGTAAAGCACTATGGGGTGGTATATAAGTCTAAATGCTATTGCAATTGCTATCTTGTCTACGCTACCCTAAGAATGGGAAATATAAGGGCTGGAGTGGGGAGTTGAGAAGTGGTGGTTCTCTAGCTAGACCAAGTTCTTGTGTAGACATTGAGCAGGTTAGACCTAGTCCTAAGAAGAGAGGGGTCCTCTTTTCACTGAATCGAAAGATGTGGGAGACAAAAGTCTTAAGATGTAAACTCCAGAACAGACACACTGGCCTGATTTCTACATTCTGCAGGAGGTAGCTCTTCTCTATAGGTATGGCTTTATTTTGTCTGCAGTTAAGCAATTTATCTAGCAGTGTTATCTCTATCAGCTTCTGCTGTAATCAAGTCTCTGTATGCAGGATTAAGTATATGGCAAAATGTAGTGCTGAGCTTGGTGGGAAGTCTGGCAGGACTGACAGATCATCAGGTCCTGTATACCTAGGCCAGCCTTCTTGTCTCTGGAATCATTGCCATGTGTTTTGACTATAAATCTCAGAAAGAATGAATGGAACTGCAGCACAGAAGTGCCTTTTACTACAGGGGAAAGCTGGCCAGGTGATCTTTTGTCTCCTTAAATTATGCAAGTGCCAAATTTTGAGGGACAATTTGAAGACCCTTTCTAATGGGATTATTTTTTGGGGGGAGGGCTTTACACTAGTTTTGAACTGAACAGTCATGCAAAGAGAAAATTAACTCCATGATGTTGCTACTAATTTGAATAAAGTAGGATACATGAGGATCTTGCATTGTACAAGAAGCAGAAAAGTAATTCAGCTTGTACCAATTGTTCTAGCAGTTCCTAAACATTTATTAAGAAGTACCCTAATGAAATATTCATTCTGAACACATCTCCCTTTATCCACATTAGCTCTATCTACCAATAAGTGTGGTAAATTCACAGAGGGGACACAGGATCCTGTAATGGGCCGATATCACTTGCTTTTCTGCATGGGAATGAAAATCTTTCTTCATTAGTGAAAGTGCCAAATGCTCTCTCACTGAGCCTAAACAATCCTAGCTTGCCTTAACTTCTATTTTGATAATTTTGATTTGTTGACATTGTTGTTTTGTATTAGGGAGGGGGCATTTTTTTTTCATTAACAGGTGCTAGCTTTAACAATATTCATTGCCTTTTCAGTTCTGGTAGATTTAATAGCAGAGTAACTAAATGGAGTTTATATAGCTTATCCTGTATATATTTAGAGATAAGAAGTTCATTTAGGGATTAGGGAACGCTTCTTGTATATGCACCATTAAGCACAGCACATCTGCTACTGAGTTGGCAATCAGCAGAATATTGAGAAAAGTTATAAAGGAATTTTTTTTTTGCACATTTGAACATAGTCGCTCTCTCACACATTTATAGTAAGGATATTTGCATATTAGAAGAATTAGATCAGAGATATGCAGCTCAACTACATGAGAAGACCATCGAATTATAAATTTTTCATGAAGTGATTGGTGGAGGAAGGGGAGGAGGAATACGAGATCTGAACTTTGCAATGATCTCCCATTCTCAGTCTCAGGAAGTAGATCAGTAAAATTCAAGAACACAAAATCAGAGATAAAGCCCAGTGCTTCCCTTGTAATGTTATGACTAGCTAATTCATCTATTTTACAAGCAGCATGGTAAAGCAAAATAACAATAATGAAATGGCAGAACAAGTAATAGATTATAAGTGTCCCCCTCTTTTCCCAGTTCATAATCAGATGATGTGGAAGGTTCCTACTGTAGTAATTCATACTACAAGTAGTCCTCAACTTATAACCGTACAGTGGCACTCAAAAATGTGACATCCAACCTATCCTCACTCTTATGACAATCACAACATCCTCACAGTTACATGATTAAAATTTGGGTGCTTGGCAACTGACATGTATTTAAGATGGTTGCAGTGTTCTGGGTCATGTGATCACTACATGCATCCTTCCTAGCCAGTTTCTGACAAAGGGGAGAGGGGGTGGTGGTTCAACAAAACTGCACTATAGCCTTTTGTCCAAGATCCATTTTCTCTCTAAATAAAAAGTTGTATGCACAATCAGAATAGGTTTGGTAAATCCTTGGAGTAATTTCTCTAAAACTTGGCCCTTCAGAGCAAAAGGCAGAGGGTGGTGGGGACAGTTTAAAAAACAGATTTCAAGGATGCATAACTCAACCCCTTACACACTAATTTAAAAGAAATGTGGCCTGCCTTTACCGTTTATATAATTCTAACTTAATTGCAAATTTAATTTTTTCATGACAACAAATGCCATTGTCATGGCATTTATTTATTAAGCTCATAATATGGCTGAAGATATAATAAAGCTGCATAGTGGAATAACAAAGATTCTCTCATTCCAGATTCAAGAATAAGTCAGGCTCTATTATTCATAGACTGACACAAGTTGGGTTGGGCTATTTTTGAATTAAGGAGCCATTTGCAAAATGAGTTCGGCAATTCTTACCCTGCTTATTCTGCACAACTTTCCACTTAGGGAAATGTCTTAAATAGTAGCCATACAGTAGTATGTGCTTGATTATGTATGTGTTTCTAATTATTGTAATTATTTCAAAATATTGGTGTTACAACACACACACACACACACACAGCAAATTCACATCTCTTAATGTCCTGCTTGTGATAGTATATATAGGATTACTATCAGAGCATATGAAAACAGGAAAATCAGAACATCATTTGAACTTTTTTTTCTGTTTTATTTTATAAAAGGGGAATATATTTACCACAGATTTTTATCTTGTCATAGATGAGACACTCAATTCAAAGATTCAAATAGACCTAATAATAATTCCTCCTCCTTTCCCCCCCTACAACAACAACCCTCTGAGCTGAGAAGCCCAAAGTCATTGTGCCTAAGACTGGACTAGAACTGACAGTCTCCTGGTTTCTAAGCCAGAACCTTAACCACTACAGCAAACTGGTTCTCACTTACTTGTACCTACAGATGCTATAAATATGCTCAAAAGTTGCCTTCTTGTCTCCAGTACATAAGACAGACAGGCTTCAGTTCTTGTCAACTGTTGTGGTAGTATTTTCTGACATGGTCCAAGGATAGCCTCAAGGTGTGTAAAAACTGCTAGGCTTTGTCACAAATTACTTTGGAGGGAACTCTAGTAACTGTAGTAACTTGAAACAGATATAAGAGAGGCAAGATAGGGCATGATATGTTTTATGCTGGCATAGTTTTCTGCTGACTCAAGGATGGACTATTCTTCCACTTGGCAGCAGTAAAAAGTCCATAGTCGCTGAATTGATTCAGAAAACTGAAGTCTCTTTAGATGCAGCACTGAATAGCGCATCTATATGTGCCTCTTTGCTATTGGCAAGGCTTCAGTCTTACTCGCACATGTCTGATTTGTTTGCTAATGTTAAATGTTGCTTGTTCCAGATAATGGCCTCTTTCCCTCTTTTTTCTGCCCTTTTGCTAATTAAATACTATGCTAAATAGCAATGCAATCTGACATTGAGAAATTAAACAAACAACTTATCTTTGAGGAGTCAGAAAGCGATAAGGAAAGTTTTCCCTGCTTAATATCTTAAAGGTTATCTTAAAAACACTATCCAGAAATGTAAATTAAACCATCCACAACCATCCTGTTTCTGTTTGGGTATGTTTAAAAAAGAGAGACTTACTGCTTTTCAGATAATTTATTTTCTCAAGCTGATCCTTCTTTAAAGATATTTTTCCTAATTTTCCAATAGACCATTTGCTTCCCAGTAGGTTAAGATTATTCTGTGTCTTGCACCTTGGGATATACAAAGTCTGTGGCCTTTTTCTATGTGCTGCTTCCCTAATAGTTTAAGGCTATTTGTCGTGGTTCCGACATATGTTGTCAAAGCAAGAACATCTGATGTTAGCAACGTTGACACTATTATTAAAAGCACAGAAGCAGGGCCAACATAAATACTTGCAACACTGTGATATACTGAAATAGATGACTGGTTCATCTAGACCAGATTTTACAGAGTTTCATCAAGCAGAAGTTTTGTCCGGTCCGTGACTAAAAAGTTCTTTAACTGGAGACAGAAAGGTGAGAAACTTAAGTTCACGCACTATATACTACTACCGAATTGTGCTTGACTGTTCCTGAATATATTAGATGAATTAGATTAACAAGGTGAACTGCTAGTCACCCACCATGGACCATATGCCCAGGTTTTTCCTTATATCATGCAATACAGTTTTATGTTCCAAGTAACCGACAGCTTTGCGTTAATGCAAATAATGTAGATATTTGTCTGATAAGCTAAAGCTTCATTCATACCTTCTTTGAGATGGTCATTGTTCAATAGAGTTTTGTACCTCAATATAACAATATACCATAAATGTTGGCATGTTACTGAAGGCACAAGGGACACATTTATGCCTCAGGATAAAAATATCAATGTGTATGACTCAACTGCAGGTGTCACTGTAAGATTTGGAATCAGAGCTGCTATCCTTTGGAGTAATTTTTGTTTCCTTCTTCAAAACACAGTGATGAAAGCAACAATAAAGGTGGGGGGGGGGGATAAAGAAGGGACAAGTGGAAATATATAACAAATGCTTTCAATGTACAGTTGTGTGCTTGCATGATAAACCAGACAGTATATTTGGAATTTCGGAGCTAGAAAGGGGAAAAGAAATGGCATTACTTTTGAGTGAAAAATATTTCAAAATATTCATTGCTTAAAAGGTGGTACTAGCGCCTTCCTCTCCCCTCATCAATGTGCAATTAAGAATGAATGAATAAAAAATATATTGATTTGATTACGGACCACAAAAATTATTTTTGCTCTCTAAGAAAATCAGTAGCTGCAAATGCATATTCACAAATCTATTTTTATTCGTAGATTTTTTTCCCCTCTCCCCATTTCTAAAGCAAAATATGAAATAAGCATAGAAGGATGAAAGCATTACAGGACTGTGCTATTTGGAGTGGGTTTTTTTTTTTACATGGGAATAAACAAGTAAGAGTTGCACTTAGATTAAAATCTATCAACTGACATAAAAATCATGAATATCTTGCTTAGTTTTTAAAACATTGCTACATTTTACACTGAAGTGCTTAACAAAGAAACACTATGAGTATGTAAATAATTTTTTTCTCTTTTAAAAATAAAGTTTTAACCTTCTACTTTCTGGTTTAATGTCTCAAATCCCAAGAAGAAAAAAAATATCTTGTTGGAAGCAAAAGAAGTTAGTATGAGAGATTGAACGCAACACAATAGTTTTAATGTTTGGGTTTCCAAATCACACATCAAAAGCTTTTTCATAGAAGGAATTTACAACAGAATATTTTCATTGTGACTATTAGTTGCTGTCTCTTTAGCCTCCCTCCTAGATTTTCTCTGCTGCCCCTAAATACATACTTTCAGATAATTCTTTAAGTTATTAATCTTGATATTTATTTTCTTGCTTTTTAAATCTCACACTTCACCTAAAAGGGTGCTACAGCAGTTTACAGAAATCAATAAAAATACTTTACATATATAACTATACCATATTCCTCAGTGACATTTAAGAGCTGTTTGTTTGTTTGCTTTCCAGATGGTAATGCTGCTTCCAGTGCTGTTACTGGCATCTCTCCCTCCCTCTCTTCCTCCCTCTCCCCCCCCTTCTCTCTTTTTTCCTCCTGAGCATCAAAATTATATTAGTCTGCTTCCATGCCAGTGTTCATTTCAGAAGTCCCAAGTCTTGGTAGACTGTCATCATCTGACACATCTTGCCTCTTCCAGTTCTAAGAATAGACAATCTGGATTAGCACATTGCAAAGTATAGCCTCTTTGAATAATTGTTCAGCCTTTCCAATTAAATATACGAGTACTGTAGGGCAATACCCCTTGAATGGCAGTGGTGGGATTTTGCATAAGAAGAAAAAAAATAATAATACTTTTTTGGGAAGGGGAGGGGAGAAATGGCTAAAAGGAACTGGAGGAGGAAACTAGTACAATTTGGACTTGAAATGGCCCATGCCCTAAAACCAAAGGGTAAATGTAAATCTCTTTTTTCAAGCACTGACTGGTGAAATCTACTAGGAACGTGTGACTTCGCCTCCAAGCGCATCATTCCATATTTATAACTGGCAAAGGAAATAGGCTTTTTCCTTCGTCAGGTGTGTTCAGCTAAATGTGGCCCCTTTAATACTAAAGAACAGCTCATCTGGTATTTTTTCTTTAATTCCCAAATTGTTAAGGGAATAGGAGATAAAAGATGCATGCTTAGAAAAAAAAGAGGAGAAAAAAGGAAGAAGAGGCAGCAGCAATCCTTCACAAAGATCTTTTTAGTGTCAACGTAAATGCATACAAATAGCAGATGATGATCTCTTTTATTGGGCTAACATTTATCCAGTAATATCCACACACTCTTAAAACCATTTGAGACCTTCTCTTCAGGTGTTCATTTGAATAGAAATAGCTGAATGAGTGTTTTTTATAATTGATCCCCTGAGTACTGAAAGTCTAGTGCAGCATAACCAACATTTTCCCTCATTGCAGATTTTTTTAACCAAATTGCTACTCTGCAAAATTAGAATTTTTTTTGTACACTTTTGATAAAGAAAATTAACCTCCCAGATGCCAAAAATCCCTTCTTCAGAAGTAATTCCCACTGGTTTTAGTGGGGCTAATGCTCAGGTTAAATAGATATAAGATTGCTAGCTCAAAAATTGTTAAAACAATCCATGGAATTTTGCAACGAACAGCTCCTTCTGATTCCAAATGTTATGTTCACCAGTAAGCACGAGAAGAAGCCCAATGATTAAGCCATGTTTTAAATGTATGACTGCATAGTATCTCCATGTTGGAAGAAAGCTAGCAAACCTGTTTGCTTTGAAAACCAAGGCAGAATTTGTGTCCCCCCCCCCCCGTCTTTTCTTTCATTTACATAAAAAGAAATATCTTCAGAATTAGCACTGATGTGTCTCTTTCGTGCATATCTCCTGGGGGGGGGGAAACGGGGTTGCAAGTACATTTTAAAACTCTGCTTTCTAACTTGAAGTGTTTGTCAGCAAACCTGAATCTTCCAGCTAAACTTTCATTTTTGAATGCAAGTATCTGTGAAAGCTAGGGGTGATTTGAAAAGAGAGAATGATTTGAAAGATATAGTGATTTTCAATCTTTATCTAAAAAAACTTTTAAAATGTGAGAATAAAATAAAAGGTTCTATTATATTCTACAGAATGCTGTATTAAAGAGAGAGAGAAAAGAAATCTTGAACAGCAATTGTTATAAATGGCTATCCCCTTTAAACCTGAGATTTGTAGATGCTGAAATCAACCTCTTATAGCAAGGCTTGCCTGAATAGTTTTTAAAAAGTAGCAGAGGGAGAAGATATTATGAATATGTGAGAAAATCAGTTAGCATTTGTATGTTATGTAGAAAATGCTTGAATATAAAGAAAATACTAGGTAGCCACTAGAGAGATCCACTTATGTTCATGATACAAGCACTACAAACATCAATTCTATCAAACCATCATCAAGTACAAGATCCATCTTTAATTTAATCCTGCCAAATTGAGAGTCATTTTATTTGTGATTGTGCAGAGAGAAATTATGTTACTCTGCGCTTGCCTTGAACCTTACCCTCACCCCTCTCTTGCTCTGTGTATTATTGAATAGCACAAAAGCTTGTGCTTGCTACTACTGATTCTTTATTTTTTTCTTTGTGCCAGATTATTCAGATCAACCTTCATGAGGTTCCTTTCAGTGCCTTTTGCTAAAAAGAAGAAATTATGTATTCATTTCTCTATCTACCTCTCATCAGAGTATTTACTTGTACATTGATCTGGATTAATCACCATAGGAGAGAAGAGCATTCTATACTGTTTCGAGTATATTTCTGACTCATGTGAGAGGACCTACCTAAATTCACACAATCACATAACTACAATTGCTTCTTTCTTGCTTCAGTAATTCAGTACATGAAGCCTGAAATGATATGTGACTACCCCACTTTTCATTTTAGGGAAAGGGGAAAAAAGCCATTATGGCTATAGTAATAATTCTGCAAATGAAACGGGAACAGCCAAGACTGTAAAACCTTAGAAATGTCTGAGCAAAGGAAGGCGACAAGACCCTGTCATTCCGTTTCTATTTTTATGGCATCAATGGATGTATTTAAAATACATGGAAGGAGTTTCCTGAAGAAAACTTCTCCAAGCACAACTTACAAAAGAAAATGGAAAGTATAAAATAATGGTGTGTCCATATTAATGTACATATACACATTGTTTCCTTGCTATAGGCTGGATGGAATGGAGAACAAGGGAACAAAATTGTCAAGAAAAGGTGAAATTTCCTCTGAAATTTGCAATAGGGGAGGAAGAGAGGTTGTGAACATCTCATTGATGGTACAGAGTGAACCAGCAATTGGTTTTCTCTCTTTTTCATACTACAATGTCCCATGCCTGCTTATCTGATCCATCTACTAAGTGTTTTTGATTTTAAAATTATACTTCCCCTCACTGCTGCAAATATGCACAAGAAATTTTTAATGGAAAGGAGAAGCATTTTAATAGAGATGGGCAGTTCCTTTAGCCAGCTTGAGCTCTTAATAAGGGGCATATATAATTTCTCCTCTTCCTATTGCAAATGTTTAAAGAAATTCTTCCACTAAGAAAGAAGCATAGAAAACAATGCCTCTTTCACAGGAATGCAAAGAATTTCTCCACTGTGCTAGCCACATTCATCAAGCATTACCATTAGCAACTGTTTTTTAAACACAGGAAAAAGCAATATCGTTATCAACGCTAAAAACAGCAATAGTTGATAGCAGTTTAAATCCAACACAGCATGGAAATCATCATGAAATGGATTTTTGATTTTTGCTTGCTGTTAATGCAGAATATGGAGAGCCTTGCTTGCATGTGATCTGAAATCTGCTTATCCTGCAAAATAAATTATGGAGTTATTCATGAAAGGAACTCTTTTTATAAACTCAGTTTATTTGACAAAGTGGCCACTTAATACGCAGCTTAGTGCATTTTTTTTTCTCAACTCAGAACCCACCATATGAGTTGAACTTTAAATTATGCAATCCCTGGCCCTCAAAGATTGTCTTCCCACCCACCCCCATATCTACTTTAGATTTTATAGGAAAAATTGTTACCAGATGCTAACCTGCCAGAAGAAGCAAAAAACAGGAATTTAGAACCATAAGCAGACCCATGGTTCAGCAAATGGAGGAGTAGGAAAGGAGGACAAGAGAGAATCCTATATAAGGAGAAATATGATACTAAAGCATTAACAAGAAATTAGAAATCGCAACTCCAAAAGATTTAAAAAGGAAGGTGCCCTAAAAAAAAAGGGAGAGAACAAGGAAACAAACTACCTTGCTGGTTCCTGCCTTCCCTAGAAACCCTTTAGGACAGGTGCTCCTGCCTTTAAGAGAGCAAAGTACTATGAACAATAAGTGCTTAATAGCAGAATGCAGAAAGAAAGCCCCTGTACCTTGGAAACATCTTTAAAGACATTTCTTCATGCCCTAGTTCCCTCTACTCACCAACATTTTCTTTCTTTTCCCTTTCCTTTAAGCTTGTCCTCTAATTTTGCAATTGTTTACTGCATTTCAGATGTTCAATTTTGTAATTTCTTAGCTAAAGACACCAACTAAGGCTAATCTTATACTTCTCAAAAAACTGAAAGGAGTTATAGCTTGAGTGTTGTGGCATGGCCCAGCAGTAAATGAGAATGGGAAGTATGATTCAACAGTATCTGGAAGCAGAGTAGATGGGGTGTTACTGCAAATACCCTGGGGCTAGATTTGATAGAGTTATCCAGATAAAGGTAACTGTGTCTTGGGACCTGTTTTCTTGGAGAAATTCTCATGGTGTTTTGGCCTCCAAATTTGATAAAGCTTCCTGAGGATTTCTTAGTTTGATTCTCATAGAAACATAGTTGAAGAATGGAGCTCAAGCTACTAAATTGTGAAAGTCTAGAAATCCTGAGTGTTAAATTCAGGGACATACCCCAAAGCCCAAATTAGGTACAACACAACTATACTGATCTCTTAACATTTTTGACAGGGATTCCTGCATTCAAATTATCAGAAACATACATCCAGTAGCATCTGGCTGAAAATGCATCTCTAGTCCAAGATCCCACGTGGAATGGCAGGTAATCCTGCTTTATTACAGTATAACTCAAAGAGATTGGTAAATTCAACCTTATGCAAGTTTGCAATTGAGACTGGATCTTTTTCTGATCTTCTCTCTCTCCCCCTCCCCCTCTCTCCCTCCCATCCCCCCTCTCTCTCCCCCTCTCAGTGCAGTAACTATAGCTAGTAAGTGAGTTAAGAAATGGTCACATTACTTGTTTTTGTTAATAGACCATTCTGAACTTAGTTTATGTTTTTCAGGACATTATATATTACAGTTTGCTCTCAAGCAGGGCATCCTAGCCCCAACTCATGTTTCCCTTTTTTTGTCTAATTGATACTGTGTTCCATGGTCAATTAATATAGTGTCCACCAGAAAACCATGAGGAATGATCTCTGGCTTAAGTTCAAATCTTTAGCCAATACAATGTAAGAAAATATGCAACAGATGAGTTGAAGTCTTGCTTCCATATTCCTAAGGCAGCAAGCCATTAAAAGTATAGAACTTATACTGTGACACATCTGTTCAGGTTCAAGAAGGTGCTTCAAAGATGTTTCCTATAGGCACAGCCTAAGAGGAACAACTACATAGATATTGCAGAGTTCTTATCCTCTCTCTGATTTGTGAAGGTTTCTCAGTGGCAACAGAGCTTACCTTTAATATGGCACATAGTGAAGTAGCCATTTTGTCTGCCTGTGCAGAAAAATAGTATAACTATCTTCCAGAATGTCACTCAGAAAATCCTCTCTGAGTAACACTACAAAGTAACCAGTTGAGATAGCAAGACACTTGTAGAGAGCCGTTATTTAAATGTATTTATATAGAGACTGGGAGATTAATGAGTGGAGGCTTAGCTTTAATTTGCCAGATGTCATCAGCTGTTTGAATTGGCTGCTTACTGTTGAATTGTAAGGCTGGACTTGTTTTCATTCTTTATATAAAGTTCTTTCTGAGTTTCTCTTCAGCTTATTCATAAGAAATTCCTTTTCAGATAATGAGCAATCTTTGGACTATTTCATATAAAGACAGGTGTCCTCTCTTTCAGTGTTCTGATATGCATTAAGTGAAAGAGAAGCAGCATAGCCTCTCACTTGCCCCTTTTTACCTACAAACTCCTTCCCATTAAAACCAGTGGAAGGGAATTAATATGTATCAACTCCAAGGCTGGATACTCCCATTTTATAGACATGTCCAGATCAGCATTCATGCCCATTCACTCAGCACGCCAGCCTCATTTTACATTTCTTCAACACTGAACTTGGACGTATCTTTCTCTCTCTTTCACTGGGTGTGAGAGGAAATTTGGCATACTTCGTACTCACCTAAGATTAATGTATAAATATATATTATAATGTTCTGTTTTCTCTATTGTAGACTCAATGGTTATATTAAATAATTCTGAAGCATTTGTGGGTGACTTCACTGTTAAATCAGAATTATGAGTCTTTTCCTGTCGTGATGGCAGCAGTGATAGCATCAGCATCAACTCATCACATGCTAGCTTTCCAAAACATCTGTCCGGTGGTAGTTAGAAATTTGGCCTAGATATATATTTATATTCGTTTTTAAACAAAAATGAAATAACAGAAATACCATCAGGTCCAAATTATATAAAAATAAAACAATAATCCAAACTTAATCTGTGTTTTAATATTATCATGTGTGTGTTATTCAAAGAAGATATACATGTTCACATACAATGGTCAACAGCATCTTCATTTCTAGCTCTTATGCATAATCATTGTCTTCAAGATATTATAGAACTCTTTGTATAGCAAAGAGTAAAAATATAAATAAAAGAATAAGACATTCAGAGATTACCAGTACTGTATATATATATATCATGATTGTAAGAATCAGGTTATGACATATTGATGTTTCCATGTTTTAAAAAACATAAATACATCAATTCTTTTAATTCACTTTCCTTTTCTTATCATACCATGCTATATGCAATCTAATGTTTTTCTATTTATCTTATGAAATATTTTTTGGTGTTTTAATTTCCTGTATAACTTGTACAGCTTTTATTGACCTTATTTAACAAATTTATTTATTAAATAGACTTATACAATCATCCATCTACCAGGAAGAATTTTGGGATGCACACAAAATAAAACATGATATGATTTTAAAAAAAAGCTAAAACAATAAAAAATATTGCAGTCCTTTAAAAATTACATTCGTTCACCAACCACCTAGGGCCAAATTTATCAATATGATGGCCCCTATTGTTTATTTTAGTATATTTAGTATAAAGTCAACTTTTCAAATGCTAAAATTTTCTCTAAAATTTTAAATATTACATTAAAAATAAATTTATTTTAATACTCAGAGTCACAATACTGTAGCTCACCTATCAGTTCTTCCTTGATATAGAATTTCTGTAGTCCTATGGAAGAACATGAGAGGGAAAAATAAGCTCTTCCCTGTTGCTTTGATTACCATAGCTTTGGTGCTAGGATAGGGGGGGGGGGAGGCTAGTATGATTATTAAAATGAATGTGAGAAAAGGCTGCGAAATGTTGCAAACAATTGAGTAAGCAAATGAGAGGCACATGGGCTGATGAGAAGGGAACAATCCTTACCAAAAAGAGAAGACAGTAAGAGGTAGATTGGTTCACCTAGGAATTAGCCAACCATATCTGCCTTCACTGCATAGATCGTAAAGGCAAGAAGCAGGTTATACTGTCTATACCCGTCTGTCCCCATTGCTAACACGTTACAATTAATATTATAATTTCTGAAACTGGCTTAAGAAACATTTAACATGCAGTGCAGAATTGTCCTAAAACCAGGTTTTAGCATAGGTAGTCAGTAACTTACTCAAAGAAGAAATGCAAGATCGGAAGATGTGGAGAGACCTGGCCTATAGAATTGCCAAGAATTGGACACGACTGAATGGGATAACATCATCATCAGTCAATAGTATAGCTTTAGACTCTGGTCTCAGAGAGTAGATTGCAAACCATGAGGGAATAGATGTGTTAAAGAATTCATGCAGGAAGAATAGTGGATCCTCCTCCCATCTTAAATCACGAGGTTCCTGGGATTACTTTTTGACTGTGAATTTGTAGACCTCAGAATGGAAAGCAAGTTGCTCTACAGCAGTATTTCTCAACCTTAGCAACTTTAAGATATGTGGATTTCAATTCTCAGAATTCCCCAGCCAGCATGTTAAGGTTGAAAAATACTGCTGGAGATTTTTAAAGCTGCTACTTTCCCATTCCTGTCTGCAGGGACCAGGAAAGCTTTTTTTTTTTTTTTTGCACATAAAACGTGTATTTCCACCCACCTCTAGACATTTCCTATTCATTTTCTGTTAAGATAATTCTAAGGAAATAATCTTCCAACATTCAGAGGCAATATTTCTTTTTTAAACAAAATCAAAGAAGGTGTGAAAAACTCGTCAAGTCTTCATCTTCATAGATAGCATTGTCAATTCCTCTTTTGGAAGGGTTATCTTTTCCATTCCCTTACTTTTGGAAAACGTGCTGTTAGAAGAGGCCATAGCCATGTTGTCTGAGTATCACAATGTCCCATTTAAAAAATATTTTCAGCTGATTGAGCTGTCCAGTTGAGTGGAAAGGGCGGATGGGATTAAGGCCCTGGCCTGAGCAGACCCAGCTCCCAGCCAGCTGGCAAGAGAATGGGTCTGAGCCAGGTAATTATTGCCTAGTGCAGAGGTCGGAGCCTCTGTGAAGCTGATGTCCTAATGAAACACAAATGGGACATCTGTGTTCAGGAGTTCAGGAAAGCCAAGAGAACAGAACTTTGCCAAAGTCTATGTACTTCAGAAAGAAAAATCTCTTTTGTTGCCAAAGACCAGTATTTTTAAAACATGATTTTATTATCTTTTAAAAATATATGCTTTACGAGTTTTACAGTTTTTTTTAAAAAATATATCCAAGTTCTATTGTGCTACACAAAGTTAAGTACTTTACTGTTGATATGATCACATTGGATTAATATTGGATAGATACTAATACTGACTGGGTTCACACTTCATGATTCCTTTGACCTTAGCTACTGAACAAATAATGATTGACTGGGTTTACACAACAGCACCATGTTTTAGAAACCTCCCATTTGGATATGACAATAAACTCTATGTGAATCCATTCTTGAAGAGAATTCAAAAATTGCAACACTGACTTGAAAAATGAAACTATTTAGTTGCAGCTAAGCAAGTCTAGACTCTGGGTTTTTCTCCACTGCTTAATTGAAGTGCTATCTAACTGAGTTTTAACTGAAGAAAGCTATAGAAATCTCCCCATAAGTCAGGCATGTCAAACTCGCGACGTCACGTGATGCCCCACAATGTATTGGAGCTTTTTCGACATTGCCGGCAATAGGGTGGGTGCGGCTCCGGTATGATGAAACCGGCCCACGGGCCGGCAGTTTGACACCCCTGCCGTAAGTGGAGAGCTCTACTTATAACCTTAGAAGTAGATCAATTTTACTTACCTTGAAATTGTCATGAATTTCTATGAGCTTTATGGGGAAAACATTGAGGCCTAGTTCGGTGTAGTGTTTAAGGCACCAGACTAGAAACCAGGACACTGAGAGTTTTAATCCTGCCTTAGGCATGAAAGTTGGCTGGGGGACTTTGGATGCCTATGAACATACCATAGCTAGATGCAATTGAGAAGACTCAAAAAGTTGCAGTTCTACCGATTCTTTGCAATATACGATAGGCTGTATGTGAGAAATAATATTAATAGCCATTTTAAAAAATTATAATAAAAACTTAAATAAAGCCTACTCAAAGTGATTATTTACAATAGTCTTTGACTTACAACCACTTTAGTGTCCCTTTAAAGTTATGACAATGAAAAAAAATAAATTATGACCCATCCTCGCTCTTAAACCATTGCAGCCTTCTCACAATCATGTGAGAAAAATTTGGGCATTTTGCATCTAGTGTGTATTTATGAGAATTTCAGGATCCTGGAGTCACATGTTTGCTATTTGAGACTTTCCCAGCCAGCTTCGAACAAGTAAAGTAAGTTTAGGAAATCAGATTCACTTAACAACCATGTGATTCATTTAACTGCAGTGATTTGCTTAATAGTTACCTTGCTTAGGAATGAAAATTCTGGTCTCAGTTGTGTTGTAAGTCGAGGCTTTAATAAATGTCACTTCTACACAGTTCTTCACATACCTGTCCATCATGCTGTTTCCCCTTTTTGAGTAAAGCAAACAATAGCTCTCAGAGGAGCTATTCACACAGGATGGATGAACTAGCCACTACCCCAGTATAAGTGGTCCTTGCTCATTGACCACAAATGGAATGGACAACTAGGTTGCAAACCACTGTGGTCACTGGAAAAATCACATGACCATGATGGGCTAAGAAACATAGTTTCCATTTAGCTGTTAGGTGAAGCTATGTAAATCTTAAGTGAAATATCACATCACTGTGACTTTTAGTAGTAGGCTTGTTTAATCCAAACATATTTCTCAGTTGTTTGACCTAAACTGATGGAGTTGTGTCCCAAAGGTGCTTTTTTTTATGGAGTCATGGTTTTATGGCACAATAGTCCAATCCTGGATCCAGGTTGCAAACACAACCACTCAGTAAGAAACAAGACTGCCCCAAACTACCAATCTAAAAAGCTAAAAGAAAAAAAAATGATCCCAGAGAAAAAAGCAAGCAAGCACATTAAATCTTGAGCTCCTAAAGCAGTGGTTCTCAACCTGTGGGTCGGGACCCCATTTGGGGTCAAACGACCATTTCACAGGGGTCGCCAAACCACGCTGTCCGCCATTTTTTTCCCTTTTCCCTAGCTGTCCTACTCCCTCTTATTGGTGGCCACACTCACTTGGGGGTCAGCACAACATGGGGAACTGTATTATGGGGTCACGGCATTAGAGAGGTTGAGAACCACTGTCCTAAAGGTTACAGAATTCTTAAACAACTTGGTGCCCAACAGAAAGTGCTTCTCAGTAAACCCAGTATCTCCTACATCTTCAATCTGATGTAGGTTGACTCTATTATTCCTTTGTAATGAATAATGATGCTGTCCTTACTCTTGTAAGGGATTCTCAGTTAAGGAAAGCAATTAGTGAATCTCCTGGCTTTTCAAATCATCCTTCTTAACTTGTGATCAGACAAGATTGGGAGACCATAGGCTGGTGCTTAACATAGTTGGTTTACAATTGCCTCAAAACCAAATCACCATTGGTGATTGGTATGGCCTGTTTCTGAACATTGATTCTATTGTTTTTTTGAAAGTATGCTGTGTCCAAAGAGTCCAGCTGACAAATCCTAGGAATAGAACATGGGTGCAGAATGAAGAGGTGGGAATAATCAACCCCAAGCCAGCTCCATTCTTGATTATTGTTCCAAAGGATCAACACCACTAACAACAAGTAGCATAGTCAATAGTTGGAATTGGAAGTAGCTTATGGAGTAATCCAGTGGTGTACAAGTAAGCAAAACCACAATATCTAAAAGATCTAATGCTGTCCCTAATGCTGCTCCATCTTCAAAAAAGGAAAAAAATGGATCCAGGAAATTACAGACCTATCAGCCTGACCTCAATACCTGGGAAGATTCTGGAAAAGATAATCAAACAATGAATCAGTGAACATCTACAGCAATGTTTCTCAACCTTGACAATTTTAAGGCATGTGGACTTCAACTCCCAGAATTCCACAGCCAGCATTGCTGGCTGTGGAATTCTGGGAGTTGAAGTCCACATGCCTTAAAATTGTCAAGGTTGAGAACCACTGATCTACAGGCAAACAAAGTCATTACTAAAAGCCAACACAGGTTTGTGATACCATGCTCAATAGTAGTAACTGTGAGAGGACCTCGGAGTCCTAGTAGACAATCACCTAAATATGAGCCAGCAGTGTGCTGCAGCTGCCAAAAAAGCTAACACAGTGCTAAGCTGCATTAACAGAGGTATAGAATCAAGATCACATGAAGTATTAATACCACTTTAAAATGCCTTGGTAAGGCCACACTTGAAATAATGCATCCAGTTTTGGTCACCACGATGTAAAAAAGATATTGAGGCTCTAGAAAGAGTACAGAGAAGAGCAACAAAGATGATTAGGGGACTGGAGGCTAAAACATATAAGGAACAGTTGCTGGAATTGGGTATGTCTAGTTTAATGAAGAGAAGTACGAGGGGGGACATGATAGCAGTATTCCAATATCTCAGGGGCTGCCACAAAGAAGAGGGAATCAAGCTATTTTCCAAAGCGCCTGAAGGCAGGATAAGAAGCAATGGATGGAAACTAACCAAAGAGAGAAGCAACCTAGAACTAAGGAGAAACTTCCTGACAGTTAGAACAATTAGCCAGTGGAACAACCTGCCTCCAGAAGTGGTGAATGCTCCAATACTGGAAGTTTTTAAGAAGAAACTGGACAGCCATTTGTTCGAAATGGTATAGGGTTACCTGCCTGAGCAGGCAGTTTGATTTGATGACCTCCAAGGTCCCTTCCAACTTTATTATTATTATTATTGATCATCGCACAGTCAGCCAGATGTTCAGACTGGATTTGGCATTTTGTCTACCTATCGAGTTCTTACCCAGGACCTGGGATAGGCAGATGTGGATGTTTGATGGTATTACAGATATCGTCGCAGGATGGAAGCAGTTCCTAGTAAGGCTGCCTTTTGCACTTGACTAATAGCAAATTTGTCAATGCCAATGGTGTTCAAGTGGTGCTCCAGTTGTTTTGGGATTGCACCCAAGGCGCCTATGACTATTGGTACTACCCTTGCTTGCTTTTGCCACAGTCTTTCTATTTCTATTTGTAGGTCTTTGTATTTTGTTATCTTCTCCAGTTCTTTCTCGTCTATTCTGCTGTCTCCAGGCACTGCAACATCCACTATCCAGACTTTTTTGTCTTTCTTATCGACAATTGTTAAGTCTGGGGTATTATGTTGCAGGTGCTTGTCTGTTTATTATTATTATTATTATTATTATTATTATTATTATTATTATTATTATTATTAGCCACTCCTCTTGCAGCTCCACAATAGGGGAGGAGGAACAAATGTTTCTAGTAATAGTAATAGTAGTAAAGTTGGAAGGGACTTTGGAGGTCATCTAGTCCAACCCCCTGCTCAGGCAGGAAACCCTACACCATTTAGGACAAATGGCTGTCCAGTCTCTTCTTAAAAACTTCCAGTGTTGGAGCATTTACTGCTTCCGGAGGCAGGCTGTTCCACTGATTAATTGTTCTCACTGTCAGGAAGTTTCTGACAGTGTTTTTTTTTTCTTTCAGACACTTTTTAATCTTATAACTGGTTCTTCCTTTGTTCCCAGCTCTCTTCAAGGTTTTTTGCAATTCAAAGAAACAACTTTGTTTCTAGGCATTCTGTCATTTTCTGAATCCTTATTGTTAGTCTTCTATTCTCTGATTCTCCACTAGATTTCAGCAGTTGTTATTTTTTCAGTTTTTTTTCAATCAAAAAGTTATTTTTGTTATATATTTTTATAATTCCATCAAAAATTCTTTAGGGTATAATCTTGACAGTTTTTTAATCCCTAGATTTGTCCAGACTGTAATATTTTAAATCAAATTTTAGTATATCTCTTTCCTCCTTTAATATTAATTCATCACTTCCATCTGTAAGGGAATAGGGATATAGTCCCCTCCCTTCATCTCTGGAGGTTTTCTTGCTTTGGGGATCTTTTCAAGGATTTAGTTAGTAGATAGAAGAAAAAAGATCAGTACTCTCACCAATTCCAAGCACACTGTTCACTGATGTTCAGGTTTATGTTCTGGGACTTTGGCTGCAAGTAGCTTGGGCTAGACGCTGATCTCATGCTAGCCTTTCTCCTGTTGGGTCCGGAGGGCTTTTCCCAAATCAAATGAAGTGATTGCCATCACTTCGTGATCAACGGGGTGCTCCTCCTTCATGGTCACCTCTTCAGGGCGACATCAAACCCATCTAGGGTCCCCCTACAGGACGAAAGTAGCCATGGGGAGTGGAAGTCTGCTCTCACACGGCTATGCGCTATAGGCGCAAAACCGGAAGTCACGAGTGATAAACTCTTTAGAGAACAAAGGTGCTTTTTCATAAGGCAACTGGACTTTCTTTTTTTCTTTAAAGACATTTCGCTTCTCATCCAATAAGCTTCTTCAGCTCTGACTAGATGGTAGTGAATGGAAGGATTTATACTCGTTGCAGGCAGCTGGTCATTTGCATTCTTTTAGAGAGTTGTTGAGGCCACCTGGAGGTTTATCTGTGTCCTCAGAGTCACCTGAATAGTGCAGATGGATGTGGAGCCTTCTTAGAACTGGTAAAAAGACTGTGTTGTAGACCAGAAATAGATGATGTTGTATTCCTCCCCCTTTGTTGAGAGAGAGCTGTTTTGACATAGATGGCCTCTTTGAACCTCTTTCGAACCAGCAGTCCTCTCTGTCCAAAATGTGGACTTTGTTGTCTTCAAAAGAGTGCCCTTTATCTATTAAATGCGGATGGACTGCTGAATCTTGTCCTGATGGGTTTGTTCTCCTATGTTGTGCCATACGTTTATGAAGTTGTTGTTTCATTTCCTCAATGTACAGATCTGCACATGGTTTACTGCATTATACTGCATATATTACGTTTCTCAGTTTGTGTCTGGGTGTTTTATCCGTGGGGTGGACAAGCTTCTGCCTTAGAGTATTTTTGGGTTTAAAATGTGCATGTATGCTATGTTGGCTGAATATCCTCCTGAGCTTTTCTGATATTCCTGCAGATAAACCTCCAAGTGACCTCAATGACTCTCTAAAACAATGTAAATGACTAACTGTCTTCAAGGAATGTAAATCCTTCCATTCCCCACCATCCAGCCAAAGCTGAAGAAGCTTCTTGGATGAGAAGTGAAACAAAGAAAAACAAGAAAGTCAAGTTATTCTCCAAAGCGCCTGAAGGCAGGACAAGAAGCAATGGATGGAAGCTAACCAAAGAGAGAAGCAACCTAGAACTAAGGAGAAACTTCCTGACAGTTGGTAGTCTGAGAGAGACCTACAGAATGAGTAAAGATGTAAAAGAAATTTTGCTTTTCTACTTTTTCTTTTATGTTTCTGTTAGAAAAAGAAATAACAGAAGTTCTGTCTAAGAAAGGTAGAAACTCAAACATTCAGGAGACAGAAATGTGTCTTTATTCATTATATGGTTTGTTTCACTACTCCAGTGGTTCTCAACCTGTGGGTCAGGACCCCATTTGGGGTCAAACGACCATTTCACGGGGGTCTCCAAACAACGCAGTCCGCCATTTCCCCCCCCCCTTTTCCTTAGCTGTGCTACTCCCTTTTATTCTATTGGCTTTTGAAAGCCAATAGAATAGACTCTCCTGAATAGAGTCTAATTCTATTGGCTTTCAAAAGCCAATAGGAATTGTCCAGGCTGTCTCTGCCCTGCTGAGCCCACCAAAAGTCCCATTCTGCAAACGGTGCTGCACCAGTTGAGTAGTCCTCGACTTACGACCAGTTGAGTAGTCCTCGACTTACAACCGGTTGGGGGGTCACGGCATTAAAAAGGTTGAGAACCACTGCACTACTCAGTGTTCTAAGTAACCAGCTGATCTGTCGAATTATAAATTCTTTTTAAAGAACTCTCTTTTATTAGCATTGTTTGAAAGTATTTCCTCTGCCTAGGGCATTAGACTGTTTTGGCAGGGAAACATCAGGTACACTTTGGATTCATTTTATTCCTTCTGGCTTGATTTACTTCCAGCAACATTGAGGCAAAACTGAGAGCAGAATGAGACTGGGAATCTATAAAGCATTAGTGAAATGTTACATTCTGCTAACAGTTCCCTCAAAACTGAATAATGCCAATTTAACTGATTTTTCATAACACCACTACTTCCAGGAACTTTTTCTTGAAGAAAACCTCAAGGAATTTATTTGATAGCAAGGGACAGTCCATAGATCTTTTCTCAGGCTGATAAATGTGATGGTGCATGGAAGAATTGGAATTATGTTGAGAAACTGTGATCTAAATTTTCTAGAATTGAAACATTGCCTTAATTAAATTCCTGGACACACTGGTTTTATTGATCATATAAAGTCACCCTCCCAGATATATAAAAAAAGTGCTTGTGTTCTTGGTATATCACACCAAGTCATATAAACATACAGCATATCATTGCCATTTCATCTTTCCCAGTGTCCCAGTGAAGTTCCAGAAATGAGGACTTTTTCAGGATTGATTTCCTTCGGAGGAAAAGTCACAGAAGTTTAAGGCATGCAATTTGTAATAATTTATCCTTTAATTTTTATTCAAGAAAGTTTTATTATTAGTCTGGCATATAAATGTTGACTCAGTAAATTAAAAACCCTTTTAGTTGTGCTGTTTTATTGGTTTTCATTGCTTTTTTATTTTCATGTTATTATAGGCTGTTTTGTAAGAAAGCAGTTTTGTCTCAAAATGGTGTGTGTGTGTGTGTGTGTGTGTTTGTGTGAAATCAACTACAAACACTGCCTCCCCACTTCTTTCAACCTCACTGTTAGTACTACAGTGTAAATATAAGCTCAGCTGATCTTAATTAATCATTCAGGTTTCCCTAACTTGCTGCTGCCAGATAGTTTAGGACTAGAATTTCTTGCCTTCCTAACTAAAGTACTTACTTTATTCAGTATTTATTGTTAGTGCCCAAGACATCATGTCTAAGAAGGAACCAAAGTGCTGATGCAGAATGTTACATGCTTTCTGGAATTTTTCAGCTTCTGAAAAATTCCTGACACTGGCCTCACCTGAAGATCAGGTATCCTTTTTAAGAAGTACTTTGAGAAGTACAAGATGTTGGGTAAAATTACTGATTGCATCCCACAGCCACATGTATTTATGCAAAGTTTTAATTTCCCCTCCACTGGGGGTGACCCTCTCCCTGTGCACAAAGAATTCATTATGTATATGCACAGGTCCTCTCAGAGTTTGCAACGTTGCAGTTTATATAGTAAGAATAATAGGAATTTGCTAATTCACAGGCATTTTATCGTGACTGAGTCAATGGTTTTAACATTCCCAAATTATTAATATTATAACATGGAGTTGCTCTATATGGGAGAATATATTACAATGTTTGGCTACGGGCCGGTTTTCTTCTGTGATCAGAAAAAATCAGATGACTACAAATCAACTTTTTAATCTTAAATCAAATTTTCTGTAAATTTTCCACACATACATACATCCCGCAGAAACACACACACCTTTTAACTAGTGAGCAATTTAAAGACTAATAGGATTCATCCATAATTACACAGTTAAGTAAAATTTATGTATGAAGGAATTAACTGATTTCCCTCAGGGCAATATAAAACATAGAGACAGCGTGCTCTCTCTCTCTCTGGTTAGATGCAATGAAGGGGGCTGAGGGGGAAGAAAGTACCATCTCAGTGTTTAAAATACTTTGTCATCCTTCTGTAGAGTCAGTTAGGTGCTGGGAACCGAGAGGCACCCACATGGAAGTTTATTTACTGATCCTCAAATGACTGATACAACAGATCTTTGCTTTGTTTGGAATAGAAAACTTGAACAGCTTGTCCGCACCTCTCCACTCGGACATTAAATCAACATGGCTCTATTAGTGTCCGTAGGATGCCAGCTGAGCCATCTCTAAGCCTGTCACCGTGATGTCTTCATCTGTAACCAGAGCAGACGTGAGCTCCTGGCAGCTTCGGGAGGTGACAACAAATCCAATTAGCTACTCTCCATGGCGCCACAATGCTACTGTGAAACGGCCTGACAGGGAGGGTGGCTGCAATACCCTGCACAGTGGGGCATATCCTTCATAAGGGGGGAGAAAAATCACTAGCAAATGCTTAATTGCTGGAATGACTTTCCAGGCGCCTGTTGGAACCTTTACACACAATCTGGTCAGAAATGTGAGCTATCCTTGGGGGTTGATTGTTGCTGTTGCTGTTCCAAAGTGGGGCGTGGAAAGGGCAGGGGGGTTGCATGAAGAGGAGCACCACAGGCCCTGTACAGATAGTTCTCTGAACACATACTCAGCTCTTTCAAAAATGGGTTTGCTCTCTCAAAATCCTACAAAGAAACCCAAGAGCCCCTCTGTTCTGCTTTGGTGACGATGCACACGGAGATGACACCTTGCAATGTTATTGTTGGTGGGAACTCCACATAATCTGGGGCTTAAAGCCAAAAGACAGACGCAAACCCACTGTTCCAGATTTCATCTCTCTTGGAAATTAAGGAGGGAGGGGTGGGGAGGGGGAAGCAGAATTGGAAGGAAATGAGGCTGCTCCAAAGCTTTTAAATGTAGGATGTGAGAGGATGATGGTAACTTTCCAAAGCTGCAACTTGGCCGTCTGTGCTTGGACTATTGTTTAAATGCAGGTTTTTCTCTCAAGCAAATTAGCTAGCAGGAAAATAAAAAAGTTTGCATTTTCCCTAAGTTGCCAATTTCTCTTGAAGCATAAGGTATTAACCCTTGCTGGTATCATTATTTATCTCAAGTTAAGCTCCAAAACGTTCCTCCACATAACAGTAGGCTTTTAATTCACCATTTACATGTACCTTTACATACTCTAAATGTATTTACATTACCAAAATAATATAAATGATTTTACAACTTAATTGTTTGGCCTCACTAAATAATTATAGTTTATAGGATTTTTTTGTTTTTCTTTTTGTTTTAAAAATAAGCTCAGTGCACCTCTCAAGACTATTTTACCATGTTCTTGGACATAGAGAATCTTGTGACAGCTTATGTGTTCCTCAGTCATGTTTTCTTCACTCGACTCTAGATAGCATGAAGTATTATGCTAAATTTTTGATGTGCTAAGATATCTGTGAGGTAATTTTACCAGTTATTTGAACTGGTAACGTCAAGATTTGAAAGCAGATATTCATCACATGACTGAAAAATAGTTATTCTGAGGTAGCAATGGCAATCCCAAAGATTTTAATGAACTTATCTGGTCATAATAAAATGAACAATTTTGGAGAACAAATGGGTGCGGTAAGAAATAACCCAATAATCTTGCAATAATTACTCTAAAATACCAGCAACTGTACAAAAATTGGACTATGACAAACAAGAACAAAATGGACAAGAAAAGGAAGTCTTTTAATTTCAGTGAAGTCAGGTACTCTTTTACTGGTCATCTGCTCTGGAAACACCAAATTTGAATGAAATTGATTCTGCCAAAGGGACAAGCCTGTTAAGTCCTGGAAGCGGTGACGAATGAAGAATACATGTGTCTCTGGAACAGCTCTTTATTATGCTTATTTCAAACTCCAGCAACAACGAGCAAAGGCATGCAGGCCTCCTTTTATACGTACCAATTCCTCGGACAAGATGGCAACATCACTAGGCACTTTTCACACCTTGCGTATGCGTGCTTGGTTGGCGCCACTCAGTCTGGTTCTGGGCAGCTTTTGCAATTGCCTGGGAACCTTGCAATGTCCCAAGCCTGCATTTTCAGGCTCAGGGCACAACAAAGCCAACTTAGAATTGTCATAGAAATGTCACATAAGGCAAATTCAGAGCATATCTGGAGGACCTTTTGTTTGGGGCATAAGAAACTTTAAGAAGAGTTTCAATAAGACTAGGTAAATCTTTCAAGCACTTCTACTTACCTTTCTTCAAATAAGCAGAACTGATCAAGTCAGGGATATTTGTAGGAGGGTCATAAATTCAAGATAGTGACCATGAATGTGCAGGTAAAGTCCAGGCCCTTTTCAGTCATCCTGAATTCCTTTAATGTACTTAAGTAGTTAATAAATCAATGGAAAAGTTTGTGAAGACAGTTTTTTTCCTCAACATACTGGGTTTTCTCAAGTTTTTGGTTGAATCACTTTTTCTTATAGTGGACCAAAGACTTATTTTCCAGATATAAGAAAGTTATAAGGCTCTTTCCATTGGTATGTAAAGGATCTTTTCATTAAATAGTATTTATCTGAGTGCTAGGTTTTCACATCAGATACTGGGACCAGGAACATATAAGTAGTTTTGTCTGGGCTTTGAAACTAAGCACAGATAGATATGATCAATAATTGTATAGAAGCCCACCAGGAAATGTAAGCACCACTGGCTAAACGGGAAAGTAAAACAGGTCTGGAAGAAGATCAAGGTGAACAATGTTCTAGTTTCCAAGAAAACTGTATGGACATGTCACCAGCAGTTGAACTTGACTCAAAGGTCATTTTACTTTTTACATGCAGATTAAAGGAAAACATCAGTCAATTGTACCTGTTCATCCATGTTGCTCTTTCACAAGCCTGAATTACTTTTTTGTTTATATGAAAAAATAATCCCACTATTTTTTTATATAAAGTGCTAAGTAAAAATAAAAAAAATTGCAAATAATTCAGTCAAAGAGAGAAAGAAATTGGTTATAAGGGGCTTTGAAAGAAATAAAGTGCTTTTCTGGAAGTAGGTGAAGAGAGCTAAACAACAGAGTGAATAGAATTGGGACAGATTTAAAAATAAAAAACATAAAACTGAAGTGAGATAATGCTGAAAAGCAACTTTAGAGATTGCAAATAGTGGAAGAAAAATGAATTTTATAAATGTTAGTATTCAAGAAACAAAATTGTTGAAAAGGAAGTCCTAAAAGTAATGAGAATGCTGAAAAATGGCAAATCTTCAAATATATGTAAATGTAACTGGAGAAATGCTAAAATATGAACGTGGTTAATTTAACATGTTTGTCAAGATTGCATCTGTGTCTGATGATTGGAAGAATGCCATTATTGTTCCTTTACACAAAAGGATAGAAAGCAAGAATGAATGCAAAAAGTACATAGGGATTAGTGTGTTAAGTCTGCCTGGTAAAGTGTTTGGCACAGTTCTTATTGAAAGGATACAAGTGGTAGCAATGAAAAAAAAAAATCTGGCAAGTGCAGTGTGACTTTACTGTATGCTGAAAGTATTACATACCAATGGAAAGAGCCTCGTAACTTTCTTGTATCTGGAAAATAAGTGACTTTTACGTACCAATCAGATTTTGGCTCTTCCTCAGGGCACTGAAAAATATATGAAAGTGAGCAAGAACATTTACTGTATGTTTATTGCTTTGGGAAAAGCATGTGATAAAGTTAATAGAATTGAATATTTGCATAAATATGGATGGTTGGTTGCTAAATCAAGTAAGATGGATATAAGATGAAAATAGCAAAGGCATACGAGTAGATTCAATGCTCAGTAAATGATTTAATACCAAGGGTGACTTCCTTTTGGTTGTTTAATGCATTTATAGATAAATGTGTAAGAAATGCTGGTGTAAACATTAGAAATTTGTTGGTTGTAGACATAAATGTATGTGTACTTTGTATGCACATGATGTCCTGTTATTGGCTGAAAACCTGGATGATTTTTAGAGAATACTAGAGTGTGTGATGCAGAGAAGATTTGAAAATTATTGTATAAAATGTGATTGTGATTCCCAGGGAAAGAAAGAGTGAATAAGAGTAAGTTATACATAAATAGTGAAAAATTAGAGCAAGTAGATGGATTTGTGTACTTTTGCAGAATAGTTACTAAAGATAGAAAGGCTGATAGAGTAATTTCAAGATACATAATGCTGGTAGAAAAGGAGTGAGCAGTGAGTGGTCTGTTGTAATGAATATGTGATTGTTAAAACAAGCAAAAATGGCTCTGAACAATATTGTGTTCCTGCTCACTTTATTATATGGAAGTGAGAATTAGATAAATGAAGAAAAACTTAAAAAGAAATCAAATGCAGTGGGAATAGGATGCTAAAGAGTCTCTGTGATAAAACAAGAAAAAGATGGGCAAAAGAATGAATGGATGCTGAATGAATGTGGAATGAATACAAAAGAAAATGCAGGAATGAAAGAAGTGCATTGAGCTGGTTTGATAATACAAATAGAATTAGTGTGGAACGAACTGAAAAGCAAATATATGAAGAATGAATAAATCAAGAAAAATGGGAGAACTGAGTAAGTTATGATTGGATGGGGTTCGTGAGATGGTCAATGAGAGAGATAATAAGGTTGAGGGGTCTTTAGTTGTTTATTGCAGATATTTTAATACCCAAACTAGGTAACATCATCAGTGCCAGTAGGGAATGGGGCAAAAAAAACAACAACCCAACCAAACTCAGTGAGCACCAAGGGCCCCTCATTCGGACTTTGGGCTACAAATATTCTTCTCTATCAATAATAAGTTTAAAAGACAAAAACTAAACTGGAGGTTACTGTGCAATGGTAATGAAGACTGTTTTAAATTCTTGCATGCTTTTAAAGTTTTGGTAATGGTATATGACAGTGTTTCCCAAACTTGACAATTTTAAGGCATGTGGACTTCAACTCCCAGAATTCCACAGCCAGCAATGCTGGCTGTGGAATTCTGGGAGTTGAAGTCCACATGCCTTAAAATTGTCAAGTTTGGGAAACACTGGTATTTGAGAAAGAACTTGAGAGACAGGGTAAGGAAATGCTGCCTGGGAAACTGTCCAATAAGAGAGGTCATATAATGGGAGGAGAAAGGGGCTCAGAAGGGATCCCTAGCTTCTCAGGCTATAAAGAAGACAGCAAGAAATTTGTATTTTCAGACTTGCAAGGTTTTGTTAATGTAGCATTATAACAAATTAGAATTAGCTCAGCTGGTCATGTTTCCAATCTATCTACCTGGGAAGGCTGACAGTTTCATAGTACATGCCCCTGATAAGGAAAGAAAGCTGCTTTGAAAAATTGCAATAGAGTAGAAACAAAATGCAGATGATACCACTCTAATGGCAGAAAGTGAAGAGAAACTAAAGAGCCTCTTGATGCGGGTGAAGAAGGAGAGTGCAAAAGTTGGCTTGAAACTCAACATTAAGAAAACCAAAATCATGGCATCCGGCCCTCTCAATTCCTGGCAAATAAATGGAGAAGAAATGGAGGTAGTGACAGATTTTGTTTTCCTGGGCTCCAAGATCACCGCAGATGGGGACTGCAGCCAAGAAATTAAAAGATGCTTGCTCCTGGGGAGGAAAGCTATGGCAAATCTAGACAGCATACTAAAAAGCAGAGACATCATCCTGCCAACAAAAGTACGTATAATCAAGGCCATGTTTTTCCTAGTTGCAATGTATGGCTGTGAAAGTTGGACCATAAGAAAGGCTGAGTGCCAAAGTATTGAGGCCTTTGAACTATGGTGCTGGAGAAGACTCCTGCGAGTCCCCTGGACTGCAAAGCGATCAGACTGGTCAGTCCTAGAGAAGATCAACCCTGACTTCTCTTTAGAAGGCCAGATCCTGAAGTTGAAGCTCAAGTACTTTGGCCACCTAATGAGAAGGAAGGACTCACTAGAAAAGAACCTGATGCTGGGAAAGATTGAGGGCAATAGAAGAAGGGGACGGCAGAAAATGAGGTGGCTGAATGAAGTCACTGAAGCAGTAGGTGTGAGCTTAAATGGACTCCAGAAGATGGTAGAGGAAAGGAAGGCCTGGACGAATGTTGTCCATGGGGTCGTGATGGGTCAGACACAACTTCGCAACTAACAACAACAAGAAACAAAATGGGAAGACATCTAGCCTCCAAAAGCCCTGACACCAGTTTCCAGAAGTCTCTAAAAGTCATTACCAATTTTAAATTTCTAATATAACAGAGGAGAAGGGCTCAAGAATAATCATAAAAGATTTTTAACTATAGGAAAAGTTTCATTCTTGCTTTTACTGTATATGTTTAAGTGGGTTTTATCTTTCTATTTATCTGCAATGTTAACCATAATGTCTTTTCAAACCCTGCCTGCAAGCTATCCACCCCACTCTATCCCTCCAACTCTTATTCTTGTTCTCCATGCCTATGTCAGACCAACAATGTCTCTTCTGGGAGAGTCATCCACAAAAGGGAAGAGGGCCCCCTGTTCTCATATCTTTCAGTTCTGCATAGAAGACTCCATAACCTTTGGAAGCAGAGCACACTGACCCAGACACTGTTTCCAGAGAAGACCCTCCATTCTTATGAGCCAGGGAATTGGGTTTAGATCCAGCCATCTACTCGAAAGTCACCAAATCCAAGCCCTGATTGTGACTTACAAATGATGCTGCCCAGTAAGGCAGAATATGTTGAACTGCTGGTCTCATTGGTGGGAGTCCTAGGGCTCACTGTGTTGAATTTAAGAAATATTAATAGCCTGGCTTGCACACTGGCTAATCTCAATTTGACATCAAAAATCCTGGATGCACTAAACTAAGAGCTAAGGCAGGTTCAGGAAGCAACCCTTGAAAATCGGCAGCCACTAATTATTTACTAGGGCAAAACCATGGCTGCAAAGAATTTTGGGATATGTGCTTGCTTCAACCTGACTGAAAGCTCACAGAAGTCACATCCAACATCTAAAAGGAATTGGCACAGAATATTGGATACTATAAATTTATTTTCTACTTAACAGAACTTTTGCTCTGGTTGATAGACTTTCATGAAAGCTCTCCTTTTGGGAGCCATCACAGGGATTCTTTTCTGCTGCCTCTATCAAGGCCTTCCCCTTTGTATTTATTCTTAATCTTGTGCCAATATAAGTATGGGTGCTACCCTACCATCACCACCATCCCACATTTATTTGGCACAAAGCGGGGATTGTGGTAAGAATACACCCACCCCATCCTTTTTACTACCCCCCCCTCCAAATTACAAAAATAAAGCTCAGGAAAAGAAATACAGAAGCAATGTTTCAATGTTTCCTTAGAAAAACCCAGAGCAATTCATTGTTTCCCTCCCTCCTTCAAATATCACAATTTCATTGGAAACAACATCAAAGCCTAGGACTGTTTTACAGAGCACAAATATTCAGTGAGAGATGGAACTACTGGTTTTATTTTTGGGAACAAATGTAGTGTCGCCAAACCCAATTATTTTTCAGAAAGCATCTTTTCTACAACTGAAGAGGCAGAACACTGGGGTTTGGCCTGCTTAGGAAAGCAGAGGCTGGCTTTCAAAGCCTATAAAATTGTCATGGCTCCTATTACATGCTGCTGAGCCAGGGTCCCAATGCATAAGAGATAAAAGATGTCTCAGACATTTTCTTAACCTGTACTTAGCAGCTGCAGCAATTCCAAAACCCAGGATATAATATGGCAACTGGTGGCTTCCACTCCAGAGACTGAATGAAAGAGGAACTGTCAGTTCTACAAAGATTAAAAGCCACAGCTGAAAATTCCACAGTGTAATGATACATCGCAGCATATATTCTCTTCAGTCCTTAAATCTGTGTGGGGGCCTCAATTGGGAATCAATAGAGCCTCAGAAGACTTTTGCCAACAGAACTGATAAAAGAAGCCAGTTTTGACTATGGGAAGTTGCCGAAATGAGGTAATGAAGTTTCGAGGAAAGTACATGAAACAATTTGGCTGTAGCACTGGTGTGCATCAGGGTGGCAGATCCTGCAGTTAAATACCTGAGCTGATTCCACCGAAAAGCATCTGTACTCTTCAATCCAGAGTAATTTGTTCAAATAACAAGCCATCACACAGGGACAAGTAAATAAATCCCCAAGGCCAAACAATATAACAATTGAAGATTTGGCTTTCCCCCCTCTTTTAAAATAGATGGGGAAAGCATTGTTAGAAAGCATGAGGGTAGACACAGTTAGGAACTATTTACTGCATGATTTATGGGTAGGAAATTCAATTTTTGCTCAGTGTTCTTGGTGAAGATTATCCCATCTTCCAAAGTTGCTATTGACCTTTTTGTATAAACATGGTCCATGTTTTCCTTAGCTAGACAATCAATGAGCATGAGGAAGTTTATTTTTATGGTGAGCAAGATTCCTCCCCTAGCAAGATCATCCCAATCCAAATCCTCTTCTCCAGCATCGGGTTTACAACACTTTTTCGCCCTTCACGTAAGATGTATGATGAAGTGTCATCATTGCAGGATAAATGGGAGGAGCTAGAAAAGTAACATATTTTGAATTATCAATAACTTGTTGCAGATTCAGAATCAATTACTTTATTGCTGTTTTTCAAAATTGTCTGTAGGAGTGTATAGCAAAATTGTAAGTAAACAATTATTGCAAGTTTATGGATCTTAGAAATCCTTTCCCTACATATCTAATTTTTTTAAAATGAAGAACCAACTAGTTTCTGCTTGTCAGACTTTCTCTACTTACCTACCCACTTTCTCTACTTACCTACTCACTCAACTGGGAGACAAACTCTGCATCAAGTGGAAGATCAAACAGATTCCTGACAAACCTAGCAGACAACTTTGTCTCCCAAAAAGTAGAGAAGGGAACTAGGGAATTAGCCATTTTGGATCTAATTCTCACTAACAGAGATGAAATGATAGAAGGTGTTGAAGCCATAGGAACCCTGGGAGGAAGTGATCATGCAATATAGGAATTCAACATTATGGAAGCACAAGCAATAGAACGCAGTCAAACTAGAGTCTTGGACTTCAAGAGAGCTAATTTCAATAAACTTAGAGAGGGTTTGGGAAGGATTCCATGGATGAGAATCCTCCAGGGGAAAACAACTCAAGAGGCTTGGGAAATTTTGAAAAGTGAGATAATAAAGGCCCAGTCTAGCACAATACCAACAAAGAGGAAAAATAATAGCTCTCAAAAGAAACCAGCATGGATGCTTAAAGAACTCTCTGATCAATTGAAAGATACAAAGGACAAGTATAGAAAGTGGAAAAAGGGACACATAACTAAGTCAGAATATCAGCAAATAGCCCGAGCCTGCAAAGACCAAGTGAGGAAAGCTAAGGCTCAAAATGAACTAAGGCTTGCAACCAAAGTCAAAAATAACAACACCAAAAAAAAAACTTCTTTCAGCATGTAAAAAACAAGAAAAAAGTGAAGGAAAAGATTGGTCCATTAGTGGGTGAAAGTGGCAAGAAGGTGACAAGCAACAGGGAGAAAGCAGAACTATTTAACTCATTTTTTGCATCTGTCTTTACACAAAGGGAAAAAACCAGACCAATCTATCAAAAATAGTGCCATAAAAAACAAAATAGAAATACAAGTTAAGATAGGCAAGAAAATGGTAAGTGAACATCTGTCCAGCCTAGATAAGTTCAAATCACCAGGACCAGATGGATTACACCCAAGATTCTTAAGGAACTGGCAGATATGATCTCATAACCACTGAACTATATTTTTCAAAGATCCTGAAGCACTGGGGAACTACCAGAGGACTGGAAAAGAGCTGATGTAGTTCCCATCTTCAAAAAAGGGGGGGGAAAGGATCCAGGAAATTACAGACCTATCAGCCTGACCTCAATACCTGGGAAGATTTTGGAAAAAATAATCAAACAACGAATCAGCGAACACCTACAGGCAAACAAAGTCATTACTAAAAGCCAACACGGGTTTGTCAAAAACAGATCATGCCAGACAAATCTTATTGCATTCTTTGACCAAGTGACAAAATTAGTGGACCAGAGGAATGCTGTGGATATAATTTACTTGGACTTCAGTAAGCATTTGACAAAGTAGTCCAAAACCTACTACTTGAGAAGATAGAAAAATGCGGGTTAGACAGCACCACCACCACATGGATCCGTAGCTGGCTGACCGGCTGTACTCAATGGAACCACATCTGCACGGAGGGAAGTGTGTAGTGGGGTGCCCCAGGGCTCTGTTCAGGGCCCAGTGCTCTTCAACATCTTCATCAATGATCTGGACAAGGGGATAGATGGGGAACTCATCAAATTTGCAGACAACACCAAGCTGGCAGGAATAGCCAACACTCCAGAAGACAGGCTTAGGATACAGGAGGATCTGGACAGAACACTGGGCGCTATCTAATAAAATGAAATTCAATGGTGAAAAAAGTAAGGTTCTACATTTAGGCAAGAAAAAACAAATGTACAGGTATAGTATAGGGGGTACCTTGCTCAATAGTAATAACTGTGAGAGGGATCTTGAAGTCCTAGTGGACAATCATTTAAATATGAGCCAGCAGTGTGCTGCAGCTGCCAAAAAAGCCAACACAGTGCTAGGCTGCATTAACAGAGGGATAGAATCAAGATCATGTGAAATATTAATACCACTTTACAATGCCTTGGTAAGGCCACACTTGGAATACTGCATCCAGTTTTGGTCACCACGATGTAAAAAAGATGTTGAGATTCTAGAAAGAGTACAGAAAAGAGCAACAAAGATGATTAGGGGATTGGAGGCTAAAACATATAAAGAAAGGTTGCTGGAATTGGGTATGTCTAGTTTAACAAAGAGAAGGACGAGAGGGGACATGATAGCAGTGTTCCAATATCTCAGGGGCTGCACAAAGAAGAGGGAGTCAAGCTATTTTCCAAAGCGCCTGAAGGCAGGACAAGGAGCAACGGGTGGAAACTAACCAAAGAGAGAAGCAACCTAGAACTAAGGAGAAACTTTCTGACAGTCAGAACAATTAACCAGTGGAACAACCTGCCTCCAGAAGCGGTGAATGCACCAACACTGGAAGTTTTTAAGAAGAAACTGGACAGCCATTTTTCCGAAATGGTATAGGGTTTCCTGCCTGAGCAGGGGGTTGGACTAGATGACCTCCAAGGTCCCTTCCAACTTTATCATCATCATCATCATCATCATCATCATCATCATCATCATCATCATTATTATTATTATTATTATTATTATTATTATTATTATTATTACTATTAATGTCCAGTTGTGTTGGATATTCTTGCTTCATTTCACTTTTTTTCAACTGTTTTTCCAACTGCAGTTGTGGATACATTCTTCTCCTCTGTCCACACCTGTTATGGAATCTTGTCCTATCATGAACTTAACATAACTTAAGTTTAAATTGATTGTATTAATCATAGAACTGACATGTGATCTTCCCAAAGAACCATCAAAAAACATAAATCATTGGGCATGCATATTACATATCCTCCGAACAAAGAGTGAAAAGTCCTAGAATGATAGATTGTCGTCCTGTGAACCTAGAATGAGATAGATCACAGTGTTGGAATAAAAGAATCTCTATCATCCTTTGTATTCTGTGACTATAGTTTGGATTTTTTAATTAGGCTGATGCAGCCTAAAATTGAATTTGTCTTTTTTTTATAGCAGCATCATACTCACTCACAATATTCATCTTTTAAACAACTATAATTCAAGTTGATTTTCAAAGACCTACAGTATTGCTAAGCTATTGTACATATTCCCCTTTCTATGCCTGTGCATTTGAATTCTATTTTTAAGTGTATACCTCTGCACTGTTAAATTATATCATGTTATTTTTGGTTCAATTTTCTAACCATCAAGCTTATTTTGGATTTTACGTCTGTTTTCTGTTGTTCAATATACCACCCCTTTTTTTAATTTGCAAAACTTATATACATTCTTTTAGTTCTTCCTCTAAATCAATAAGAAAAATCTTGAAGAATTCAGAGCCCTGAATGAGGGCTTTCCAACCTTTTCCATAGATTGTACCACTTTTAGGGCATGACAGTATTCGAGTACCACCAACGCTTAGGAAGGTGTGAAAAACGTGATGATTAAAAAAGGGGGGGAGATTTTGGGCTTTGGTTAGATTAGATTTTGGGCTTTGGTTAGTGGTTAGATTCATTTGTTGTTATAGAAATGATTCAGAGGAGAGAAGGGAAATGAAACAAAAGCCTATATTATATCCACATCTGTTTAGGTTGAACAGTAATGTTATTATAAAAATTGCAACTTCAGAACAGATGGCAGCTGAAATTGAAACTGGAGATCAAAACAGCAAACTATGAGATATGCAGACTACACCATTTTTATCTGGAACTAGGCACATGAAAACGAGTGTTCTACAGATCTCCAAAACATTTTATTTCTCTTTCAGGCCACGCCCTTTCAGGGGTGTTGCAGCAGTTTGTTTAACAGGGGTTCTCAACCTTGGCAACTTTAAGACTTGTGGACTTCAATTCCCAGAATTCCTCAGCCAGCAAAGCTGGCTGAGGAATTCTGGGAGTTGAAGTCCACAAGTCTTAAAGTTGCCAAGGTTGAGAACCCCTGGTTTAGAAGATAATATCAGGAAGGTGCACCTAATTTATTTGAAGTAGAAAATATGTTTTGAAAGGAGCTTGGGCACCCTCACACCTCTCAGGAACTTCTTAAAGAAGTCACCTTGTAGCCATAAAATCTCAATAAAATATGTGCTTGAATGAAGGAAATGCCAACAAGTTGTGACATGTGTTGCTTTTTAAAAACATCTTCTTACTGCAAACATGTGGTTTTCTTGTCCTCTGGTTGCCAGGTTGTCAAATGAAGCTTCTGGTCAGAAGAAGAAATTTTTACAGAAAAGATATAAACCTCTGAAGTATATATTTGGAGATATTGACTACTTACTAAGAGTACTGTGTGTCTCAAGAAGAACCATTCAATCAATACATGAATAAATACAGTAATGGTTGATTGTTCAGTAAACACCTACAAGCAAAAATTCACATACTATGAGCTTGTGAAATGAGCAGATGATGAGTTGAAAAAATTATTATGCTTAGCAAAGAAGACTTCATAGGATTGAAGTGATTACTGAAATGTCCTTGAAAAAAGTACTACTAAAAACTAGTTAGGATATCTGGAGAGCAATTTTCCTCAGAATCACCAGGAGTTGAACCAGACTATGATATATGACTAACTTAATAAATTATGTATCTGCTCAGTTGTCATGCCATCCAGCACACTATTAACTAGCTTGCTAATCAAACTGACATGGCGTATTATTTTAAATGTTTTGCTGAAATCAAGTTATTTTTTTTTATTGAAAAGTTTTATAAAAGTTACAATATACGTATAACTCAAAACCCACCCACCCTTAAAAAAAACCCCTCTCCCTCCCCCACTTCCCAGAGCTGAGTACAGGGTAACAAATATAATAATCATAATCTAACTAACATTAATCAACTATATAAATAACCAAGTCCATAATGCGCTTTAACTCCCCTTTAACATAAAAATAAACAAATTAAAAATAAACATAATAATATAAACAAGTTAATATCTAATTCTTGAACAATACAATATCCAAATTGTTAAACAATACTAATACTAAAAATAATAATAAAACTAATAAAAATTCCACTATAATAAACTATTAATAATAATAATAATCTAAAATTTGCTCATAAAGTAAAGGAGAGAAGCAACCTAAAACTAAGGAGAAACTTCCTGACAGTGAGAACAATTAATCAGTGGAACAGCTTGCCTCCAGAAGCAGTAAATGCTCCAACACTGGAAGTTTTTAAGAAGAGACTGGACAGCCATTTGTCCGAAATGGTGTAGGGTTTCCTGCCCGAGCAGGGGGTTGGACTAGATGACCTCCAAGGTCCCTTCCAACTTTACTATTATTATTATTATTATTATTATTATTATTATTATTATTATTATTATTATTATTATTATTATTATTATTATTATTATAAATGGAACTTTTTGGTCCCATATTTATTCTGAATATAATCTATCCATCTTCTCCAAACCAAAATGTATCTTTCTTGTGAATGATCCTTCAAATAAGCAGAAATCTTAGCCATCTTAGCCAACATCAAATTAATTTCTTTAACATCACAATCTACAATAACACCCAATAAAAATAATTGTGGAGTAAACTTTATCTTTCTCCTAAAAATCTTTTGACTGTTCCACCAAATCTTAATCCAAAAAGCTTTTATATTTCTGCAAGTCCACCAGATATGAAAATAAGTAGCATCCAAACCACCACATCTCCAACATTTGGGCTGTAAATTAGGATACATACAAGACAACTTTTTAGGATCCAGATGCCATCTATAAAACATTTTATAAAAAAATTCTCTTAAATTTTGGGCCTGGATAAATTATACATTTCTAACCCAAATTACCTCCCATATATCCAATGGAATCGGTTCCTGAATATTTTGGGCCCATTTTACCATACAATCTTTAACTAAATCCATTTCCAAATCCAATTTTATTAAAGCATTATAAATTCTTTTTATATGCGCTCAGTTTTGATCTTTAATCTGTTTTACCAAATTCTCATCCATTGAAGTAATACCAACCTTTTGATCTAACTTCCACCTAGCCAACAATTGATTATACTGAAACCAAGATTGTACAATATTTTCTTGCTTTAACTCAACTAACGTTTTTAATGGCCAATCATTCCCTACCAATTTAAGTAGTTCCTTATAAGAAATCCTATCCAAATTCACACCCATAGATACCCCCTCTATCGCCTGTCCAGGAATCCCCCAGACTGGTATTTTATAATTTAACTTATAATAATACTTCTTCCAGACACGCAATAAAGCACTTCTTAAAATATGAGATTTAAAAGCTTGGTCAACTTTTTTGTTATAAATTAAGTATGCATGCCACCCATATAATAAATCCCATCCTTCAAGATAAAGTATACTTTTATTTGTTAAATTAAGCCAATCACTAACCAGTGTTAAAATCACCGCATCATAGTATAATTTCAAATTAAGCGCCTTAAGTCCTCCTCTTTCCCGTACGTCTTGTAAGATCTTAAGTTTAATTCTTGGTTTTTTCCCCGCCCAAATAAATTTATTAATACCCTTCTGCCATTCATCCAAATTAGCATCTTTTTTCAAAATTGGTATCATTTGAAACAAGAAAAGAAACTTTGGTAGAACATTCATTTTAACCAGCTGCAATTCTCCCCAACAAAGATAATTGCAATTTTTTCCAATTGTTTAAGTCCTTTTGAACTTTTACCCATAATATCTCATAATTATTTTTATACAATTTTGCATTAGAAGCTGTAATATATACTCCCAGATATTTAATCTTTTTCACTGTTTCAAAACCTGTCAATTTAACTAACATTTCCTTTTCCTTCATAATCATATTTTTAGATAATATTTTAGTCTTATTATTTACCTTAAAACCAGAAACTTTCCCATACTGAGTTATAATTTCCATCAAGTCTATAACTGATTGAATCGGTTGGAAATCAAGTTTTTTACATCTGTAATATTCCCACAAAATTATCCAATGGAAAAAAAAATGAGGTAAGCTTACACTGCCAGGATCTGCTCTTCAAAATTTGGAAATCACCATATTGTTTTTAAGATGCTTAAACATTTGCTATAGAATATTCAAGACAGAGATGTCAGAGTAACTGGACTGTAGTGCCTCAGAATGTTTCTTCCCATTTTTTAAAATAGGAGCAATATCTACTCTCTTTCACTTACCTGGCAGGATTTCTCAAGACAATACATACAATTCTGACATATCATTAGCATGTCAACCCTAGGAGGCTATTCATCTGATCCTAGAGTTTTAAATCCATTCAAAATAACTATCGTATATGCTGGCGTATTAGGCGACCCGGCGTATAAGACGACCCCCGTCTTTATAGCCGGGCCGCATTCCTAGAACGTCGTCTTATACGCCGGAAACTACCAGTATTTCCGGCGTATAAGACGACTCAGCGTATAAGATGACCCCCATCTTTGGCGCCGATTTCAGCGCTCGCAGAAGTCGTCTTATATGCCGGCATTTACGGTACATACTCCCTCTTCATCCTACTCTGCATAATATCTGATAGACATATATCCTCTTGTTATTTGACTGGTATTTGTGCAGTATAATAGTCCATGAAACCTATTCCTGATCATTAAAATTTCTTTAAATTTTATCTTAAAATTAGCAATCCCAAAGAGGCAACTGGACTTTCTTGTTTTTTCTTTGAAGATGTTTCACTTCTCATCCAAGAAGCTTCTTCAGCTCTGGCTGAATGGAGAGAAATAGAAGGATTTATACTCCTTGCAGACAGCTGGTCATTAAAATTAGCGAATTTGAATCCTTATCTATATTTCTATATTAGCAGACTTCTGCAGTGCAGCACATTCATTTTTATTTATACGTTTAATAATTCTAATCTCCAACTTGTTTCTGCAAAATAATACATTTATAGGGTAGGCTGGACTGACAGACTATGACTGTTTCAAAATCACCTTGTGGGATTTCAGGGCTCAAGATGAACTTTACTCTAGGTCTTTCATGTCCTAGACCACTCATTCAACATCCGCTCAAAGTTATTACAGTGCTGAACAAGGAGACCTAGAGCTGGTCTTCAAAACTGTGTCCCATGGTCACAGGATCACCAGGGGTGAACTTCAGTGCTGATGTCTCACAAGCAAAATCAAAAGGGAAGCTTGCAGGTCATGTGGTCTCTTGTCCAATAAATACATGTGATTCACCTAATGATGGCAACTGGAACTGCCAGAACTGTAGTCATAACTCAGTGTGGTCACATGATGTTGCACTTTATGACCTCATCACTTAGCAATAGAGTTCCTGGTCCAATTACCATCATTAACTGAGGATTACCTATACATCCATGTCAGCATTTATTTCTATAGAAGTATATCCATGCACATCTATTTACCTATATTCATATTTGCCTAAATACATTATAATTTCATAAATTATTCTGTATATATTTTATGGGTTTGAAATCCATGGAATAACTTTGCCATAAATTATAAACTTTGTTTAGTTGTTATATTTTCCCTCCTTTCCTCCAGGAGTTGAATGCAGCTACCATAGGTGAGCCATTAATTCTACCTTCTTTGAGATGGGTTGAGCTGAGTGTCAATGATTCAGTCAAAGTCATCCAGTAGGTTTCTATGGCTGTGGCTGGACTCAAACTTGGGTCACCCTAGTCTTACTCCAATATCTTAATCACTATTTCGTACTAGCACCTACTGAGGGAGTTCTAATTAGAGTCTAATCTGCTTCTTTTCACTTGGAAACTTTTTAAAAATTCTGCTTTGGATACCTGTCTAAGTAATTCTTAAATAACACATATGTGTCAGAGTGGTATAGGACTATTGCTTTCATGGAAATACTATAACATGAGAATTAATAACCTGATAATCTCCTTCTATGCCAAAGATGCAAAAACTTTGTACAATGTTTAAAACTAAATGTTGCACTTGCAAACAAGCCAGATGTGAAACCCTGTTTATCTGAATGAGTTTAAGAGCAGAGTAGACATTACTTGGCTATCAGGTGATACCAACTAGAGAAAACAAAATTGAGATTTTACTCCAGTATGAGCAGCACCAGCAATCTCCAGAAATCGAGAAACAGCAACAGCAGAACTGATTCTGTGGCTTTAAAGTTGATTTATGAAGACAGTCAAATGACCTCTTCAGCTAGATTTAACAAAATAATGACTGAAAAGGTAAAGGTGTCTTTCCTGCCCGCTCACTGACCTACAAAGAAAAGGATAATGAATGCTGTGCCAAAATTGGGGAAAGGATCTCCAGTAAGGGATTGGAGGAGGTAGGAAGCTACTGGAGCCCTCTCAAGGACAGAGGGTCAAAGACATCCATCTTTCCTTTCTGATCACAGATTATCTTTGCCTCCCTTCTTCTCCAGTACAGAGTTTTGTCTTGTTCTGATCCCTGCAGTTCATTAGCTGCTTGCCTGAATGAATCCCTGCAAAAAATAAATGAATGAATGATCCTACAGCCTATGTGCAATCACCTTGCAAATCATTCTTCCTCTCCACAATCATCCATTCCTCTACCCAACCTTAAATATTGCAAAATGTTCAGCACAGCACAGATATGGGAGGATCAGAGACCAAGATCTTGGAGAGAGCAAGAAATTTCACTACATTTTGGGGTGCTTTGATCAAGTTCATATTGGCAGTGAAGAGCATGTTCCTTCTGTGCAGAACAGAAGGGCTAAATCCATGTTTAAAAACAGATTTAATACTCTCTCAAAACACTTTTCAACCCACGCACATCTGTGCTGGAAACGAGGTGAAAGCAATATCTTAAGGATATTTATTTAAAAGACATAGCTGTCCATCCTGCACCATTAACCTGGATGGCCTTCAAATGATAGTAAAAATGGTTAAAATAACATAAAATTTTTAAAAAACAGTGTCTTCCAAAACAACACATCTCACATGTCAACAAGCAACTTTGCTGGCTCCAACCACACTTTATCCCAGTGCTTCAAGGTTTTCTGGAAGGATAGGAGGATAGGTTCTGCTGGATCTTAGGGGAAAGGGTGTCCCAAAGGGCACAGGATGTTACCAAGAGAGTGCACTGCCTAAGTCCCACTAGATAGCTATTTTTAAGGGAAGGCACCTGGACTACACCCACCCTGTCTGACCTACTGGAATGGGCTAATATTCTTGGGAGAAGGCAATCTCGCAAATAACCTGGACTTTGTCATTCAGGGCTTTAAAGATGATAATCAGCACCTTCATTTGCATGTTGCAGCTCACAGAGTAGTAGTGAGGGCCAACCTTGGGGAACTCAAAACTGTGCATGTTGCTGCATGCTGGACCCGTTGAAATTTCAAGATGGTCTTCAAGGGTAGCCCATCAAGAACATGTTGCAGTAATCCAGATGGGAAGTGACTTTTACTGTATATGTCATATACTGGGGCATGTTAAGGGAACTAGGGAACTATGAGGATGAGTCCTGAGTTCAGGTTATTGCAAATAGCCTGCACAAATTATTAATACTCTCCTGGTTGTAGGTTTACTATTGTTGATATTTGCCTTTACCAGAATCTATGCTGCAACTTTGCAAATGCAGGTAAAATAGCAGGCCTTTCTGTCATCATCTTAATATGTCCATATTTTCTTTGGAGCAATAATTAAAATAACATATTCACCAGCTGGTTTTTTTCCCCTAGATTTAATCTGTTCGAGTTCTCATTTACATATTAAAAGTACTAATTAGCCCCTCAGTGTGTCTGAGCACGAATAGTGCAATAACTGGTCATGTAGTCACTAGAGACTGTCTTTTCTTGCCTTCCTCCCCCCCCCTCCGAAACTCCCCCCTCCTTCTCCCTGAGCTTTTGGGAAGAGCCCACAACTACATTGCCTCTGTCTCTGGATGAGAGTAGCGGTTGTATGTAGAGGGAATGGGACTGTGCTTTGCAGTATTGAGGGACCAGAAAACCCGGCTGCTTCATTCTTGTCTTTCTTCTTCTTCCCTTTGATGTGTTCTGTTTGATCTGTTGGCGTACACGACATACATGGACATTTTCCATTGATTCATTATGGGGTCTCATTTGGGCAGGTAGCTAATGAACTGCAGGGGATCAGAACATGGAGACAGAGAGGAAGACAAATATGATTTGTGGCTCAGTCAAGAAGAGTAGGCATACTGTCTATTTTTCAGATGACTTCTGCTTCTTTATCAAATATAGGACAACTTGGTATTTCCCTTTCTCTTGCTGTTTGGGGGGGGGGAGAGGTTTCAACAAAAGGGGTGTCTAAAATGTATGTCCGAATGAGTCAAGATGGCAGCTGTGGCAATGTGATCAAAGCGCCACCCATATTTAATGCTTTTTTTGCATGTGTGACACATACCCAAAATGGACAGAGCTTTGATCACACTACTGTGACTATCATTTTTCTTTTCTTTCTTTTTTTAACCACATTCCTGTTCTACAAAGAAAGTGAGCTGTTCCAGTGATGGCTATGGATCCTTGAGTTGCCTGTTTAATTGCAGGAAATCCTCTTTTGGTTCAAACTTCACTCAAGATTTTGAAGCAGGTAACTATCATCTGGGTTCTTTTGCTCCTCCTTTTCTAGTCCCTGACCTCCTGGTCCCTGACCTACTTTGGAGATCCTTTGCCCAGTAGGGAGAGAATGCTGGAGAAGATATGAGGCTTCTGTGGCAGGATAAAGCAGAAAAGAATACAACAAGTAGGAGCATTATCCTCCAACATTATCCCAGTCTTTCATCCAAGCTTTTGATAGGCCAGCATGGGTTACTTTTTGGCCTAGATTGAGCACTTCACTCATGTTCATAAATGGCTCAATTGATAAGTCACAGCTGCAGACCATCTTCTGGGAACTTGAAAAGTGACTAACCTTTCCATTCCAAAAGGCCATCTATATCTCTCCAACCCTCACCACATCCTTTATTCAGAAAAGCAATTTGGTTGTTTGTCCCTCTGGCAAGTAACTATTAGCAGGAAGAAGAGAAGCCAGAGAAATCCATCAATAGCAGTATTTCATTTGTTTTGTATTATAACAATAGGGGTAAAAGCATCTGCCCACTTCATCAGTAAAGCAGAATGTGGATTAACAGTAAGGAGAATGCAATTGGTGCAGGTCTCTTTTTCTGCCAACTCAAAGACTGCTAATTTTATTTCACTTCGGTTTTCTAACTGTGCTCACTGTTAGAGTGGGTTTTGATGGTGGGATTTGTAAAGCAACCCCCTCTCAGGGATTCATAGACCAAGGGAAATGTCACTAGGGGCTTTAGCATTACTTCAGCATGGTACCAGGGATATTGTCTGGATTAACTTCGAGCTAAGCTGTAGAATGGTATGAAGTTTTCTATTTGAGACTTTAGAGCTGTATGTAGTTTGGAGGTGGCCATTTTTGCATTGGTGGGAATTTCTGTCATTTAGCTCTTTTCTATACCTGCTAGCCTTTCAGAAGCATTTCAGGGGCTTTCAACCAGTAGCTTGTACCAAGCTGAGGGAAAGATGATATTACAATGGTTTATAGCCCCTCTGGCAGTGATTACTTACAAATCACTCAGTGTGGGTGAACAGAAAAGGGCCAGTTCAGTCTTTCTGGTATTCTAAATCAAATCTGGCAACTTATTGACATATAGATGTCAACTCCTAGAACTCCCCAGCCAGCATGTTAGCTGGAGAATTCTGGGAGTTGACACCTAAATATCTAAAAGTTGGCAAGTTTGAAAAACACCACTCTGAATGGTCATCTGAAAGGAGCCTTACGGGTGTTTGAAGTGGGCTGTGATGAGAAAAAAAAAAAAAAAAAACAGGCGATTTTCAGACTGTTTCCTGGGATTTGGGGAGGAAAAACAATTGTGGCATGGAAGTGCCATGAATGAGATGCCAAATAGGGAATCCATTGACTAAGATGAGCAGCACAACCTTGAAAATTGAAATTCAGAGGACAGCGAAGGGGGGGGGGACCTGCTTTGTTTTTATTGTTCTTGAATGACTGAAAAGAGAACAATGTATCAAGGGGTGTTGTATCTATGCATCTCTATTCATATATGAAGTTGTTATAGCCTATACATAATGAAACATTCACCCTATCCTTTCAACTACTTTCCTTGAAGATGAAAATGGAATTTCAGTATGGGATAAAGAGGCAAACAGACAGAATAGCAGTGGAGTGGGGTGGGGAGTGTATGTGCCTCTGAAAGAAGATGTGAAGGGTGTGCCACTTGGGAAGAAGAAACACACCTGAATAAAATATAAACTTCACTTTGGAAGATAAATCCATTTATATAAAGGAAACAGAATGGCATACATAGAGAGGATGGTTTCCAGTTCCCTTTGCCAAACCCAAGTTGGCAAGACTTCCAGAAAGAAAAATGTTCCAGAAAACAGGGCATATGTATGCTCCACAGGCCCTTCACATAATTCAAACCAATGCTGCTTTCCAACCTGCCTGAAGGAATTTAGAGCAACTTTTCTGTGTCAGATGCTGAGGCTGTCTTGTAGCCTCCAGAGATGTTAAACACCACAGACACAGACACACACAGACACAGACACACACAGAGAGAGAGAGAGAGAGGGGGGGGGCGCGCGCACACACACAGACTGACAGATATCCATTTCCTACAGATCAATTTTAACTTCTGTTAGTAGAAGAATTCTGAACTTTTGGGGGACTGAGAGAATAACAGCAGATCCTGGATGTGTGTCAGTAAACTGCACACATCATAAGAGTGATCTAACCGAGGAGAGAAGCCAGAGACCACCAAATCAGCCAGAACCAAGATTTCATTTATTAAAGTAGATAACTGAAGCCTCAGTATACCATGAAGTGGTAAGGGTGGGAGATTTGAACAACTATTACATTTGCTGGAATGCAGTATTTTTCCAAAAACAAGATGTTAAAAAAAAATCTTGACTTTTGTTGAGGATAATTTCCTCTTTCAAAATATGGAAGTGGGAGAATCTGCTATTTTGGATCTGATCATTGAAAGAAGGAGATCATTGAAGATTTTAAAGTGGTAGGAACTTTGAGTTCAAGTGACCACACTTTGTTAGAATTATTGATTTTAAGAGTTTGGTAAAAAAAAAGGTCACATATAAATTATGGCACCTGATTGTAATAAATTAAGGAAAATTGTAAGACATTACTCTGAGAAGAATACCACATATTGATATTATATAATACCACATGTTGTACTAGTATTGTAGCCAGCTGGGGTTCCTTGAAAAGAATTAAGAATAGAACTCTCAAATGATATTAGTGAAGGAGTAAACCAGGACATATCTAAAGAAGCTGATGTGATTTGAACAGGCAGCTCACAAGAGAGTTAAGATTAAAGAAGATGTTTATTGAACATGGTAGGAAGGGTTTGTGACCAAATATGTCTATAAATTTTAACCCAGAAATGAAGAAATGAGGTCCGAAAGGCAGAGGCAGAAAATAAGCTAAAATCAGCAAGAGATGCAAAATCCAACATGATTCAAATATGGTAATAAGAAGGAGAAAATGATGATTAGGGGACTGGAGGCTAAAACATATAAGGAACGGTTGCTGGAATTGAGTATGTCTAGTTTAATGAAGAGAAGGACAAGGGGGGACATGATAGCAATGTTCCAATATCTCAGAAGTTGTCACAAAAAAGAAAGAGTCAAGCTATTCTCCAAAGCACCTAAAGGCAGGATAAGAAGCAATGGATAGAAATTAACCAAAGAGAGAAGCAATCTAGAACTAAGGAGAAATTTTCTGATAGTTACAACAATTAATCAATGGAACAATCTGCCTCCAGAAACTGTGAATGCTCCAACACTGGAGGTTTTTAAGAAGAGACTGGACAGCCATTTGTCTGAAATGGTATAGGATTTCCTGTCTGAGCAGGGGGTTGGACTAAACGACCTTGACCATCCAACTCTATTATTATTATTGTTGTTATTGTTGTTATTATTGTTATTATTATGCTTTAGCCTCCAGTCCTCTAATCATTGTTGCTCTTTTGTGTACTCTTTCTAGAGCAGGGGTGTCAAACTGCCGGCCCATGGGCCAGATGCATCACATGGAAGCCACGCCCACCCCATTGCCGGCAATGGCAAAACAGTCCTGATACGTTGCGCGATGTCATGTGACATCACGAGTTTGACGTGTCTATTCTGGAGTCTCAACATCTTTTTTACATTGTGGTGACCAAAACTGGATGCAGAATGCCTAGTGTGGCCTTACCAAGGCATTGTAAAGTGGTATTAACACTTCATGTGATCTTGATTCTATACCTCTGTTAATGCAGCCTAGCATTGTGTTTTTATGGAAGCTGCAGCACATTGTTGGCTCATATTTAAGTGATTGTCCACTAGGACTCTGAGATCCCTCTCACAGTTGTTACTATTGAGCAAGGTACCACCTATACTATACCTGTGCATTAGGTTTTTCTTGCCTAAATATAGAACTTTACTTTTTTCACCATTGAATTTCATTTTGTTAGATAGCACCCAATGTTCAAGTCTGTCAAGATCCTCCTGTATCTTAAGCCTATCTTCTGGAGTGTTGGCTATTCCTGCCAGCTTGGTGTTATCTGCAAATCTGATGAGTTTCCCATCTATCCCCTCATCCAGGGCTTTTTCCCCCATAGAACGCCCAGAACGGAGTTCCGGCATCTTTTTTGGATGGAACCTTGTAGGGTAGGCAAGGCAGGTTGTATGACATGTGTGGGTTCCGGCACCTTTTTTTTTTTTTTAGAAAAAGAACACTGCCCTCATCCAAATCATTGGTGAAGATGTTGAAGAGCACTGGGCCCAGAACAGAGCCCTGGGGCACCCCACTACACACTTCCCTCCATGTAGATGCAGTTCCATTGAGTTCCACATGCTGAGTATGGCCGGTCAGCTACGAATCCATCTGGTGGTGATGCTGTCTAACCCACATTTTTCTATCTTATCGGATAGTAGGTTGTGGTCTGCTTTATCAAATGCCTTACTGAAGTCCAAGTAAATTATATCCACAGCATTCTTCTGGTCCACTAATTTTGTCACCTGGTCAAAGAATGTAATAAGATTTGTCTGGCATGATCTGTTTTTGACAAACCCATGTTGGCTTTTGATAATGACTTTGTTTGCCTCTAGGTGTTCACTGATTCATTGCTTGATTATCTTTTCCAGAATCTTCCCAGGTATTGAGGTCAGGTGGATAGGTCTGTAGTTTCCTGGATCCATTTTTTTCCTTTTTTGAAGATGGGAACTACATCAGCTCTTTTCCAGTCCTCTGGTAGTTCCCCAGTGTTCCAGGATCTTTGAAAGATATAGTTCAGTTATTCTGAGATCATTTCTGCCAGTTCCTTCAGAACCTTGAGATGTAGTCCATCTGGTCCTGGTGATTTGAACTTGTCTAGGGTGGACAGGTGCTCACTTACTTTTTTCTTGCCTATCTTAACTTGTGTTTCTAATCTGTAGATGTTCAGACTGGGAATGCTATTGAGAAATGAGCAAAAGCCACAGAAATAAATTCAAAAGTTCAGAATCCTTTCTGCTTCACACATATACTAAATGCAGCAACATGATAGGGACAAGCTTTAAAACTGAAACATCAATTCCTATATTACTGAGCATCCATTACCTTGGATCTTGAAAATTATTCCCTGAGTGATGACTGGCACAGACAGCTTAAGTCTTTGATGATGATCTCTCTTGACACCCTCTTTCAGATATTGCTAGCTCTTGTACATTTCTTCTTCTTCTTCTGTTCCACCTCTGTTTCTCTCTCTTCCTTTTTTTAACTATATTTTTATTGAGAATGTTTTACAGCTATAGACATATAATGAAAGAATTAAGAAAAAAGAAAAAGAAAGATAAAAAGTGAGAAACAGTGAAAAGTCAAGAAAAGAGAAGAAAAATATATATCAAAAGATGGAACTTCCAATCTTCTTTACAATGGTTACAAACATAGTTATTACCATTTCCACCCTCCCCAATTATAAAACATGGTTCCTTTCTTCCAAGAAGCAATCCTTTTTATTCAGTAGATAACTGTCCAGCTATCATGACCAATAATAAAGTATGGTGAGAGTTATTGTTTAGTAATATTTCAAGGGCTGGGCTCACCAATAGGACTTATTCATGGCCTGAAAGAAACATGAAAATGTAGAACAGTTTAAAATACCAAAAACTAAATTAGTTCAAACACTTCTAATCAATTTTGTCTATTTTCAACAAAATGTCTAGTAGTTATTATTCCTTCCCTAATCAGACAAGTCAATTTGGCCATTTCAGCAAGTTCTACCATCTTCACAATCCACTTGTTTCTGTCTTCCAATTGTTTAGAATCATTGCCAGATTAGAGCTATGAGATCAGGGTAACAAATATCTAAATGATTAATTGGAGTTTATTTGTTCATTTGCTTCCATCTACTTGTCATCCAGCTTTTTATCATCCAGGTCTGATAGCATTATGATAGATCACACCAAGTTTGATACTACACCTTGAAGAACTAGGATTCTGCTCTAATTTCACTGATTAACCATTTCACTCCTTTTAATAGCAAGTACTAATCAGATATGGGCTCTGAAAATTCTGGATGACCACTACATGGCAGCAAAGTTTTGCCATTGAGGTTTGGTATCATGAGGATTAGATTGAGTATCAAACGTCAGACAAGCACTTAGAGATTAATAAGCACTTAAGGGTTCATTCCAAAAGAGGTGATCTTGGGAATTCAACTTGCTCAGCATGCCTGGATAATCTTGTGGCTGGATCATATTTGATGAGCACCAACTGACTGTCCATTCAGTGAATCATGGATTTACAGCTAGATCAATCTTAATGACCACTGGTGGACTATAAATTGGTTACTTCTCTATTTTAAGAGTATTCCATTGTTGAAAGCAATAATTGTTTGTGATCCTATTTGACTTGATTATCTTGTGGCATAAATACCAAATGCCTGATAGGAATTTCTAATATATTGTTATTGTCATTACCTGTATGGTAAACCTGTTCTTCCTTCTTTGTCCTTTGAAACCATAAAAAGTGTTTGAACTAATTTAGTTTTTGATATTTTAAACTGATCTACATTTTCATGTTTCTTTCAGGCCATGAATAAGTCCTATTGATGAGCCCAGCCCTTGAAATATTGCTAAACAATAACTCTCATCATACTTTATTATTGGTCATGATAGCTGGACAGTTATAGTTTAGCATTATCTGGAGAGCCACTTCATGTCTTATAGAGATGCATGTGACTATTCACAGCTTAAACAACATACTGAAAAGGAGATGAATCTGGAGAACTTTAATAATGATTTCTTTCTTCTTAGAAGAATTAGAAGGTTGCTTGCATTGTTTGAAAACACTTGATCTCTGTTTTCTATAGGCACCTGTAATCATTCCTTTGAAGCATTTGACAATCTACTACTATTGTTGGGCTGCCAGCCTCTGATCCAGATATCCTCCATATTTATATTTTATTTATTGATTTTATTAAATTGGTATACTGTCCATCTCTTTACCAAGTGAATCTGGGCAGCTATGGTTAATGTTATTGAGTTATTAAACTGTATTGAGTTGCTAAATTACAATTGAGATATTGTTTTAATTTTAAATTTATGTTGTGGCTATACTATTTACTTATATTATGGTATTGTGGCTGTTTTATTTCCATAAACTGCACAGAGTCAGAGCATTGTAGTGGATTAAAATGTAATAGCAAAACAAACAAACAGGTACAATTTTAAAACAAAGACAAATAACTGAAAGACCTGAAAATTTTAAGCAGGGCCCCCGAGGATCATTTAATATCTGCAGAAATCAATTGAGAGTATTTATAGCAATTGAGTTAAAGTAACAATAATTAAATGAATGTTTTTCTTCCTCCTCCTTGCCTACTGATAAACTTGTCAGGATGCTGTAATCAGGGCTGATTTGGGATCTTCTGGATGTTTGGATATGTGCTGTATTAGAGGGATGGGATAACCAAATAGTCTGTGTGCAGGATTTACCTACAAGCATTAGCATTTTCTCTGATAAGAGCATTGTTTTTGGGTGTGTCTGTGTATTTTGTGTGTGTGTGTGTATATAATCTCTTCATATTACAAAAGTATAGAAAGCTTCACTGCATCTCCAACTGTGAACTACTTCATGCTGCATCACAGCAAAATGTCTGTGGATAGAGATAAGGCATGGTTTCCTACTTATCTCTATAAAATAAATGATAGAAAAGTATAACAAAACCATTATCACTATGTCACCAGTGGAAGAGTAGAGCGGATTTCACCTTTCTTGTAGTAGTGGAAGTAGGAGTATTCATACGATAGATGTGTTTGAATTACAAACAATTCTGAGAGAACAAAAGACAGTTCTGAAATTAAGTAGAAGGAATTGGCAATATTTTCATGGGAAGAGAACAGAAAGCAAAGAATAAGTTTAAGCTTTTATTCATGGCAAAAAATTAAGATTTTTTTAAAATTTAAAATCCAGGTGGGTATTCTGTGTTGTTATGTCATCACTTCAGATAATTCTCTGGGATGCAAAGGCTCCAGGGGCCTTCCTGAGGTATACTGAACTGCCTGATTCACTTTGTGAGCTGGTTCTGGAGCTCCAGAAATATCTTAATCCAACTTATTCTCTGGATCAAGAGCAGGATTGGGAAAAATAAAGCTCCATTTTCTCTGGAAGAGTTTCCCCTGTATTGAGGAAAAAATTATCAGGATGGGCGGATTACTTCTCTTCCTTAAATGAGAAAACGATTGGAGCTTTGAAAGTATTACAATTTTTTCTTGGGTTTGCTTAGAAAGTGGTAGAACAAAAGCCTTTTTTTTTAAAAAAAGGGAATTTCTCCCTCCCAAGCAGCAAATTATGCACACTCTCTCTAGAACAGGGGTTCTCAACCTTGGCAACTTTAAGGCTGAGGAATTCTGGGAATTGAAGTCCACACGTCTTAAAGTTGCCAAGGTTGAGAACCCCTGCTCTAGAAGAATGTTTGGAGTCTGCAATCCAAGGCTGTCAGACATTTTTATTGGAAGCCCTTCTACCGAGTTTTGAGATGTCTGTTTGTGTCAGGAAAGGTCCTCCTCTAGACAGCTAATGCAAAAGACCTTGATTCACTGTGGAATTCAGGCTTGATATGAATCCAGAGCACATCCTTGAGGTTAAACAGAGAGGAATCGCTACTGGCTTTGGGTACTTGTCCATCTAGGCCCCTACTGTGAGCTCTACAATATCTCTGCAAAGGTTTTCCCCCCTTACTAGTAGCCTGATCCTCTTTAAAGTGAATGTTAAACTTCTGACTTTTTGCACACAAAGCTTGTCTTATATCCCCGAGCTCTGTGCTGCATGGCAAGACAGCTCTTGGCACTCTTTTCCATCCAACATATTACATTGTGTAATTTTACACAGGGCTGGTGGCCTGGATTGATGGAGCTAGCTGTGTGTGCTAAATTATGCAAGGTATGTGACTCCCATAAAAGACCATATGCAAGCATGGAACAGATTTGCATCCTACTTTCTGAAATGGCAGGGTTGTTGCTATTTTCATAAATTACTCAGCACCATGGGGCCACCAGTGTTTGGCCACGTAATAAGGAAAGTGCAGAGATTCAAAGAGGAGGGGAGCCAAGGAGCCAGCATTGGCTATGACTTTCTGGAACACAGCCATTGCATATTTGAAGAGTGTGCTTATATAGTGTCTAGAGCAGAATATTTTTACATGATGGCTGTTTATATACAGTATAATTTTTATACACCCATGCACACAAGAAACAATTGTGTATCAGATGAGGCTGATACACCCTTTTTAAACCCTTCCTTCTCCTTCTCCTTCTCCTTCCTCCTTCCTCCTTCCTCCTCCTCCTCCTCCTCCTCCTGTGTAATTGCCTCATGGCTTCTCCTTTGTGACCTGGCTATAGAAAAGGAATCTTAGCATGTTCAATGTACTTTATGTATAGATGCAATGCACTGAGGAGATTAGATCACAGAACTATTGCATGTTACAGAAAATAGAACTTGCATCTTTTTTCTTTTCCTAACTTTTGCAAGAAATCTTTTGCTGCTTATAACATTGCGTCAATCATCTTTTCCACCCTTCCATATAGATTGACTATAATCTTATGTTTCCCAGTTATGCCAACTGGAAATTATGAAAGATGCAGTTTAATATGGAGATTAGACTTACTAAAATCATATTTTGGACTCCATTTCCTGATGAACTGATGCTGTACTTTTAAACTCTATTTGGTTAACTTTAGCTTGAAAATGACATTGCAGTGAGTGTTGATCACATTAAATCCATTCCATTTAAGCAATGTTAATCCAAAGCCTGCAGCCTTTCACTTTTCTCCCAGATGTGAAATTCCTGTCTGAATGCACTCCCCCCTTCACAGGAGACAAATGTAAAAGTTGCATTTGAAAGATGCCAGCTGTGGTCCTACCCCAGGTTTATTCATATGGGACCTTTACTAGGTCAACTTAATACTTGACTACTGCTTATTATCCCATCAGTCTTCAGGGACAACCCATGATCTAATTGCCCAGCATTTATGTTGCCTGGCAACCATAAATACAGAGTAATAATCCTTAAAGGGACAGTGTAGAATTTCATGCCCCTGCAGTGAAGTACACTTCATTTCCCAGAGCACCCTGGGTTTTTTAATTCAGTGAATAAAAATGTGTAATGAATAATTAATTATGTGCTTGAAGGCACAATAGCTGCCTACTTTTGAATATTCATCAGTGGCATTATTAATTCACTAGAATTCCCGAGAAGCAGTGGGTAGGTTTTTAGCCTAGCTGGAGGACTTAACAGATAGTGTTTTGCAACCCGAGCAAACTTTAAAAAAAACCAAAAAAAAAAAAACAACCAGATTTTGTTTGGGAGGATATATTTTTTTTAAAAAAATATTTCTTTGCAGGGAAATATATATATATATATACATCCCAGGTACTAGAAATAGGAAAAACTACAGAATAACAGCTGATTCCATGATCAAGATGCCTTTTCCAGCTAGGTGTACTTTACCAAAGCCTTCTCTTGAATGGTTTGAGGCTGAAAAATGATGCCCTTTTCTTTTCAAGTGGAGAACCCCCATTGCCACAGTGAAATTTTATGGGCTAAATTTAAACTATTTCCCCTCACCTTCACATTTCTACCCCAATAAATGTTTTTAGTGCTGAATTTTTTATGTCAACCAGTCATCAAAAGTAAGTAAATAGTATGTCAAGAGAGTGAGATTTAGGGTAGAAATCAAAAGCCTTATGTGGAGGGCTCAGAACAGAGTCAAGATGCACTCCTCATTTGGAATTAAAACACTTTTCCCACTACAAAGCTCTCCCAGTAAAACTATAAAGTCCAGAAGCTAAATTTAACGCTGCCGTTTATAGGAGCTTTGTCAGAAGCAAAGCATTGGCAATCTTATAGGAGGACACAAGAACATTAAAGTGTGTTTACAAATGTTAATTTTGTGGTTTCTCTCAAATGGAAGAGTAAGGATTGTCTGCTATATAAGGTTTTGGGAAAAATATATGACATGGAGCTGTGATTCTAAAAAATCTCATCTCTAGAAAAAGAAATAAGTCAGTCAACAGATCCGTTTATGTCTACCTTGCATTCGACGTGTATGTGTTTAATTTATTTATTGCTTTTTGTAGTCCACAAAAGCAAGGGAAAGCCAAAATAAGGTTACAAGCAGAATTATGGTTTCATGTAGTGACCACTTTGCTTAACAATTGAATTGATGTTCCCAGTTATGGTCACTAAATGAGGACTGCCTGTATAGAAGAGTTAGAAATTGTTTCTGTCTGACCGTGGAGATTTAAACTTATTCAGAGTAAAAAGATTTTAAAGTAACAAGATTTTACTTGAGAAAGTAAAAAGATTTTACTGAGTATGTTTCTATCAAACTCAAGCTCAATCATGCCCTTTCATCCTGCTCTTAAAAATAGTCTAATGGAACACATTCTTTCTTGTTGGCAAAGAATGAATCTAAATCGAAGTTGAGTAGTTCTGTCTTTTCATTGTTATCTGTTACCTTTTAGCATTATCACTGAGCAGTTGATATACTGATCCTTTTATTTTGAAGACAGCTGGGGTAATCTTTTTTTACTGTTCTGAAGTTTAACCTTGCTGACATCTTCTCTATTATTCCAAACTATAACGATAGACATGGCTATGATCCAATCTTCTTCCCATTGTACATATCTATCCTTTTTTTTGTTTCAGATCTTCACTTAGAATTTTCTGCAGGACTAGATGCTTGGTTTGCTGTGAAAATATGAATTTACCGGCATTCCTTCTCTATTAATAATCCACGTGGGCATTGCAAAGATGGCATGATAATATGCCAGCCTTTTCCTAAGCAGATACTTTCCCCATTGCTTCTAAACATGGAGAAAGTACAGCAGCAATTGACATGGAGAAGAAAGCAATCTTTTCCAATTAGATGTGTACTTTTTAGGTTGTAAGAACTGGAAATGGTTGTAATGGTGGTGATTTAATAACAGTAATGCAAAGGGGCTAATTCTGGAGAAGCCAGAATTGAGAAGACAACAAGAGATAGCAAATGCTGTCTCTGCCAAAAGCTGAAGAAATAGTGGATCTTCTAATTAGCTTTTGCAAAAAGATTGCACAGACTGACTACAAAAATGGCATTACCAAGTAGCAACAATGGCACATTGGAAGATCTGCAAGAAATATCATTTGCCTTCAAGCAAGAACTAGTGGGACAAAGTAATAGAAAATGAAGAAGCAAAAGTGCTCTGGGACATTAAAACCCAAGCAGACAAGCACCTGTCACATAACACCCACATGTTGATAAGAAAAAGAAAAAAGTATGAATAGTGAAGTTGCAGTATGTAAAGATAAAAGGAAATGGTAAAAGGTAAAATCCCTGCAGATTTTACTCCACTAGTCATTGCCAATTATAGGGGGTGGTGCTCATCTCTGTTTCATGGCCATTGAGCCAGCACTGTCCAAAGACATTTTCACAGTCATGTGGCCAGCATGATATCACGGACCTTCCCATCAAAGTAGTACCTATTTATCTACATGCATTTACATCCTTTCGAACTGCTAGATTGGCAGGAGCCAGGGCGAAGACCGGAGCTCATCCCACTCAGGTTTTGAACCTGGGCTGTCCATCTTCCAGCGACAAGCCCAGTGTCTTAACTGCTGAGCCATTGCGCCTCCAAAATAGTAATTGTGCCTTGGGTGAAATTCCAAAACATCTGGAGCACCACTTGAACACCATTAGCATTAACAAAATCACCACCAGTTAATTGCAGAAGTTTACTTGGAACAGCTTACATCCTGTGAAGTTATCTTTAACACCGTCAAATAACATCTGCCTATTTCAGGTCCTGTGCGGAAGGATTTGATAGGTAGATAAAAATGTCAAATGTAGGCTAAACATCTGACTGGGTCTGCGAACAACCATATCCAATCAGCCCAATATCCCAATGCATTACATATCCTGGTGTCCCACAACTAAAGGAGGAATTCAACAATTCTTAGTTAATTTCATCCTTATTAAATGAAGCTAGCATTTCTTTTAAGGACCTGCTAGGGCAACTAAAGTTCTGGGCTCAGTTCAAAAACCTCCTCCTCAATGATGAATTGACCTTTTTTATTTAATAAATTTATTGGCTGCCCATCTTAGCACAGGGTAGCTCTGGGTGGCTTATAATATAAAAAGATAAGCTATATAAAACTATGGACAATACAAATAAAATACTATAAAAATATAAATACTCAATCCTAACTAAAAGATGGAGAATATATTCTACATGACATGGTCACCTGAATCAGAAATAAATTGACTCAGCTGCCAAAGTTGATTGATCTCATGGGATCAAACAGTTATTTCCCCTTTAAGATAAAAGCCATCACCATAAACACATCCTTAAGGAGCATCACTGTGCTGAAATCTGCCTTGTGGTTTCTAAAACAATATTTTCAAAACATCCTAAGCAAATCAAAAGACCCGGCAACTTCAGAAGAAAAAACAGGAGTCATCTGCAATATACAATGTAAGAATAGCAAAACAACCACTATGTAGGACAAACAGGCAGAAGACTGGCAGAATGTATCCATGAACACCAATTAACAGTCAGAAGACATGATGAAAATTCTTTAATTTCACAACATATAGACAGATTTAACCATAGTTTTAATTGGGAAAATGTGACAATCCTAGACCAGGCCAAGTCCAAAAATGGCAAGGAATTTCTAAAAGTCTGGCACTCTGACAAATTAGCTATCAATAGACACATAGACATTAACAACATTTATAGACTATGCAAAAGAGACAATCAACCAGCCCAAAAGGGAACAAAAAGAATCTCTAAGACCACCCCCACCAACTCTAACAGGGCAAGCCACCAGGATATAAACTGACAGCAAACAGCACTCCTTACTAGCAATACTACTTAGACTTATATACTGCTTCACAGTGCTTTACAGACCTTTTTAAATGGTTTACAGAGTCGGCATGTTGCCCCTAATAACATGGGTCTTCATTTTACTGACCTCGGAAGGATGGAAGGCTGAGTCAACCCTGAGCCTGGTGACATTCGAACTGCCAAATTGCTGGCAATTGGCAGTCAGCAGAATTAGCTTGCAGTACTGTATTCTAACCACTGCGCCACCACGACTCTAGCACTGATGATGTTACCCAGTCTGAGTAATGAAACATCTGCAAGAAAACAAGTGAGCTCAGAGAGCATCAAGGACCCCTCAAAACAAGGGACCTCCCAGGTCTTCTAGTCCTATTTCTCTGACAAGTATGCTTAATTCATTGCATTTTTGAAACAGAATATTGTAATTGTTACTGTTGAACACTTTCTAGTAACTGAAGCCACTGTTATTCTGTATTTTACATTTGTCAAAATATCTGAAGGGCTATCTTGTAGAAGATGGGCTGAAAACATTTAGAATTGTCAGAATCCAATCATATTTCATCTTTAATTATCAAATATAGAAACTCCCAATTCTGCCTTCTTTGGATTCTGCCATAAGAGGGAGAGAAGGGGGAGAACAAAAGGGCTTTATGGCCCTCACTTCCTTCAGTAGACTTCAAAGAGCTGAATGCTGAATGTGTGTTTATTGTAACCTATTGTAACCTCAAAGCGTTAGCACCAGAGAACATTAGCATTAACAAAGAAGAGTATTTGCCTTTCATGTAGTTATCTGAAGTCTCCATCCAGACGGAAGAAAGAAGAAACGGGGTGGAATTGTGATACTTGAAACTATCACTGGGAAGGGGGGTTGATTGGGTGGGACTACTGGGGAACCCCTTAAAACCTTGAATGGGAGAGCTTGGACCCCAAGTCCTGTCTAGCATGCCTGCAACCATTTTCTCTTAATAAAGGATTCCTGTTGGAAGAGCTATTCCAAGAGTTCTGTCTTCTTAAGATGCAAAGTGGGGTGGGTCCTTACATTAGACAGGACTTGCAAAATTAATCCACCTGGAAGGTAGACCCTTGCCGGGGGATTTTGCAAAAATTTACCATGTCAGACAACGAAGCAAGAGAGGGAGAAAACTCCCTGGAAAGAGAGCCGCTGACCCAGTTGGAACCTTGCCAGATGTTGGGATCCGAGAGGCCAGATTTCTCAGAAGAAGAAGTGGTGGAGACACAGGACCACAAGCCTCACTGGTCGATGGGCGTTGGAAAGAAAAGCGAGTGGGGAAAGGAATCAAGAAAAGTGACCCTGAGACGGGGGACCAAGCAACCAGAATGGAAGCAGGAGATGGAGAAATCCCTGCACGCAAGTGAAGAGGGAGGAAGCTGTATGCCGTACTCAGACTGGATCCTAGAGAAAGCTATTGACCTGATGAAGAGAACTCTCAGCTCCCTAGGAGAGGAGATTCCTGAGCCCTACGCCCGCCCCAGTTCCTGGAGCCACAAAGGGAGAGACACCGAGGGGGACGTGGAACCTGCAACCCCAGGGACATTTACTGATCCAGGAGCTCCCACCCCCTACCGGACCCAAGATGGAAATCTGGACGGAAGACACTACCACCCACAATGGAGGCACCGATCCATTCCAAGACGTCCACCGTTGGAGGTGAAATTCAAAGGGGAGCCAACACGCTTGGGGTTTTTCCTAACCCAAGTCCTCAGCTACATGGAGGAATATGGGCAGGACATCCCCAGCGACAAAGCCCGCATCCGGATCGTGCAATCTGCCCTGGATGGACCAGCTGCAGATTGGGTGGTGAACCTGCATGACTCCAATGCCCCAGAACTCAGTAACTTCAACCGTTTCATGTCCTCGTTGAGAAGACGATTTGAAGACCCCCTGGCTGATCGCAAAGCCCGTGAAAGAATAACAACGATGAGGCAGGGCAAACGCCCAGTGGCTGAGTATACACAAGAATTCCGAGCCATTGCCAGCAAACTGAATTGGCCAGAAGACATCCTCCTTGGCCGTTTCAAAGACGGACTAAACTATGATCTATATGATGCTTGCCTGCCCCGAGGAGACCCACATCGACTTGAGGAATGGTACGTCTTGGCAGAGGAAGCAGAGATCGACATATTGAAGAGGCATCGCCGAGGAAAACAATGGAGCCGCCCCCCGCCTGAGCTGACACACCAACCGGTGAAATCATCGGATACAGCCAAGAAGCAGATGGGGTGTTTCAAGTGCGGAAGAGAAGGGCATCGAGCTGTAGAATGCCGCTCAAAGGCCCCCCAGCACAACCCAGACAGATCCCCAATCAACAAACCCAGAGGGTATTCAGCTAAGCCAAAAGAAACAGCCATGAAAATGATGGAAATTGCAGAAAACCCCACCTCTGCTCACCAAGGGGAAAGAACTCCAGCCTACACCACAGGGACGGTGGATGCCTCAGATGACAGCTCGGAAGGCGAACCCCTGGTAAGTGGACGCATCACACCCATCTTCAAAACAGTGACTATATTAATCCCCCCCATGCCCGAAGCTGTGAAGGTGAAAGCCTTAATAGACTCTGGCTGCACCCGCTGCCTCATTAGCCCAACACTAGTGGGGAATCTGGGCATCCCATCCAGGAGACTGGAACAACCAATCTCATTTGGCCAGCTAGATGGATCCATAGCAGGGGGGGTGCCAGCTACCCTAGCCACTTTGCCAATACATCTCTCCCTGGGCAACCATGAAGAGGACTTAACGTTTGTGGTGACCCCAGGTATGGAATGCCCAATGATTCTAGGGATGGAATGGTTGAAAAAATGGAACCCCTGGGTAAATTGGAGGACGACAGAAATCAAATTCCCGAAGGGGGACCCTATGGACTTAAAACCCCAAGAGAGGCTACCAGAATCAAGAATAGAAAAAGCATCCATAGGAGAGGAAAAAAGATTAACAGAAATACCAGAGGAATATAGGGACCTTGCTGAAGTCTTCAGTGAGGAGAGGGCGAATGAGCTTCCCCCCCACCGACCCACAGACTGTACCATTGAATTCAAGCCTGGGGCAAAACTCCCGAAACCCAGATTATACTCCATGAGCCCAAAGGAGAAGGAGGAAATGGAAAGATTTATAAAAAAAAACCTGGAGAGAGGTTTCATTGAACCAGCTAAGCCTAAAGTGGCTGCCCCGGTCCTTTTTAGAGAGAAGAAGGATGGCTCTTTACGTTTATGCGTGGATTATAGGGCCCTGAACACAATCAGTGAAAGCAACCTATACCCGCTGCCCCTCATGAAAGACATGCTGTCACACCTATCGAAAGGGAAAATTTTTTCTAAACTAGACTTAAGGGAAGCTTACTATCGCGTGAGAATCAAGGAAGGGGACGAATGGAAGACTGCATTTAACTGCCCCATGGGGTGCTATCAATTCAAAGTCTTGCCATTTGGATTACAAGGGGGCCCTGCAGTCTTTATGCAATTAATCAATGACGTTCTAAGGGAGCACCTGTTTAAGGGGGTCCTTGTTTACTTGGACGACATTCTTATCTTTACCGAAACAAAAGAAGAACACGTCAAACTTGTCAGAGCGGTTTTAAAGAAGCTGCGAGCCGCTCACCTATATGCCAAACTCTCAAAATGCGAATTCCACCAGGAAAGGATAGACTACCTAGGCTATCGCATATCCCCACAGGGCATTGAAATGGACCCAGAGAAGGTCAGAGCAGTATTAGAATGGGCACCACCCCGCACAAGAAAGCAACTACAAAGTTTCCTGGGCTTTGCAAATTTTTACCGCCAATTCATCCCCTCATTTGCACAGATAGCCTTGCCCCTCACCAACTTACTAAAAACGAAGGGAACATCCTCAGTAAAACCTAGCCAGCCACTAACATGGACAATGGAGTGCCAAGCAGCGTTTGAGAGACTAAAGAGACTTTTTTCTGCCGAACCAGTACTAAGGCACCCAGACATGGACAAGCCCTTCATAATACAGGCAGATGCAAGTGATGTGGCAGTGGGGGCTGTGCTATTACAAGAAAATGATGATGCAGTATTGCAACCCTGTGCATATACATCCAAGAAACTCACGGAAACAGAACAGCGCTGGCCCGTATGGGAGAAGGAGGCTTATGGGATACGTTGGGCATTACTCACATGGCGACAGTTCCTGGAAGGCAACAAAATCCCCTTCCAGGTGTGGACTGATCACAAAAATTTGGAAGCCCTGAAAACTTCCAGGAAACTCAATCCCAAACAAGCCCGCTGGTCCCAGCATTTTCACCAATTCCAATTTAAGCTCAAACATTTACCAGGAAGAAAGAACTTCCTGGCAGATGCACTATCTCGCATGCCCCAATATAACAGCGCACGAACCACAGACTCTAGACCAATAATGGCAGAGTCACAACTGGCAGCACCAGTAACCACAAGAACCCAAGCCAAATTAAAACCACAACTGGACAGCCAAACTGGAATTGAATTCAGAAAAAGTTTGGAAACAGATGATTGGTTCCAGAAAAACAAAAATGTGTGCACAATGAGAGACGGGTTGCCTTGGATAGGGGAAAAGTTATATATACCAACAACTCAAAGAGTAACTTTCATGCACCTTTGCCATGACACAAAATCAGCAGGGCATTTTGGATTTGTAAAAACTTTACATTTAATTAAACGGCAATTTTGGTGGCCATCCATGAAAAAGGACATTGAAAGTTATATAGCCAGTTGTCCAAAATGTGCCACGGCAAAGAGGTTGCAAGGGAAAGTGCCAGGACTATTGCAAACAGTGGCAAGTCCCTCAGCCCCCTGGAGAGAAATAGCCATGGATTTTATAGTGGAATTGCCAGAAAGCAATGGGAATACTGTGGTCTGGACGGTCACGGACTTGTTTTCCAAACAGGTGCACTTTATCCCTTGCCAAAAGATTCCCACTGCAAAAGCCTTAGCAAAACTTTTCATCCAACACATTTACAGATTGCATGGGGCACCCCAACGCATCATCTCTGACAGGGGGGTGCAATTTACGTCTGCATTTTGGAAGGAATTTTTATCCCTCTTAGGAACCACTCAGGGACTGACATCTAGCCACCACCCTCAAGGAAATGGGGGGGCTGAAAAAATGAACTCAGTACTTAAGCAATATTTAAGATGTTTTCTTAGTTTCCAGCAGACCGAGTGGGCGGACTTACTCCCCTTTGCAGAAGTTGCCTACAATAATGCAGTCCACTCCAGCACAGGTTACACTCCTTTTCAAATAGCCACCGGTCAAAGCTTCAACCCCATGCCAGAATTAACCCCAAACGAACCAACGATCCCCTCGCTGAAAGAATGGATGGAAAAATTACAAAACACCTGGCCAATAGTCAGAAAAGCACTAGATGAAGCTAGGCAGGCTTACAAAACACAAGCCGATAAAAAAAGGGTTGAGCCTACACCATTCATTATAGGAGAAATGGTGTACTTATCTACAAAATACCTAAAGTCCCTACAGCCCTGTAAAAAACTTGGACCAAAATACATAGGACCTTTTCCAATTAAAAGAATCATAAATCCAGTAACAGTAGAATTAGAATTACCCAAAAATCTCAGGCAAATACACCCAATTTTTCATTGCAGCTTGCTGAAAAGAGAGCATCAGTCACCTCTACGGCCAAAAATCCCCCCCCCACCACCTCCAATCATGGTGGAGGGTGAACAACACTTCGAAATAAAGGAAGTCCTTGACTCTAGGAGATATCATGGAGCAACTCAGTACCTAGTTGCCTGGAAACACCTCCCTCCCTCACAAAATGAGTGGGTCCATAAACGTCATGTCAGAGCCCCGAAGCTATTGAAGAAGTTTCACACAGAGTATCCTAACAAGCCTGACTAAATTTTATACTTGTGTTTTCTTTCAGGTGGATCTCTCTTATTTTTAAGAGGGGCCGGATGTCAGAATCCAATCATATTTCATCTTTAATTATCAAATATAGAAACTCCCAATTCTGCCTTCTTTGGATTCTGCCATAAGAGGGAGAGAAGGGGGAGAACAAAGGGGCTTTATGGCCCTCACTTCCTTCAGTAGACTTCAAAGAGCTGAATGCTGAATGTGTGTTTATTGTAACCTATTGTAACCTCAAAGCGTTAACACCAGAGAACATTAGCATTTACAAAGAAGAGTATTTGCCTTTCATGTAGTTATCTGAAGTCTCCATCCAGACGGAAGAAAGAAGAAACGGGGTGGAATTGTGATACTTGAAACTATCACTGGGAAGGGGGGTTGATTGGGTGGGACTACTGGGGAACCCCTTAAAACCTTGAATGGGAGAGCTTGGACCCCAAGTCCTGTCTAGCATGCCTGCAACCATTTTCTCTTAATAAAGGATTCCTGTTGGAAGAACTATTCCAAGAGTTCTGTCTTCTTAAGATGCAAAGTGGGGTGGGTCCTTACAGACAGGACAAGAAACAATGGTCCTAAATTATAAGGAAGCAGATTTTTAATTGAATTTCAAGAAGACTCTGATCTTACATAAGTAAGTAAGTAACTAAGAGCTGTTCAGTAATGGAACAAATTGCTTGAAAGGTGGTGAACTCTCTTTCACTGGAAATGTCTAAGCTTGATGATCATTTATAGTGGATATTGTAGTAAAGAATTCTGAAGAGTGCAAGAGGTTTGTTTAGATTATTTCCAAGGCTTTTCTAATACTTAACATTCTGTGATTGTATGATGCTTCCCCTGGCTACCCATATTCCCCATGTTTCAAAACTCAATGTTTTCTGTTAGGATTTACTGGAAAGCTGGAAAGACTGCAGATGATCATTGCAATTATTGAAAGATAATTGTACAAATCAAGACATTCTCAAAAGTATATACACATTGGCTACATATATTAAAATAAGAGCAATAACACCATATTCAGCTCATAAAAATTCCACTGAATTTATCTCATCCTCTGGAAAAAAATGAAAATACATTCTTTTCATACAATAGAGTGCAAACCATTAAAATTCAGGGAATGTACCTAAAAGTAGTTCTTCTCCAATGTCTATTGAAAATGGGAGAAAAAAAATCTTGCTAATTAGTCAGGCAGAGGGTATTTCCACACCATCACTATTTTTACTCCTAAATCTTTCCAATGGAGTTTGGCCCACTATAATTTGTGCAAATAGAGAAATCCTTGTGAGTCAAACCATCTTACCAATTGTAAGAATGTAAACATGTGTGTGAATTACTGGTAAGGATGGAAAAAACATAATCTTAAAATCATAATCCAATCTCTTATAATAAGAAAATGGGTGTCTAAGATACTTTACTAGCTTCCTGTGTTACATAAAAATTCTCCTGTGTTGATGATGAAATACTGGCAGTTTCATCATTGGAGCAGCAAGAGGTGGAGGAATAAATAATAGAAAAAAGGAACAACTACCGGTACGATGAAATAGAGAAGTAGAGGAAAGCCCAAGAGCTGGGTGGTGGAGGTCAGCCTAAAGTTCCTACCTATGGAGAAACTGACCATCCATTGGCTCTGTTAAACTGCAGTCCAGCAAAGAAGCAACAACTTGGTTCCAAATTTAAAGGATAGCAAAGACAGAAGCAAAATGTGAGTGCTGGAAACTAGTTGATGGTATGTGATTAGACCTAATCAGGATTAGATTCTAAAGTTGCAAAATACCCCAGTATGAGAATGGGTGGATGTCTATCCAGATAAGCAATGCTAAAAATTTTTGGGAAAATTTATATAGCCGTCTACTCTCTCACAGCAAGTCTAGGCGACTTACAAACAGTTAAAATACAAAATATATAATAATAATAATAATAACGACAACAACAACAACAACAACAACTGATGAAAGAAAAGAAGCTGAAGAACAAGAAGACCAAAGAATACCTAATCAAGAAATACCACTTAGAAACAAGGAAGATCAAGGAAGCACTGGAAATAATAAAGCAACAAATAACAGCTATAGCCAGGAAAATCAGTAGATATGAAGCTCGAATTGCAAACTATAGGCAGAAACTCCAATTTCAATCCAATCAGAAATGTTTCTACCAATCCATCAACGGAGAAACTACAAGGAATCAGTCAGTACCTGACAAGGAAGAAACAGTGCAGTTCTGGAAGCAGATATGGGATAACCCAAAGAAATACAACAAGGATGCGGCTTGCTTAAAAGAGGTGGATGCAAATAAAACAGAAGTTGAAATGAAAGAACTAGTAATAACAACAAAAATGGTAGAAAAAAGAGCAAGGAAAATAAAAAACTGGTCAGCACCAGGTGAAGATGAACTGGATGGGTTTTGGTTGAAACATCTAACTGTTATACACCCACTCATTGCCAAGCAGTTCAACAATAAACTACAAGGAGGAGAAATTGAAAAGTGGCTAACAACTGGGAAAACCTACCTAACAATGAAAAATCCAGCAAAAGGGGCAACACCAGGCAACTACAGGCCAATTACCTGCTTACCAACAACTTTCAAATTACTAACTGGTGTGGTAGCTGATGCAGTACAACAGCATCTAGTTGAAAACAATCTCTTTCCACCTGAGCAGAAAGGAAACCGCCCCAATAGCAGAGGAACAAAAGATCAACTCCTAATAGACAAAATGATCTTGGAAAACTGCAAGAAAAGGAAGACCAACCTGAATGTGGCATGGATTGACTACAAAAAGGCATTTGACTCTCTGCCACATGATTGGATAATCAAGTGCCTAGAAATAACAGGAGTCAGTAGAAACATCAGAAAATTTGTGCAAAGATCGATGGCACAATGGAAGACACAGTTGCAGATCAATGGTGAGAGGCTGGGAGAGGTTAATATCAAGAGAGGAATATTTCAAGGAGATTCATTATCACCATTACTATTTGTTATTGCACTGTTTCCTCTGTCAACAATACTGAATAACTCAGGACATGGCTATCAAACATCAAAAACATCTGCCAGACTATCCCACCTCCTTTACATGGATGATCTGAAGCTGTATGGAAAAACATCATCTGAAATAGAATCGCTGCTCAACACTGTCCGTATATATAGCCAAGATATTGTAATGGAGTTTGGCTTGGACAAATGTGCCACACTTACTATCAAACAAGGAAAAATAGTGAAAACTGAAGGAATCAAGATGCCCCACGAAAATAACATTAAGAGTCTGGATGAGGAAGAGTACTACAAATACTTGGGTATCCTTCAAGCTGACAACATCAAGCACACTGAAGTCAAGAAAAAGATTGGAGGTGAATACATTAAGAGAGTGAAAAAGATATTAAAGTCCAAACTCAATGGAGGAAATACCATAAAGGCAATCAACACCTGGGCAATTCCAGTCATTAGGTACACAGCTGGATTAGTGGACTGGACTCAAGCAGAACTAAAAGCAATGGATAGGTAAACCAGAAAAATAATGACAATGAATCATGCCCCTCATCCATGCAGTGACATTGACAGACTTTATCTACTAAGGCAAATAGGTGGGTGTGGAATGCTACAAGTACATCAGATGGTTGAAGAAGAAAAAGTGGCTTTGGAAGAATATCTGAAGAACAATGATGAAGATGCACTGAAATTAGTATATCAGGAAGGCTTACTTACTGGAGAGACCAAACTGGCCTACAAGAAAAACCAAATGAAGAACAGAATAGAGGCATGGGAAGACAAAGCACTACATGGCCATTACGTGAAAAAAATAGCTGGGAAAGCAGATAATAATAAGACCTGGCAATGGCTAAGAGCAGGAAAATTGAAGAAAGAGATCGAGGGACTAATTCTGGCTGCACAAGACCAAGCCTTAAGGACAAATGCATACAAAGTCAAAATTGAGAAGACAGCAACAGACAGTAAGTGCCGCCTATGCAAAGAAGCTGAAGAAACAGTGGACCACTTGGTAAGCTGTTGCAAGAAGATTGCACAGACTGATTACAAGCAGCGGCATGACAAAGTAGCAACAATGGTGCATTGGAAGATCTGCAAAAAATATCATTTGCCTGTAAGCAAAAACTGGTGGGATCATAAAATAGAGAAAGTCATAGAAAATGATAAAATTAAACTGCTCTGGGACTTCAGAATTCAAACAGACAAGCACCTGCAACATAACACCCCAGACTTAACAATTGTCGATAAGAAAGACAAAAAAGTCTGGATAGTGGACGTGGCAGTGCCTGGAGACAGCAGAATAGACGAGAAAGAACTGGAGAAGATAACAAAATACAAAGACCTACAAATAGAAATAGAAAGACTGTGGCAAAAGCAAGCAAGGGTAGTACCAATAGTGATAGGCTCCTTGGGTGCAATCCCAAAACAACTGGAGCACCACTTGAACACCATTGGCATTGACAAATTCGCTATTAGTCAATTGCAAAAGGCGACCTTATTAGGAACTGCTTCCATCCTGCGACGATATCTGTAATATCATCAAACATCCTCATCTGCCTATCCCAGGTCCTGGGTAATGACTCGATAGGTAGACAAAATGCCAAATCCAGTCTGAACATCTGGCTGACTGTGTGATGATCCATAATAATAATAATAAAAACATAACCCCTGCCCACCCCAGTGACAGCACACAATTAAATAAGCCATTTAAGCTCCATCATACTTTGGGTTCCCCAGGCCTGCTGGCAAAAACACATCTTAAGGTATTCTTCTGAAAGACTAACCAAGTGGAGGCCAGTTTAATTTCTGGTAGGATCATATTCCAGAGGGAGGAAGCCACCAAGGAGAAGGCCCTTCTTCTGGGTCCTGCCAGATGTACTTCCTTAGGGACAGGACCCACAACATTCCTTGCCTCCCCACTCTAGTGGGTTGGGTGGATGTGATCAGCAAGAGACGGTCCCTCAGATAACTGGTCCATGGCCATGAAGGGCTTTAAAAGTGACAACCAGCACCGTGAATTGCACTCGGAAGCAAATCATCAACCAATGAAGCTCCCGCAGCACAGTTGACACATGTGCACACCAAGGTCTGCACAAAACCATGTGGGCCACTGCATTTTGGACCAACTGGAGCTTCCAGATGCTTTTCAAGGACAGCCTCATGTAGCGTGTGTTGCAATAGTCAAGATAGGAAATGACTAGGGCATGAGTGACCGTGAGTAGGGATTGTTTGTCCAGGAAAGGGTGCACAACCCACGGTTGCATAAAAGTCCTCCTGGTCATGACTGCAACCTGCTCACATTCACATATATTAGTGGTTATCCCTTATTAAATGAAGCTTAACTCTAAAGAACTACATTTGTACATCTCCATCCAGTTCCTTTTCCCTCACTTTTCTTTGTTTTCTGTCTCATCCTCCATCTCAGACCTGATCTATACAGTATTTGGACAATCAGAGAAGTGCTTAAGCATGTGATATCTGCATCCAATTATCTTTAAATCTTTCGGCCATTTTCATTTAACTCAGCTATTTCAGAGGCAGATTTACTGGTATGATAAATTATTCAGTTTATGTCATAACAGCATGACATAACAATACATGAACACAAAGGTCATATGAATAAGGGATTTTCTTGGGACTCATGTTCTATATACATCATTTCTAGGAAACATTCATGATGGGTGGAAACTTGCAAAATATGGCATGAGGGCCTCTGATCTTTATAATGGACATTTATGGAGATAACTAACATCAATGTAAGGACCTCAATCAAAATTTACTTCCATTTCATTACTGATGATTGTTGTAGTTATTCTTTACCATTGTTATAGTTTACTATATGCTAGTACTATGATATACATTCAATGACAGCAATTTTGATCACAAGATGGCCTATTAACACCTAAGAATATGCAGGTGAGTATAAAGTAAACTTGTTACTGGCATTTTGATCCACTTAATTAAAATGTTCCATATGTATATAAGTGTGTGTGTGTGTGTGTGTGTGTGTGTGTGTGTGTGTATACATACGCACCCCCGCACACATGTATTTATGTGCTTTCATTTACAATTTTCCCTAACTTACAGAACTTAACTCACATTTCCCTGATATCATTTTATTTCCTCGAGGCATGCTTTTAAAGTACATATTTCTCAGCTGTAAACTTGAAAAACCATTATTTTTTGTATGCAATAACAATATAATTTGGATTAATTTTCCTACTCAAATACAGATATGTGGGTGCGTGCATGCACAGATTTTTGACCAGAGAATGAATGAAGCTAACAGACTCTTTTGAATGCGGTCACCCATGCCATGAGATATAATCTATTTTGTCAGGTTTTCAGAAGTTCACTTCCAATGAGATTTGTGGCTGATTTCTTTTATATTCCCTGTATAGCAATATTTGACAAATCCTTAAAAGCTACAGAGACCGGTACAAAATGACTTAGATTCTTCCAAACAACTAGAATGGAGAAGTGGAACATCTTCTTTTTATCAAGCACTGAATCAATCTGTAGCTACAGCAGCACAATCTATGGCCTTGTATGAACCGAGAATTATTCTGTTGGATTAAGTTGCCAGTCAGAAACATTGGAGAAAATCATGTTCACCATAATTTTCTTACCACTGATGGTTTGTAACACCTCTAGTGTGATTGTGTGGCAATGCTCAATAGGTTCCCAAGAAGGGCCATTGTCACACTGCCCTTAAGAGTCAAAGCATTTTCCCATTAGAGCAGAGACCTGCCTGAATTGCGGAGTCAATTTAATGATCCAATTTGCTTGATATGATCTGCATCAGCCTTCCCCTATTGTTGTCTTCCAGATGTGCTAAAAATTCACAATTGGCTGAGAATTATGGGCACCAAAGTCTAATGAGGCATAAGATTGGGAAAGGCTATTCTATGCTGACCAAAAACTGTTCAGAGTTTCAAAAATAAATATTTTAAAGCCATAGATGAGGATTAAAAGGAAGTTTTAAAAATGTGTGTATGTGTGTGTGTGTGTGTGTGTGGTGGGGGGGGGGGTTGTCTGCATGCAAAGCCAATCTACAGAAAGTTATAATGGCATGCCTTGTAATTATAGCTCTGAAAAGGAAGAATGTCAGTTGATTGTATTTTTGGGTAGGACTGCTTATAAACAAGGATTATGCTTATCTTATTTTTCTGGCAAACCTCAGTTTTTTTGGCAAATGTGTTCCCATGGTTTTTCTAGAGCACGGGTGTCAAACTTGCCACGTCACATGACATGACGTAATTACGACTCTTTTTGCATTGCTGGCAATGGGGTGGGTGCAGCTTCAGTATGATGAAACCGGCCGACAATTTAACACCCCTGTGACTAGAGGCCTTCTTTCTGGATGATGAAATGCTATTGCTCTCTTTCCTCTACAGCAGCATATTTCATGTTCTTGTTCAAAAATATATCAGTGTTTTCTATTGATATTATTTTGCTAGGAAGCACCCAAGCATCACGTCCTATAAGTTATCATAACTACCAGCTTCGTAATTGTTAATCAGGTTTGGTCTGTTGTCTTAAGGGTATATCAATGGCCTGAATCAATGCAAATTAAGGGTAATCCACATTAAACCCTGTGCAAAAGCAGATAAGCAGAACAACTGTTAAAATATACTTAAGTATTTGGCACACATACTTTTTTTTTTTTAAGCACCAAGGTCTTACCATAACAATTGCAGGTTTATGGATTGTTTCTCTCTCTGCAACACTGATGTATATACACCTTTAACAACAGCACTAATAATATCCAGCCTGGTCACAGTTTAAACAACAGTCATTTTGCCCAGCAATTCAAACTCCCATTGCAATTTGCCAGGCAGCTGAGTGCACCAGCTACAAAGCCTGTATTGCAGCGATTTGCATTAAAAGAGGGTGTCATTGTATTACCTCTTAGCTTTCGTTGAAATTAGAAGTAATATCTACATTTATCTTTTATTCCTAGGAGTATGAAATCGTGCTAATAATAACAATAATAAAGCCAGTTCCTTAAAGATTAGTGAACTCTACACAGAATTCTTCTTCCACTCCCATCCACACCTCATTTTTTCTCTTCTGCTCAAGTAGGGGAGTAAAAAGATCATGAATAATAAATATGGAGATAAGAGAATTAAAACTGGGAAATCAATTTACTGCAAAATATTTGCATGTTTTATTAAAAGAAACTGTGCATAAACCCCACAACAGGGAAGAATGATTTATATTTTGATTTGATTTGTATACATTATACTTCTGGGAGAATGGATGCAACTTAGTCAACCCTGCAAGACTTTTCCTTCTCCTAGAAGAATTGACTTCTGTTGTTGCTGCTCCTTTTTAAAAAACAATAATTGCTTCCAGCGTGGAAATTATCAGTTTTTCTGATGGGGGAAGTCTGGAGGTTTATACCATTTGGGATCTTATCTTTCAAGGACCTAGGAGAAAGAAAAGAGTTTTGTAATTTCTTCTTCCACAATTAACACATCTGGATGTTCTATCATTTGATTGTTTTCCCATCACTGCTTTACATTCATCTGCCTCAGCCCTGTTCAGCTCTGGGGAAACCTAATGATAGTAAAATGCCGAATGCAGAAATCAGGATTTGTGTGGATTGTATGCTGAGGACTAGATCCAGTGTGGTTTGCTTCAGATGATACACAGACGTTTCTGTACAGCAGACATGTCAAACACACGGCCTGGGGGCCGGATGTGGCCCGTGAAGTGGTTTCATATGGCCCGCGAAGCCATCCTGGAAACAGTGAGGGAACAGCCTCCGCTGCCTTGGCCCTGGCCCAGGCCGGCCAGGAGCCAATGTACAATTTTGTGGTGGCCATCTATGCTGAAATGCATTCAGTCTTAGCTCCACAAGGCCGTCTAGAAACAGCGAGGAACCAGCCCTGCCGCAGGCCAGCCGGGAGCCAATGTACAATTTTGTGGTGGCCATCTATGCTGAAATGCATTCAATCTTAGTTCCACAAGGCTGTCTAGAAACAGCAAGGAACCAGCCCTGCCGTATCAGCCCCATCCCCTGGGTGCATGCTGAGGAGGTGTGAGGAATGAAGAAATGCACCATCACCTGGAAGTGGCCAGCAAATGGCCCTCGCCTACTTCACATATCCAGCTTGATGGGCTCTGCCCTGGTCCCACCCCTTTCTGCCAGAGACCCTCAGATCTGTCCCACTCCTGTCCAGGCCCCCACAGGCACCCTTGATGCGAATGATGTAGAGCTGGCCACGCCCACCCAGTAGGCCACACCCACTCCATCCACACCCACCCAGTAGGCCGCACCCACCCTGGCCACCCCCCCCCAGGGCAACAGAAGAGCTGATGCGGCCCTCAATGAAATTGAGTTTGACACCCCTGCTGTACAGAAAGAAAATTAATTTCATGGAGTGGACTTTTCCTTAAACACAATTTCCTTTCATTGATGGAACAAAGCTGTATTCAGTGTGATATTAAGTTAATACTGTTTTATTATAGCACAGCACAACATAGCATAGTACTATACTATATTATAGTATAATGCTATACTAAAACAACTATAGTATTGCAATAATATAGTTTTCCCTTATTAACTACATGGCCCTGATCTATCCCTTGTATTGAGAAATACTCTACTTGAGCATGCTCATCACTTTGACTTTAGGTGTGCGTTTGATTCCGTCCTCAGACTTAAACTATGGGAGAAATTGAACTCTTCCTCAATGGACAAAAAACTACTGATATTTCTATATAAGTTATATGAGAACTCCCAGATCAAGGTCAATGCCCATGGGCATTGTACTAAAGATGTAATAGTAATAATAATAATAATAATAATAATAATAATAATAATAATAAAGAAGAAACCCTATACCATTTCAGACAAATGGCTGTCCAGTCTCTTCTTAGACACTTCCAGTGTTGGAGAAATTTATGTTAAGAGGAGAGCGAGACAGGCATCTATTCTAGCCTCCCTTCTCTTTAATATATATATATATATATATATATATATATATATATAATATATATATATATATATATATATATATATATATATACTCTAGCCCTGCTCCCTTTTGGAACTCAGTTGGGCCCCTACTCTCTCCTTGGAAAGAGTTTAGTTTAAATTTCTGAATTAAACTGAACTGAACCATCAGCTGGTTCAGAAAGCAGCAATGCAAGTAGGTTTTTTTTGCCTCTCTCAATTCCTATAACACCACAGTTCCATGAGCTGCACTGACTCTCAATAGGCTTTTGAATCAAATTTCAGGTGCTGGTTATCATCTATAAATTCGTATATGACATAGGATCAGGCTATTGCGGGACTGGCTGTCTGACAGCCCTAGAACATTTCATAAAGAAAGCACACTTCAGGAAGCTTCTTCAGTTTTTTTCAAAGAAAAAAACAAAGTGCAACTGCCTTTTGGAAAAGCATCTTTGGGACAACCATGACCTGGATGATTGAGAATCTCCATAGACATCTTGTATATATGAAACAATGGGCTCAGCTAGTGGGCTGGCTGACCTTGACTGATGTAGAAAGCTAAGTTGGGTCATCCCTGTTAAGTACCGGGATGAGAAACTATATGACAAATTCAGGATTTTATGCTAGAATAAAAAGAAGAAAAGAAATGTCTTTTAAAAAGGCAGTCACAAATATCTTTGGATGATGCCAAGAAAGCCATTGGCATGTCACTCAGAAGTGCAGCTTTTAGCTCAAATTTATTCTCTCCTGGGTGTAAATAATAATGACCTCCAAAAGTGCATTGGACTATCCTTTGATAGTTCTTACAAATTGGCCTTTCTTTTTGACCTTCCTTCTGCAAACTGTTTTTCTCCTGGTCACCTAACAGCCTTCCAAACTGGAACTTGAGAAAAAATTCAGCATGTGGAGAACTAGCTCATTCAGAAAATCTTAGACTAACAACTCACCAGTGGAATAATACTGTACAGACTTCTTCATGCAGCCCACTTGCAGGATATAAGGCAAGAGTCTTTTCTTCTCTGATCTACTTAATGATTTCTTTGCCTTTGTGTCATATATTTCAATTGCAAGTTATGACTTGAGTTCTGTGAGCTCTGCTTGGTTTAAGAAAAAGAACACAAGCAATGATTGGATTAGGTAGCTCTTAGAATCTTTTCCAGTCCTAAAATTCTACTGTGAATCAATCTGCTATTGAACCTCAAGGTGGCAGAATGGGATATGTTTTACCGATAGATGGGACCAAAGCCACAGTGGGGGAATCCAGAGAGGCCTTAAATCTTACCACTTTCAGTGTACTGTATGTCCTATTTCTTCTTCAGAGACCATGATAAAGAGCCTTGACATGTACTGTCCCAGCCTTTCCTGGCAGTTGGTCAGACTGTATCACAAGCGTGTGTGTTTGTGTGTGTGTGTGGGGGGTATCTTTTTCTTCTCCTTGCCCTTATATTTGGCTTCTAGCCAAGAGCAAACTGCCCTAAACTGGATTCCTGCAAATTAAAGCATCTGGGAGCAGAGTGTGGTTTTCAGGATTAGACATAAGCACAATAACCTTTCCATGATGATACATGCTGGTAAATCTCACCCTGCTCTGTACGTAAGCCAAAAGCAGGGTTACAGAACTCAGCAATCTGCCAAATGCTAGTTGTGTGATTATTCATCATTTATATTTTGGCCCAAACTCGGTCACAATCTTTTGGTATGCCTTCTTCCCTCCCCTAGCACAATGCCTTCTAGCCATGCAGACCTTCCCTAGTATTGATGGACTGGTAATTTGAAAATTTACTTCAGGTTGTGGCTTTGATTTTTCACAAAACATCTCTGAGTGCCTGCAGCTAATTATGTTTTCAATCATATATTGTTGAAGAAACCTTGACTTTCTTGAGGTGACTTCAATCTGTCTTAATTAGAGACTATTAAAAGCACTCTTCTTGCCTTCTTGCATTATTGGGTTTTCTTTTGTTACTTACAAGAGGACATTGCACATGGACTTGACCTACAATTTGTGGTTTTTCTGCACATCATATGTTAGAGTTTCAGCTGTTAATATTAGAGAATGATGCTTTATTGCTTTCATGATGAATTCTTTTTTAGTGATGTGTAATTTCTGTCTAAGGAGGAGGTCTTTCCTCCATAACATTGGCTATCCTGAATATGAGGAAAACGTCTTGACTTTTAGGAGCAAACAACCAAATCAAGGTCTCCAGAGACTTGAGGCCAAGGTTGCTTACACAAGATAATACTTGGGGCAAAATGACATATGTTTACGAGATTTGGGAATAATTTGTGCCTCTTCTGGAGCCCAGATAAGTGATGTTATGACTACTGGTATTTTCCATAAATGGGATTTTCTCTGTGTACCTTGTTTCTTCTGAGTCCTTTTGATAACAGACTTGGCCACAGCTATTTTGTCAACATCTTTTTCAGAACAGAAAAGTTCATTCTGGCTGCCCCTTTGTGTCATGTCATATCATCCAAATTCTAAAAGCTAACCTTCACTGTGAAGTATGATGGACATGCATACATTTAAAGGGTAATTCTTGGCATAAGAAGAGGATAGACACAATGTTTGTATTAGGGAATATGTGAAAATACACATTTAGAAGTTAATGCTATAAATTAAGTAGAACCCTTAATGAACAATACACTAAAATGAGTAAGTCTGTGACTGGATGCTAGGAGGAATTTTTTGTCCTGCTGTCCACATTAATGAATGGATGAGTCCTGCTCTTCCAATGTTTCTTTCACAGATAGTATAGTTTTTCAAGCAGAGGACTATTCTTTGTATAGGAGGAAGTGCTATTTCTCTCTCTTTCCAATCTATACTCTAAATGTTAGCCAAGGAAGTGCCATCACTGCTAGTACTCCGATAACTATATCATTCATAGTTTTATAAATACAGATACACATTCACACACACACACACACACACACTAGCACTCTGATAACTATATTAATCATATGAAACTGAAATACTTCTTGTTGTAAGTTCAAAAGGCCTGCATCTGGGGCACAACATTTTTTCAGAACTAACATTTAAACAGAAGGAAGAATTGTGTCAGTTCTCTTAATTACCAGCAGTTGCAGAAATCTTAATAAAAAGAATGCTTTATAAGAACTATCCAGATGTCAGATCTTAAACAAACATCTGCTTGAAAGGGAAGGCTCATCTTTTGCCCATAAAATATTAAAGAGGACGCTGTGATTTTCCCCCCCAATCCCATGGCCATAAGTTGCATTTAGCTTTCCTGAAGCTGCTGTCTGTAATGTCAAAAAACACACCAAGAAAAAAAATAACCCTTGGAAAGGTTAATAATGGCCTTTCCAATGTCATATTCTACACTTTATGTGTTGTAGTAATTATTATCATTATAGCTGTAAGGATGTCTAGTTATCTTTCTTAATCACATGCTATAAAGAAGTGCTTCAGAACACATATCTATTATTTAATCAAAATTTCACAGTTATTGGCATTTACGCTTCTGGAAGGGCTGTGTTTATTTTCTGTTTGCAGGGGGGAACAGAGACTCCCAAGAGAAAGGGGACCTCCATCCATGCCCACTTGAATCACTGTCGCATCATGTGACAATCTGTGCTATTAATATCAGAGACTGCTAATACATGTTATTAGGTCTCACTCCCTTGTACTTTTGGTTCTCTAGGAAAAACACTTTTATTCACAGATAAGGGCTGCAGGAGCAGAAATAGTGTCTACTTAGATGAATCCCTGAGCCAGAACTATGTCCAAAGTTTTTCAAGTGATAGGTATGAAAAATTCAAAACTTGTAATGTTGGAATTGTTGCGTCCTTGGCGGGAAAACAGACACGAGAAGCAGCTGGAGTTCTCAGGTTCTTTTATTCAGCGTTCAGCTTACAGGAAGATGGCTTCAGCTCAGCCCAAACGCCTCACAGCCTCTTATATAGGCAACTCCCGGGTAAATGGGTTACTTTTCCCGCGCCAGCACCCGCGCATGCGCACGGCGCTGGCGACAGCCTGTCTGGTCCCGGGCAGCTTTGCACCTGCCCGGGACTGCCTGCAAACGCCCGAGCCGTTTGCAAGGCTCGGGACATAACACCCCTTTCCCCCGGGCTAAAACTACTATCAACATACAACATTTATTTTACACGACAATTTGCTCCCCAGTGTTCCCACTGTTTACTGGCTTTTGTCTTGCCAACAATGTTATGTAATCTTCTAGGTACTTAGGAGATTTCTTTGCTCTCTGTGACCTTCTTAGCTCTGGGTTACTGGCATAAGTCCCCTGACTGGAGGGAGGCATGAGCCTGTTCTCTCTACTGTGCCCTGGTGTCTTCCAAGGACTGTGCCCCGATGCCTGGCCTGCTTGCTTGCCCACCGGGCTCGTCAGGCCAGGGCTTCTGTTGCTTTGTGACCTGGTTGTCCTACCTAGCTGTAGCCCCTCAGGCCCCTTGAAGTGATAGCCACTGCTGGGCGTCTCTGTAGAACCCCCTAGGTCAGTCCAAGACCTGTCAGGAGGCTGTCTATTCCCTGAACCCCATTCTGTGTTTGGGCTCGTGTGGGTTTCTGTACTCTCCCAAAACTCAGGTGTCCCCTGATTTGTGCTAGGGGTGTTGTAGTCGGGACTTGGTTCCTCGACTAGCTCTGTGTATGTTTGACCCCCTGTAGGATTTGGGGTAAGGTCAGGCCAACCTTGGGCATTGTGTGCCAGCTCTCTTGCGGGGAATGATTTGTTGGGATGCCCCCGGGTATCCTCCGTTGCTGGAGTGCTGTGTGCTGTGTGTGGAAAGTGAGTATGCCCCCGGGGTAACTCCCTGGCTGGAGTAGGCGTGAGTGCCTGTTGTGTGGGTAAGCTCCAAGACTTCCTTTTCGGAGCAATTGCAGAATCTTGGGACGAGCCGTTTGTGGCTCCCTCAGTGGCGATGGGCAGTAGCTCTTGCCCTTCCCTTTGCTCCAAAGGGTCCCCCTCCCCCCCTGGAAAAGACCCAGGAGTTTCAGCAGAAAAGTCCCGCCTAGAGCGGAGTTGGTCGATGTGCCGACGCAGGACACGACCGTTGTCCAGGGCAACCTCGTAGGAGAGAGGACCTGTGATCCTGGACACAGAAGCGGGGACCCATGTATGACCAGGCCCGTAATTGCGAGCCCAAACCGGGGCACCCACAAGTAGTTGTCTAGGTGCCCTAGGATGTGAGGTAGATGAAGGCAGTCTGTCCGGATGCAACCGGTCAAGTCTCGTAGTAAGTTGGCGCCCCCAACGAAGTTCAGCTGGACTTCTCCCTGTAGAAGTGGACGGTGTGGTGCGATAAGAAAGGAGAAAGTCAGCCAACCTGTGATGCCAGTCCCCGTAGGTGAGTCTCTTCAAGGCGTCCTTTGCGATGCGCACCATGCGTTCAGCCATACCGTTGGTGGATGGGTGAAAAGGCGCAGATGTGGCATGACGAATCAGGTTTGCCTGTAAGAAAGCTTGGAATTCGGAGGAGGTGAATTGAGGGCCGTTGTCAGACACAATGACATCTGGCAGCCCGTGTGCAGCAAAAATCCCCCTCAGTACCTGAATAGTCTTTGCAGTGGTGGTGGACGAGACAGGCACAACCTCAAGCCATTTTGAATGGCTGTCAACAAGGACCAAGAAGAACTGGCCCTGAAAGGGCCCAGCGTAGTCAATGTGCACCCTAGACCATGGGGACTGTGTTTCCTCCCATTTATGCACAGGAGCTTGGGGCATCTCTGGGCGAGATCGTTGGCACATGTGGCATGCGTGTACCTTAGCCTCAATATCTTTATCTAAAGCAGGCCACCACAAGTGGCTGCGTGCAAGAGCCTTCATGCGAACAATGCCAGGATGACCCTCGTGGAGGGATTCTAAGACCCTAGTCCTCATTGAGGTGGGAATGACAACTCTGTTTCCCCAAAGCAAACAACCCTGAGAAAGGGACAATTCGTTCCTTTTGGACCAGAAACTCTGAAACTCAGGACTAGGGCAGTGCTCAGGCCACCCGGACAGGACCCAGGAGCGGACACGTGAAAGTGTGTGATCTGTACCTGTTTCAGCGGTAACATCCCTGGCACTAAGAGGAAGCTCGGGCAAGGCTTGGATTGATAGAATGTTGACAGCTGGCGCGGGGTCAGCTTCTACTACTGGCAGAGGCAACCTACTGAGGCCATCAGCATGGCCCATTTCTTTCCCAGGCTTGTGGAGTAATGAAAAATCATATGCAGACAAGAAAATAGACCACCTAAGCATTCTAGGGGAAATGATGTGGGGAGTCTGCTTACGTGTGGTAAACAGTCCCAGCAGAGGCTTATGGTCAGTGAAGACCGTGAAATGCCTGCCATATAGAAAATCGTGGAATTTTTTAATTCCAGCAACAACAGCCAGAGCCTCCCTGTCTATCTGAGCGTAGTTGCGCTCGGCAGAAGACAATGTTCTGGAGTAGTATGCAATAGGAACCTGAGTTCCATCAGACCTGAGGTGACTCAGGACAGCTCCAACCCCGTAGGGGGATGCATCACAAGCGATGCACACAGGGAGAGACTCGTTGAAATGTGCAAGAACACTGTTAGAAGTGAGCAAGGCCTTGACTTCTTTAAAGCAAGCCTCATGTGCTTGTGACCACAGCCACACAGCTTGTTTGTCTAGTAGCCTGTGAAGAGGCTCAGCTACACTAGCTTTATGTGGAAGAAAAGAATTGTAGAAATTCAGGAGGCCTAAGAAGGCCTGAAGTTCGGCCTTAGACTTTGGCCTGGGTGCTTCTAAAATAGCAGTTAGTTTGGATTCAGCAGGATGAATCCCAGCAGCATCAATTTTGAATCCCAGAAATTCAGTAGAAGGCACCCCAATCTTGCATTTGTCTTTTCTGAGCTTAAGGCCTGATTTCCTGAATCTTAACAGGACAGCCCTAAGCCTTTCAGCTAGAATGTGTGTGGAGTCTCCTGCAATCAAGACATCGTCAAAGTAGGGGCAGACCCCTGGTATACCTCGTAGTGTGTTTTCCATTACGCTTTGGAAAATCCCAGGAGCGACATTCACTCCAAACTGTAGCCTTTTTACCTTAAAGGCTCCCCTGTGGGTCACAATGGTCTGAGCTATGGCAGCATCATCATCAACAGGCAGCTGTTGATATGCTTGAGCTAGGTCAAGCTTTGCAAAAACACGCCCCCCCTTGAGAGAGGCCAGGATGTGACTGACCACAGGAACAGGATAGGCATGTTGCTGCAATGCCTTATTGAGTGTGCATTTGTAATCAGCACAAATGCGAATGTCCCCATTTGCCTTTAGAGGCGTGACAATGGGGGTCTCCCATGGGCTGGAATCAACAGGTTCTAGGATTCCTTGTTGGATTAGTTTGTCTAATTCAGTGTCAATCTTACTTTTTAAAGCAAAAGGGACCCTTCTTGCTTTAATCCTAATGGGAGTGACAGTGGGGTCTAGCTTTAAGGACACAGGTGGTCCTTTGAATGTGCCCAGCTGGGGGCTGAAAACATCTGCAAATTCTTGCAGACTTCCTGTAGGTCGAGTGTTTGTAAGCTGTTGAGTCCTGTGACGTGTATCCCCAGGGCCTCAAACCAATCGAGTCCTATGAGACTCGTTCTTTCACCCCCTACTACTAACAAGTCTAGTGGACCTTCAAAACTCTTGTATTGCACGTTAAGGGTGGCCTCCCCCTTAACACACACTCTTGAGTTCTGAAAATCAGTTAATACAATATCAGAAGGCCTTAACTTGGCCTTAGTCCCACTACTGGAACAAATCTTCCTAAATGTATGCAATGAAATGATGGAAAGGGCAGACCCTGTGTCTAGTTCCATAGATAATGGAACCCCTTGTAGCTTCACGTTGAGTGACAGCTTTTTCTTCATGGGCTTGTGTGTGCCTGTCCTACAAATGTTTCTACGCGAAGCGCAAAAACCTACCCTATTCTGGCTGGGGACTCTGGTACCCTTCAGGCGTTCTTCTTGAGGTTGTGCCTTTCGTCGGCCCAGACACACAGCTGCAATGTGCCCTTGTTTGCCGCATGCCCGGCAGGTAGCGGAGCGGAACTTGCAGTCGGTTCTCCTGTGGCGACCTCCACAGCCGATGCACTTGAGCGGAGCTGAAGAGCTTTCCTTCTGATTTTCTCCCTTCGCGGGGTGTAGACGGTCGACTTCTTCGTCCGGATCCTCCTCGGAGTTTCGTCGGACGTCTTCTTGGTGCACGGACGCACCCTCTGCACTGCTTCTGATCGGCCGCATGTTCTTGACGGCGCCGCCTGCTGCTTCTTCCGCGGTGGCTTCCCTTAAAGCGTCTTGGAAGGATAATTCTTCCTTAGCGAAAAGTCTCTGTTGTAGCTCTCGATGCCTCAACCCGCACACGAATCGGTCCCTCAGTCGTTCCTCGAGGTCCTTGAACTCGCAGGGCTTGGCGGCCTTCCGTAACGCGGCGATGTATTCCTTGGCTGACTCCCCGGACCGTTGATCCCTCTGCTCGAAGGTGTGGCGCCATGAGATAACGGACACCTTGGGGTGGAAGTGGTCCTTCAGCAGCTTCTTCAGGTCTGCGTAGCTTACAGACTCTACTGGAACAGGTGCTGCAAGGTTTTCTGCGATTTCGAAGGCGTCTTGGCCGCAAGCGCAAAGCAGGGTGGCAGCCTTCAAGCTATCTTCCCTCACTTGGTTTGCCTTGAAGTAGTTCTCCATTCTGGATACGTAGGACTCCCACCGCTCTGGATGTGAGACGTCGAATTCCGCAAGCCTTCCGATTTTCGCCATCTTCGGATCTTCAGGAGACGGGTCTATCAGCCAGCCTACCCCCGAATGCGCACTGGATTGGCGGGCAGCTGCTGAGTCAACACCGTTCCTCTTCCGCCGCTCAGGACTCCTTGGGTAAGCTTACACTTTTTCCTTTCCAGGTAGTGCAAGGCATCCCACCTTCGTCGCCAGTGTTGCGTCCTTGGCGGGAAAACAGACACGAGAAGCAGCTGGAGTTCTCAGGTTCTTTTATTCAGCGTTCAGCTTACAGGAAGATGGCTTCAGCTCAGCCCAAACGCCTCACAGCCTCTTATATAGGCAACTCCCGGGTAAATGGGTTACTTTTCCCGCGCCAGCACCCGCGCATGCGCACGGCGCTGGCGACAGCCTGTCTGGTCCCGGGCAGCTTTGCACCTGCCCGGGACTGCCTGCAAACGCCCGAGCCGTTTGCAAGGCTCGGGACATAACAGGAATGTGTCCTAAAGCTCATCTACTCCAATCCTCAGTCATCCCCCAAGTGCTGTAGCACACTTGATGGTTGGTCATTTAGCTTCTGTTTAAAAACTTGTATCAAAGAAGAGCCAATGATCTTCTAAGAAAGTGTGCGATTGTAGTGGTGAATACCAAAGTCTTTCCTAACCACGCCCCCCCCCCAAATTAAAAAATCCTCTTTTTATTTGAAGACTCTGAGTAAGCCAGGTTTATTTTAGCTATAGTTTGTTAAACAAACCACATACAATTGGATTCATATGAGATGCTAATCCATAAACCTGCTCAAAATTGTGTTGAAGCTCATGTGAAATGACACAAAGGTTCCAGGGATGTGATGTGATGGTCCACATTCAAGCTGCAGCAAACAAAGAGGGACAGTTATATCAGTATAACTTACAGACATCGGTTCTGTGGTTAATATCACACTATTAGCAGAAACCAGGGAAAGTTTGCAAGACTTGATTAAGAAGCTGGAAATGAATTAGTACTTTCAAAAGTAATGTACATGAAAAATGTTAAAGGACCATAAAACGTCTTGTGGTTCACAAGCAGAAAAAGGTATGTGTTCCCCTATCTGGAAATCACAGAGTACAGTCCTGCTAAACAGAACAGGAGCAGAGAACAGTTGAGTCCCCGGGATGCAGGAAAAAGCTATTTCTTTCACATTAACTATACTATGAATATACAGGTAATCCTCAACTTGCAACCACAGTTGAGCCCAAAATTTATGTTGTTAAATGAGAAATTTGTTAAGTGAGTTTTGCCCCACTTTAGGACTTTTCCTGCCACATTTGTTAACTGAACCACTAAAGTTGTTAAATTAGTAGCACGGTTGTTAAGTGAATCTGGCTTCCCCATTGTCTTTGCTTGTCTTGAAGGTTGCAAAAGGGGATCACATGGCTCCAGGAGACTGCAACCATCATAAATATGAACCAGTTGTCAAGCATCCAAATGTAAATCACGTGACCATGGGGATGCTGCCACGGTCATAAGTGTGAAACATGGTCATAAGTCACTTTTTTCAGTGTAATTTCAAACAGTCACTGTTGTAAGTTGAGGTCTACTTGTAGTTTGGAATGGAGCTACTTAGGGCTGAAAAGGTATTCACCAACAGTTGATAATGATTATAGACTTTTATAAGCCAGGTAAAGCTCCTAAGGAAGGGCCTGCCAACCATAGTTAATAAAATCTAATTTACATCCAGTAACAAGGATACTTAACCTTGTGGTAGAACTTGACCTCATCAACCAAGCAAAGGCTGCCACCTGAACATCCAGCTGTGCTTTTGTTTTCCATTCCACTGTAAAGATTCCCTGGTACTATTTCTCTCTCACACACACATGCAAACACACACACACACACACACACAGAGAGAGAGAGAGAGAGAGAGAGAGAGAGAGAGAGAGAGAGAGAGAGAGAGAGAGAGAGAGAGAGAGAATGCAATGTATTTGTTTGAAAGAACAAATTTACAGTGATGGCATAAAATGCCTGCAAATTTGTCACACTATAAGAAAGGGAAAACTGTGCTGGCAATTTTTACCTAATTATATAAAAAACTACAATACTTATGCTCTCCAAAGTTTGGCAAATTTTATACTCTTATAAGTTGCAACCATTTGTTAAATTGTCACGATCTTTTAGAATGTCATAGAATTGGTTGATCTTCAAATTAGGTCTCATGTTAATTGGTTGTTTTCTAATCTATTGCAGTGGAGGCTGAATTTTGGAATTAATGTCCTACCCTATAGCATATGTTCCAGATTTTCCATGCCAATGTAAGGTGAGCAAGGCAGGTCACAATCTTGCTGTCAAGTCTACAGATTAACAACAGTTCTCAGTGAGACAAACACCTCCCTTTGACCAGGTAGTCTTGGAATGTACACTGCCCTCTGTAGCTTACATTGCCATTTTGAATTAAGATCTTGGGTATTGCTACTTCTTTGAGCAATGGCTTGGAGCAAAGTAGAGCAATTTGTAAGTATGCCTAGTTATCTTTGATGCAGGCAACATGTGGCACAAATAAGAAATGCATTTATTGAATGATATTTTGTTTGTATTTTATAGGATAATAGTAAAAAGTAAGGAAGATGGAGGTGGAGAAATATTTGTCTTTTTTTCAGAAGCTGCTCCAAATGCAATCAGCAGTGTCTGAGACTGCTTGTATTGTTTAATTTTGTCTAAAAGGGATGCAGTTCTATTATCCACTTACCTGGGAACAAGCCTCATTTAACTCAATTGGACTCACATCTGAATGGGCTCATGTAAGATTGCACACCACAATAGCAATTTATTGCAACAATATACAGAAGTTAAAAGTACCTCCATAGATGGTTTTACGTAGGCCAGAAAGAAAAGGTTGAAATAACTGCTTCATTTGTTTGGCAAATTTATTCTCTAATCCTCTATAATGAGACCTCCAACTTCATGTTTAGAAATCAACTTTCTTAAGTCTAGTCAGACTATTTCTAAATAGGAAGACTTTTTTTTTTCAACTGTTGCCTTTAGTTTCCTTTGAATAGGCATGCAGAGCAAAAGGGCATATGCAACTAATCCCACTGTTTACTTTGGATATATGTTTTATGAAAAAGTGTGAACATGATAAAACTAAGCAGGATCAGATCTGATTAGCACTTAAATAGGAGGCCACCAGGAAATTTCAAACTATAAATTAATCTAAGAATTTCTTACATTTTCATATCAACCTAAACAGCTGCAGAGTGTAGATTCTAATTTTGAGTAGTCAAGGAAAAATTTATGGGTGTGATCATGTATAGAAAAATGCATCCTCCATTTTAGAAGTATGTACATCTTTATACTGTTCTAGCCATGCTTTGTAGAGAGGAGACTATAGGATTATAACTAGACAATGCTATTGACTGATACTCTACAGACCATGATATATTATGAAGTAATCCTGTGTCATCATTTCTCCCACCAAATATTTAAAACTGTATATTTACATAATCCACTAGAAATTGAAGAACATAAGCAGGGCGGGTCTAGCCCTTACATTAAAATTTTGATTATACATTTGTTGGTCAACTAACGAACACAATCTCTGAAAGCATTAATTAGCACATCAGTGATAAATACAATGGGAAAACCAGCCAGGCTTGTGTGAGTGCATGGTAGGATATGCATACACACACATATCAATGCCTGGGAGCAGTTTTACATTGGAAAGGATGAGATGAAAAATGTCTAAAGTTAAGTTGTACAATTTTTACAGTCTTGACATATATCACAGTAGAAAGACACTTATACTACAGTTGACAGAAAAAGGACTTATAGCTCCTGAAAAGTCCTAACTCAGAAAGTGCTGGAAGATAAATCAATGAAACAAAGGGTCAGGCATCTCTGCTCTCTTAGTGTGACCTTTACACTCTTCTATTAGTTATCTTAACTGTGAACAGTCTCTTTTCCCACACTCTTCAAATATAACTGAGTTGTTCAAACTGAGAAATTCAAAAAGACTGTCCGTGCTTCTTGTTCAAACATTGTAATTTGGGAAAAAGTGATTGGAAGAGGGAACATTATGGCACAGTATTTAATCCTTGGAATACCCACTGGACAGAAACAGTCTCAGATCCTCATTCAGCCTTGTAATTCACTGGATGATCTGCAGACTCATCACCGCCAACTCTCTACAACCAACTTGCCACCCACAACTCACCATGGCCAATTTGCCATGGGATAATTTGCTGTGGAACAAGAGTTACACTAATATCAAAGAAATGTGGCATATAATCATTAAAGAAAGGAGGGACCAAATGAAAGGTGAATGAAAAAAATTTAAAATATTTTAAAAATTATTTTAAATAATTGAATTGAACTGTTGAATTGTTCTGTGTGAGTTGTCTGGAGTCAGTTGGACATGACGAGTTGTCCTGTGGTGAATTGGCTGCGGCCAAGTTGTCCCATTCTGCACTTGTTCCTTGCGTGATCTTTTTCAGAGATGAACATACCTTTTTGCCAGCCTGTATATAATTTGTAACACTTTGGATACTGGCACAGATTTATGGCTTCCCACAGTTTTTGTTGTTTTTCATTTTGTTCAGTTCTCCTTTTGTTCAGCTCTCCTTTGTTTGTAGGACTGTTACAGTACTACATTCTATATGATGAGGTTTACACTATTAAAGCACTGCATGATGTTAGGTTGGTTTATTGCTTTTTATGCATACCAAGGTTTCTTGTTCAACATTAATCATTCTCCAAATGTTGAAAAGTACTTCTCCAATCAACAAGTAGCAAAAATATACATATAAAAGTGCAGAAAATTTATAACTGAAAGTACTATTCAAATTTTGCATTATTTGAAAGAAAATGTATACAAAAATGTGGATATGGAACAACATTGCATACAGAAGTGCTGAAAGCAGAAACCATGTTATGAACATGTATTTTTCTTTGTGAACTTTTTTTTTAAAAGATAAACCAATGCAAAAATAAAATGAAGTGAATTTAAGATTAGAATAAAATACGGAACTGAGAGCAAATAATACCGACAAATTCTTCCAATTTTATATAAAAAAATAAATTTTATGCAACACTTAGAATGGAATTTCCTTCCATGGTTTACAAAAGGTTTACATAGAGTGAATTTGGCTTGATAGATAATAACTTCCAAGCAATATATTATCCATTACAAACCACAATGGCTTAGTTTACTACACACTGTAAAAAACAAACCACATTATCATTTAATGTGTGATTTGTGAACCCAAATCTCATGAAATCATAATCAATATTTTGTTTATTTATTTATCCAATTTATATGGCTGCCCATCTGAATTAGTGACAATGTGTGATAAACAGAATTAAAATAGAATAAAAACAATAACAAACATTATAAAAATTAAAAATATAGGCAGCTGAGAAACAACCCAGTTTCCAGTAGTCCCTGCATACACTAAAAACTTCTCTAATGTTCCTGTGCTTCATATTGATCAGCTTTGTATTCCTGTTGTATATCTTTATGAATTCAGAAAGAAAGAGAGGCACTGAAGGTTTCCTTCCTTCCTTCCTTCCTTCCTTCCTTCCTTCCTTCCTTCCTTCCTTCCTTCCTCCCTCCCTCCCTCTCTCCCTCCTTCCCTTTTCTTTTCTCCCATGATTCTGGAAGAGAAAACTCATAAATGACTTTTAATGTCTCTGCTGCACAGCCTCTCTTGTCTCCCAATTCTGTCTCCTGCATTATGAAAGACACTCAACCCACTGATTGCTACTCATGTTCTCTCAAACCTTTCCTTTCCTCTAGCTTTCCATGTTGCAGGATTACTGTTCCAACAATCACTATTAAAAAAAAGTGATGATGGACCCTCAAGTTACTATAGCAACTAATTTCATTACCTAGGTGCCATACTGTTTGTATCATGCTGGCTTCCATGGCTACTTAGAATAATTTCCCTTCACATTTTGACCTCTCTGGGCCAACCAGAAATCTCTTATTACCCTAAATTGGCTTTTAAAGAAACATAACTAGTAATTGAAAATTGGTTCATGCCAGTGTTTTAAAAATATTGTATAATACTGACACTTTATAGACCATTGTTTTTCAGGCTTTCTACCTGTAGGAAACAAACTCATTCTGATGAACATGGGGCACTATTTTTTTTTTAATTTGGTCAGACTACTTATTGGTCTAAGCTAATATTATTTTCTTTGACTGGTAGTTAATGCTTCAGAAAGTCAGGATGAAAAAGATATTTCACATCACCTATGACCTGTTCACATTTAAATGGAGATGCCAAGGTTTAAACCTGAGATATTTGGCATACACCATAGGCAGTTTTCCATTCTGTAATTTGATTGAATGTAGAGGAATCAGGAATATTTGCAAAAGTTCATTGATACTTTATGAAAAGAGTTAACCAGGCTTGTTGCACATCAACTTAACGTTATAAATAAACACTAAGCCATTTCATCTTCAAACAAAAGTCTATCAACACACTAGTAGAAACCTTTGAAATATGTCCCATACCTAGTCAGCAAGTTTGTGTTAGTTAGGAGTTAATGAGGGGGTTGAGACCACAGCATTAATGATTATAATACAAATGATGGAAGGCATATAATAAATGTGATCTGATCTTATTCTTTAATCTTATTTCACCTTTATTGTCTCTGCTCAGTGTTGTCCAGGAGAAGATTTTTGGACAGTAAAAAGCTTTCCTGATATAGATTTTGGTTGCAAGTGTGATACATTTTGAAGGCACTAAATGATCAGTCAAACATTGATCTTATTGAAAAAAAATCCTCCTCTATTCCATCTATTCCATTCCTGTCTGAGCAGGGGCTTGGACTAGATGACCTCCAAGATCCCTTCCATCATCATCATCATCATCATCATCATCATCATCATCATCATCATCATATTTCTCATGATTTTGACACAACTGTAAAGATGGTGCTGCAGTATAGACGAGTTGTGTTTTTATAGACATTTTCAGTTTGTGCAGCCTATTGGTTCAGTCAAAATTGTTTTGGTGTTGAAAGCCTACAGCATATTCTCCAACCATCCTCATCCCAGCTATTGAAATCTGATAGGATTATTTAGAGATATTACCTTGAAAGCAGTTCATGCAACTCATATTAGATTATTTAGATTTGTATCAATTTAGTTTGAGATACAGTTTTTGGAAAGAAACTATTTTCTCTCATGGACAACATACTGAAAAATGTAAAGTCTGATTTGAGGTTAGCTTTGCTCCTGGTGATTTCATGGATGCATCCATGCAGTTTATTTGGCAGTAGTATGGAATTGGTTATCTACTTTAGCACTTCACCTGGGATTTGCTGGTGATCTTCCACCCAAATACTACCAGGCCCAACAACAATGAATTTCCAAGACCAGATGAATTTAATTCAGTGTTGCTGCCTGATGTCTAGATGTCACATATACCAGGAATAGTTAGTGAGAATGCAACCATAGGCTTCTCCTTGACTGTCAGTTCCATTAATCATGATCTTATGGACTTTCTTTGTGGTTATATAGAGAAGCATGATTGGTTTTGGAGACTGATTCTTTTTGAAAAACAAGTCCCCAAAGATGCTCTTTAGAGTGACTATAGTATGTAGCATGGTTTACTTGTTCCTGTGCTTTATAATACTTATATTAAACTGTTGGGAAATCATTTGAATTTTGATTTAAATAATCGTTGTAGAAATGCTATGCAGCTTTACACTGTATTTATATCTACAGCACTTATCTCAGGGAGCTCCTGAAATTCTTAAATCTTCTTGAACATTGGAAAATGTAGAAAGATTTCTGCATTGGGCAAATAGCATGCCTGGAAGAGGCCATAGTAGAATCCTAGTCTTTAACTTCTTTTTTCATAATGATGGAAGAAAGCATTAAAACACACAGTCTCTCATTTGAAATCCAATACAAATTGAACATTAACACCATTAAAGAGTTCGAAGGTTACAGTCTTTAACTAACATTGTTATTTAAAGTGAAAAAGAAGCAGCATTACTTTTCGAGTGATTCTTCCATAGCCAGTGCTTCCATTTCATGACAGAAATAAGCAATTAAAATCTGAATTTCAGCAGTAGTGAAGTGACTTTGAAAAAAGCTGAGGAGTAGACCTATTGAGTAGGAAGGTACTGTTATTATAGTCATGCTTTAGAATAGCTACTGCAATTGCTAAAACATATCATTAGGCCCTCCATTCTCCAATGGCTTTGTAGAATCCAGAGCTCTTTGCTGTAGGAGGATGGGTGACTTGGTACATGAAATTATAACTGTTATTTCTCTCTCTGAGAATGGTGCTTGCTACTTCAGACCTATTCTTTTGTTTGCAGCCATGTCTATTAAAAGCAATTAGTCATTAATGGGAACATGCTACAGAGCTGGAGGAGACAGCCATTTTCTGAAGTAAAGGAAAAGGTACAGGGACATTGCTGCTTGAATCTGGGTATCTCCAAAGTTATTTACAAAAAGCTGAAAAAGCCATCTGAGCCCTCCCCCCCCCAGTATTGGAAAATTTTAAAAAATGGTAGCTGGGTACATCTTTGGTAGGGCTATAAAAATCTAGATGAGCACCAGATGGCCAAAAGGTCAGGGTGTTCTATATCCTTATTCCTTCCACCTTGTGGTGATCCTGGTTTTTTCAATCCAGATATACTAGTCTAATACTTTGATCAAACCTTTCTGAAAAAAATGGGGGTTCAAAGTATTGATAGCCTTGTTAAAAATGATAATATCTCCCTTTCTTATTGGGCTATTGATGAAAACTGGTTGATGAAATCAGAAAACTAGTTTATTTTGATCACAAAAGTAGAAAATAAAGCATAGGTGAAATACCCAGCTCAGTTGCAGAGTTCAGAAGTGCTCCTAGCTGGGTGTGCATTCAAATGTTGTGTGCTTCAGAACCAAGTTTTTCCTTGTTCTCAGAAAAAGATGAGGGAGGGAACAGGTCCATACAAGTTCCTTTCCAAGTGCTACTAGGGTCTTAAAACTGTGAGCTAGGTGGAAGTTGGCTAGGTGGAAGTTAGATCAAAAGGTTGGTATTACCTTAATGGATGAGAATTTGGTAATAAAGATTAAAGATCAAAATCGAGTGCATATAAAGAGAATTTATAATGCTTTAATATAATTGGATTTGGAAATGGATTTAGTTAAAGATTGTATGGTAAAATGGGCCCAAAATATTCAAGAACCGATTCCATTGGATATATGGGAGGTAATTTGGGTTAGAAATTTGGCCCAAAATTTAAGAGAAAATTTTTACAAAATGTTTTATAGATGGCATCTGGATCCTAAAAAGTTGTCTTGTATGTATCCTAATTTACAGCCCAAATGTTGGAGATGTGGTAGCTTGGATGCTACTTATTTTCATATCTGGTGGACTTGTAGAAATATAAAAGCTTTTTGGATTAAGATTTGGTGGAACAGATTTTTAGGAGAAAGATAAAGTTTACTCCACAATTATTTTTATTGGGTGTTATTGTAGATTGTGATGTTAAAGAAATTAATTTGATGTTGAATTTGATAACAGCTGCAAGGTTATTGGTAGGGCAATATTGGAAGAAGGATTATTTGCCTACTATAGAAGAATGGACGCTTAAAGTGTCAAATTTAACAGAAATGGCGAAAATTTCTGCTTACATGAAGGATCATTCACAAGAAAGATATATTTCGGTCTGGAGAAGATGGATAGATTATATTCAGAATAAATATGGGACTAAAAAGTTCCATTTACTTTATGAGTAAATTTTAGAGTATTATTATTATTAATAGTTTATTATAGTAGAATTTTTATTAGTTTTATTATTATTTTTAGTATTACTATTGTTACCAATTTGGATATTGTATTGTTTAATAATATCGACTTGTTTATATTATTATGTTTATTTTTAATTTGTTTATACCTATGTTAAAGGGGAGTTAAAGTGCATTATGGACTTGGTTATTTATATAGTTGGTTAATGTTAGAGTTTGATTATTATATTTGTAACCCTGTACTCAGCTCTGGGAAGTGGGAGAGGGAGAGGGGGGGTTTAGGGTGGGTGGGTTTTGGGGTGTATACTGTAATTTTTATAAAACTTTTCAATAAAAAAAACTGTGAGCTGCCAGGTGGAAGATGAATTGGGCTGTTAGAAAATTAAGAGGGCTTGGCCTAAACCCTGAAAAATGGGTAGCAATTCTGTGAATTAGATTTAATCTTCAGCTGGAAATTTTCCTTTTTGCTGAGAGTTCACAATGGTGTATGTAAGAATTTCCCCAATTTATTCCCACTACAACTGGGAGTTAGATGTGCTAAGTTAAATGCACTTAGAACGCTAGCTGTGTGTATAGTCCTAGTAAAGTTCATCTGGCAACTTAGATTCTTGTTTGAAAAGAATTGCAGAGATTTCATCTTTTTCCTTTACCTCACAAGGTTTTGAATCAGACCTATACATAGGCTTTCTAAATAATCTATTATCACTCCTTCTCTTCCTCTCCTTTTATTGATTTTTATTGTACAATGGTTTTTAAAAACATATTTTTGTGCATTGCCCTGAATTTGGATGATGATAATAATAGTAATTGTAATTTGTGCGTAGGACTTCAGGTCATTTTTTGACTCCTAATGACCACCTGGATAAATTCTTGCAGTTTTCTTAGAAAGCTTTTAGAAGTGGTTTGCCATTGCTTCCTTCCTAGGGTTGAGAGAGAGTGTCTGGCTGTCAAGTCCTCCTCCTCCTCCTCCTCCTCCTCCCCATCATCCTTGGGAAGAACTTAACAAGTGAATAAAAAATATCTAATCCAATCTAAAAATCTGGCTAATAGTATGATCAACAACAACAAAAACAACAATAATAAGTGTCCTATGAAAGACTAAATGAAGAATAGAAAAGAGACATGGGAATAGAAAGTATTACATGACCAATACATAAAAAAATTACCAAGTCAAACAGATAAGAATGAGACTTGGCAATGGCTAGCATGGGGAAGTTGAAGTAAGAGCTAATTCTGGCTTCACAAGACCAAACCTTAAGGACAAAAGCATACAAAGCCAGAATTGAGAAGACAGCAACAGACAGCAAATGCCATCTCTGCAAAGAAGGTGAAGAAACAGTGGACTGCAAGTTAGGGGCTGCAAGAAGTTCACCCAGGCTGACTACAAAGGACAGCATGGCAAAGTAGCAACTACAGTGCATTAGAATATCTGCAAGAAATGCTATTTGCCTGCAAGCAAGAACTTGTGGGACCACAAAATAGACCAAATAATAGAAAATAAAGAAGCAAAAGTGCTCTGGGACTTTAGAATTCAAATAGAAAAGCATCCGTCACATGATATCCCAGACATAACAATTGTTGATAAGAAAAACATAAAAATCTGGATAGTGGATGTTGCAGTACCTGAAGACAGCAGAATAGAAGAAAAAAACCTGGAGAAAATCACAAAACAGGAAGACCTTCAATAAGAGGTAGAATGACTGTGGCACAAGAAAGCAAAGATAACACTAATAGAAATAGGCACCAATTCCAAAACATCTGGAGCCCCACTTGAACCATCGGCATGGACAAACTTGCCAGATTTACCTAGAATAGCTTATATCTTGTAACGATACCTTTAATATTATTAAACAACAACATATGCCTATCCGAGGTCCCTGAGAAGGACTGGATAGGTGGACAAAAATGCGAAATCAGCCTAAACATCCAGCTGATTTTATGACCAAGCATAATAATTATAATACTTCCCAGCTTCCTAATCAGTTACTTAGGTATGAAAATATAAAATCCAAAGTAACAACAATTAACATATGACAAAATTGTAATGAGAACAAGAGCATCAGATTTAAAGCAATAAAAGCATAAATATGAATAGATCACCATCAAGAAAAGTAGTTTTGTTTGGGGTTTTTTGCTTGGTACATGAAATATAAAGGAATCAGGTTCATGTCTTTGGATGCTATAATCAAAATAGACCATTTTATTAGAACTACTTAGCATCCAATGAAGCAGATTTTCTAATGTGGAACTGATAGGTACAGTGTTCAAAATCATCAGATGGATCAATTTCTTTTCATTCAAGCAATAAAACACTCCAGGTAAAATTTAATGCCAGAAGTTATTTAAGTATTTTAGGGTTTTCCTTTGCTGGTCTGTGACCATAATAAAGATTGATTGATTAGGATTTTCCAAATCTTTTTCTGTAATGGCTCTTCAACTCTGATTAGCTATAATTAATGAAATAAAAAATATATTAACATAAGCTTGAGTAAGAAGAGAGAGGGAGAGGGAGGGGGAGGGGGAGGGAGGGAGGGAGGGGGAGAGAGAGAGAGAGAGAGAGAGAGAGAGAGAGAGAGAGAGAGAGAGAGAGAGAACTTAGATTATTGTTCTGCTCTCAGAGTTTTCAAAGGCTCAGAAAAACCTGCTGACCTCTAAGGCAAACCCTTTTGTGAGGAAGGAGTCGCCAGAACCCATATCACACCATACTCTAAAATCTAACTATGATCAACCTTTTGTCCTTTCCCAATTTTAAAAAATAGAGTTATATCATTCCTCCACAAATGTAATTGCTGTGTCCAATTTGAGATAGATGGAAGTGTTAAATTTGTCAAGGGTTTTGTAAGAAATCTCCAAAAGCAATGCTCCACATCCATTCATGTTCAAACACCACTTTAATTCTATAAACTCTCTGTTTTCTCCCCATTTACTGAGGGGTAAATGGGAAATAAACTATGAGAAATATAAGTATCTTAAGGTTTTGTTAAGCCCTTCCTCCTCTCACAGCTCTGTTACCCCCCCCCAATCCATGTTCCTTAAAAGCTATATCAAATATGATCTGAGGCAGAGATCCAACTTGAATAGAAATAGAATATAAACCTATTCATTTGGAGTGCACACTCTCCAATTCTTCCACATTAAACATCCATAATGCCTACAAACAATAAATACAATTGTAAGAGTCTGTGGTGCATCAAAGCAAGAGGGAAAGTTATTTACACCATGTCAAGGTCTTCCTGTGATGGTGTAAGAACACTTTGATAATGATGATATAGCACTTAGAAGTAATGATGTACTCATAAGTATAGATGAAACACCTTTAATTTATTTGATAAAGGGGAAACTGAAGTGGGCAGCTTCAGAGAAACGTACAACTTTGTACCTGACTTGCACAGAATGTTTACTCTGAGAACATGTGCGCTGGTACTGAAGGCTTTGCCACTAACAAAGAAACCTTTTAATATATCGATAGACACCGAGGCATAAAGAGCTTTTTGAAATTGAGAGACAGGCTTGTGGCTAGCACAATATGCACATTATCTGGAGGTGGACAATGGCTTCAAGAATTGAGAGGTTACTATATACCCCTCTGGTGTCATCTCCATGTTACATAAGCACCTCCCATTGTTTTCCCTCTGCATTGATTGGAGCAGAAAAGTGAAGTACAATTCTTCTCAAGTTGGCATGATGACATGGGCAAGAACATCAATTGAGGATGAAGGTCATTCCAGTAAAGTGAGGGAAGCTGTATCCAAGCTTGTGCCTTGCAGAAGATTTTAGTACTACAACTTCTGAAATTTCAAATTAGATGGCTAGCAGGGATTCTGTGGCTGAAGTCCTAACATTTTCACAAGGCTTTTATATCTCATGTTGTTGAATTCTTAAAATGTATTTTAGAAAATAGTTCCCGTTGGGGATTTTGTTAGGAGTCAGATGATGAAACATGATAGCCATGTGAATTGGGACCTTACAGAATCAAGTCTCATCTTAGGCATGAATGCTAATTCTCCATCAATTTTGCAATGGTGTAAAAGGAGTACCTCTCTTTCCACATCTGAATTGAATTGGGACGCATAAACTATTTTACATGGTTCATTTTCATGTTTTTATGAACAGACATAAGTATTAATAATTTAATTGAATAATATTTATCTATATATTCATAGATATTGATTGTTGCATTGTAAGATTTTCAGAGCTTTTCTTTTATTCTATATTGAAGGATCCCTATAAGTATAAGGCTGTTATTGTTAATAAATAGTAACTACAATAATGTTCTCTGTTCTAACACATGAAGTTGTTACTGAAATGTCTCTTTTAATGTTCAGTAATTTGACATTCATCTACATACATGGGGAAACCTAATAACTGAATGAGTAGCAATAGAGTAGAACCTTACCTGAAGTTATGTTATACCCAATTCAGTAGCTTCTTGGACAATTCCATAATATAGCACCTGCAAGCAGAAAAGCCTTAATCCTGTATCCAATTAATTCAGTCCAAACAGTACCTTTCAATTACAGCTTTAATAAGCTATGTATGTATATATATTAGAAAAAAAGTGAAAATAAGCTCTAAAAATGCAACACAGATGTAGCCCACTTACTTACTAATGTATTGTTTCAATCTGTATTTTTCCCCCTTCCACTGAAATTCTTACAGAAAGCAGGTAATAGCCCCCAACAAAACAATAAAAACAATTAAAATCCAACTAAAACCACTTGTGAAGAGCTTATAGATCAAACTGAAAGATCTTAGAATCATAAGGCTGGAAGGGACCTTGGAGGTCTTCTAGTCCACCCTCACCCAAGGCAGGAAATCTGACACCATCCTGAACAAATAGCAGTCCAATCTTTTCCTGAAAACCTCCATGACTCCAGGAGGAAAGTTGTTCCATTGATTAATTGTTCTTACTGTCAGGAAATTTCTCCTTAGTTCCAGGGAGATCTCCCTCTGCTAAGCTCCCTCCCATTGCTTCTTCTCCTGCCATCAGGTGTGTTGGAGAATATCATTAAGTCGATACTGGGTTTTTTGGCAGCTGCATCATACTGCTGGCTCATACTTAAGTGACAGTCCACCAGGATACCTAGATCCCTTTCAGAGTTACTATTGTTGAACCAGGTATTGCCTATTTTATACCTATGCATTTGATTTTTCCTGCCTAAATGCAGGACCTTATTTTTCTCACAACAACTGCATCTGGTTGGATAGGGTCCAATGCAGTCAAGTATGTCAAGATCCTTCCAAATTCTGAGTGTATCTTCCAAAGTGTTAGCAATACCCTTCAGTTTGGTGTCATCTAAAATTTGATGAGTTATGCTTCTATCCCCTCATCTAAATAATTTATGAAGAGATTGAAAAATGTGCCTAAAACAGAACCTTCAGGTAGTCCACTGCAAGCCAACTACAAATCCTTCTGGTGGTGCATGTTTAAAGAGGAAAAACTGGAGTTCCTTCTGTTCAGTCCGTCGCGAAATGGTAAGACACGAGAAGCTGTTGTAGTTCTCAGGAAACCTTTATTCTTCAGTTCAGCTTACATTGGAATATGGCGGCAAAAGCCCAAAACTCGCGGCCTCCTTTTATAGGACTTTCCCGGGTCAATGTGTTACTTTTCGTGCGCCAGTACTTGCGCATGCGCACAAGCACTGGCAACAGCCTGTCTGGTCCCGGGCAGCCTGCACCTGCCCGGGACCGCCTGCAATGCCCCGAGCCTGCTTGCAAGGCTCAGGACATAACACCCCTTTCCCCCGGGCTAAAACTACGACCAATGCCATAATAATACACAACCCACTCTTAGTACAATGATCTGCTCCCCCAATGTTCGGAGTTCCCCCCCCGTTTCCATTGCCTTAGTGTTTCTACCCTTCTACTGGCTCTGTTTAGCCAATAGTGTTATGTAATCCTCTAAGTACTTAGGAGATTTCCTTGCTCTCTGTGACCTCCTAAGCTCTGGGTGCTTGCTAGGTACTCCCTGACTGAGGGGTGACGTGTGCCTGTTCCCTCCAGTATGCCTTGGTGATTCCCAAGGACTGTGCTCCAATGCCTGGCCTGCTTGCTTGCCCACCGGGCTCGTCAGGCCAGGGCTTTTTCCAGTGTATGACCTGGTTGTCCCGCCTAGCTGTAGGCTCTCTGGCCCTTCTAAGTGACTGTCACTGTTGGGCATTTCTGTAGAACCTCCTAGGTCCGTCCAAGACCTGTCAAGATGCTGTCTATCCCCTGAATCCTGTTCTGTATCCGGGCTTGTGTGGGTTTCAGTATTGTCCCAAAACTCAGTTGTCCCCTGAGTGTAGTCAGAGGTGTTGTAGTCGGGATTTGGTTCCTCGACCACCTCCCTGTGTGTTTGCCCCCTTCTAGGGACAGGGTTGAAGTCAGGCCAACTAGGAGGAGTGTGTGCCAGCTCTCTTGCAGGGAATGGATTGTTGGGATGCTCCTGGGTATTCTCTCTGACTGGAGTACTGAGTGATACGGGTGAGAAGTGATCATGCCCCCGGGGTGACTCCCTGGCTGGAGTAGGCATTGATGCCTGGGTTCTAGTTGGGCTCCATGACTTCCTGTTGGGAGCACTTGCGGAATCTCGGGATGGGCTGATTGTGGCTTCCCCATTGATAATGGGCATCATTCCATGCCCCTCCCTTTGCCCAAAGGGCCCCCCTCCCCCCTGGAAAAGACCCAGGAGTCTCAGCAGGAAGGTCTCGTCTAGGGCGAAGTTGGTCAATGTGCCGACGCAGGACATGACCGTTGTCCAGGATACCTCATAGGATAGAGGACCTGTGACCCTGGATATAGATGCGGGGACCCATGTAGGACCAGGCCCGTAATTACGAGTCCAAACCGGGGCACCCACAAGTAGTTGCCTAGGTACCCTGGGGTGTGAGACAGAAGGAGGCAGTCTGTCCGGATGCAACCGGTCAAGCTTGGTAGTCAGTTTGCGCCCCCAACGAGGTTCAGCTGGGCTTCTCCCTGTAGAAGTGGACGGTGTGGTGCGATAAGAAAGGAGGAAGTCAGCCAACCTGTGATGCCAGTCCCCGTAGGTGAGCCTCTTCAAGGCGTCCTTGGTGATGCGAACCATGCGTTCAGCCATACTGTTGGTGGACGGGTGGAAAGGTGCAGAAGTGGCATGACGAATCATGTTAGCCTGCAAGAAAGCTTGGAATTCGGAGGAAGTGAATTGAGGGCCGTTGTCAGACACAATGACATCTGGGAGCCCGTGTGCAGCAAAAATCCCCCTCAGTACCTGAATAGTCTTTGCAGTGGTGGTGGAAGAGACAGGTACAACCTCAAGCCATTTTGAATGTCTGTCAACGAGGACCAAGAAGAATTGACCCTGAAAGGGCCCAGCGTAGTCAATGTGCACCCTAGACCATGGAGACTGTGTTTCCTCCCATCTATGCACCGGAGCTTGGGGCATTTCAGGGCGTGAGCGTTGACAAAGGTGGCAAGCATGCACCTTAGCTTCTATGTCTTTGTCTACACCTGGCCACCACAAGTGGCTGCGTGCAAGAGCCTTCATTCGTACAATGCCAGGATGACCCTCGTGGAGGGAATCTAAGACCCTAGTCCTCATTGAGGTGGGAATGACAACTCTGCTTCCCCAAAGCAGACAACCCTGAGAGGTGGACAACTCGTTCCTTTTAGACCAGAAACTCTGAAACTCAGGACTAGGACAATGCTCAGGCCATCCAGACAAAACCCAAGAAAGGACACGTGAAAGTGTGTGATCTGTGCCTGATTCAGCGGCTACATCCCTGGCATTCAGGGGGGACTTGGGCAAGGCTTGAATGGAGAGAATATTGATGGCTGGCGTGGGGTCAGCCTCTATTACCGGCAGGGGTAATCTACTGAGGCCATCATCATGGCCCATTTCCTTCCCAGGCTTGTGAAGTAGGGAAAAATCATATGCAGACAAAAAGATAGACCACCTGAGCATCCTGGGGGAGATGATTTGGGGAGTTTGTTTACGTGTGGTAAACAGTCCCAGCAAAGGTTTATGGTCAGTGAAGACCGTGAATTGCCTACCATATAAAAAATCATGGAATTTTTTAATTCCAGCAACAACAGCTAAGGCCTCCCTGTCTATTTGAGCATAGTTGCGCTCAGCTGAAGACAATGTCCTGGAGTAATATGCAACAGGAACCTGAGTTCCATCAGCCCTGAGGTGGCTCAGTAGAGCACCCACCCCATAAGGGGAAGCATCACAAGCGATGCACACAGGAAGAGACTCATTGAAGTGAGCAAGTACACTGTTAGAAGTGAGCAAGGCCTTGACCTCATTGAAACTAGCCTCATGTGTTTGTGACCACTGCCACACTGCCTGTTTATCTAATAGCCTGTGAAGAGGCTCAGCTACACTAGCCTTATATGGAAAAAAGGAATTGTAGAAATTCAGAAGGCCCAGAAAAGCCTGTAGTTCGGCCTTAGACTTTGGCCTAGGGGCTTGCATAATGGCTTTTAGTTTGGATTTAGCAGGATGAATCCCAGCAGCATCAATTTTGAACCCCAGAAACTCAGTAGAAGGTACCCCAATTTTACATTTGTCCTTCTTGAGTTTGAGTCCCGTTTTCCTGAACCTTAACAGGACAGCCCTTAGCCTTTCAGCTAGAATGTGTGTGGAGTCTCCTGCAATTAAGACATCATCAAAATAGGGGCAAACCCCTGGTATACCCCGTAGTGTGTTTTCCATTACGCTTTGGAAAATCCCAGGAGCGACATTTACTCCAAATTGAAGTCTCTTTACCTTGAAAGCCCCTCTGTGGGTCACAATAGTCTGAGCTATAGCAGCGTCATCATCAACAGGCAGCTGTTGATATGCTTGAGCTAGGTCAAGCTTTGCAAAAATGCGCCCCCCCTTGAGGGAGGCCAGGATATGACTGACCACAGGAACAGGATAGGCATGTTGCTGCAATGCCTTATTTAGAGTGCATTTGTAATCAGCACAGATGCGAATGTCTCCATTTGCCTTAAGAGGCGTGACAATGGGGGTCTCCCATGGACTGGAGTCAACAGGTTCTAGAATTCCTTGTTGGATCAGTTTGTCCAACTCAGTGTCAATTTTACTCTTTAAAGCAAAAGGGACCCTTCTTGCTTTAATTCTAATGGGAGTGACCGTGGGGTCTAACTTTAATGACACAGGGGGTCCTTGGAATGTGCCCAGCTGGGGGCTGAAAACGTCTGCAAATTCTTTGCAGACTTCCTGTAGGTCGAGTGTTTGTAGGCTGTTGAGCCCTGTGACGTGTATCCCCAAGGCCTCAAACCACTCGAGTCCTATGAGACTCGTTCGTTCACCCTCTACTACTAGTAGGTCTAGTGGACCTCAAAATCCTTATACTGTACGTTAAGGGTGGCCTCCCCCTTAACACACACTCTGGAGTTTTGAAAATCCGTTAGCACAATGTCAGAAGGCCTCAACTTGGCCTGGGTTCCGCTGCTGGAACAAATCTTCCTAAATGTGTGCATAGAAATGATCAAAAGTGCAGATCCCGTGTCCAGTTCCATAGTTAATGGAACCCCTTGTAGCTTCACCTTAAGTGACAGCTTTTTCTTAATGGGCTTGTGTGTGCCTGTCCTGTAGATGCTTCTTCGCGAAGCGCAAAACCCCACCCTATTCTGGCTGGGGACCCTGGTACCTTTCAGGCACAATTCTTCCTGAGGTTGTACCTTCTGACGGCCCAGGCACCCAGCTGCAATGTGTCCTTGTTTTCCGCACATCCTGCAGATAGCGGAGCGGAACTTGCAGTCGGCTCTCTTGTGGCGACCTCCACAACCGATGCACTTGGGGAGAGCTGAAGAGCTTCCACTTGGTTTTCCTTACTTTGTGGGGTGGAGACGGTCCACTTCCTCATCCGGATCCTCCTTGGAGTTTCTTTGGACTTCTTCCTGGTGCATGGATGCAGCATCTGGACTGTTTCTGATCGGCCGCATGTTCTTGATGGCGCCGCCCGCTGCTTCTTCTGTGGTGACCTCTCTCAAGGCATCTTGGAAAGACAAGTCCTCCTTGGCGAAAAGTCTCTGTTGCAACTCTCGATGCCTTAGCCCGCATACAAACCGGTCCCTCAGTCGGTTCTTCGAGGTCCTTGAACTCGCAATGTTTGGCGGCTTTCCTCAGTGCGGCGATGTACTCCTTGGCCGATTCTCCGGGTCGTTGATCCCTCTGTTCGAAGGTGTGGAGCCACGCGATGATGGACATCTTAGGTTGGAAGTGCTCCTTCAGTAACTTCTTTAGATCTGCGTAGCTGACAGACTCTAAAGGAACAGGTGCTGCGAGGTTCTCAGCGATTTCAAATGCGTCTTGACCGCAAACGCACAGCAGGGTGGCAGCCTTCAAGCTCTCTTCCCTCAGCTGGTTCACTTGGAGGTAGTTTTCCACCCTAGCTACGTAGGACTGCCACCTCTCTGGATGTGAGACGTCGAATTCCGAAAGCCTTCCAATCTTTGCCATTTTCGTATCAGGAAGGTTCTATCAGCCAGCCTACCCCCGAATGCACGCTGGATTGGCGGGTAGCTGCCGAGTCAACACCGTTCCTGCCGCTCCGGACTCACTCGGGTAAGCTTACACCTTCTCTTCTTCGATGTAAGGCAATCCCATCCTCGTCGCCAGTGTTGAGTCCGTCGCGAAATGGTAAGACACGAGAAGCAGTTGTAGTTCTCAGGAAACCTTTATTCTTCAGTTCAGCTTACATTGGAATATGGCGGCAAAAGCCCCAAACTCGCGGCCTCCTTTTATAGGATTTTCCCGGGTCAATGTGTTACTTTTCACGCGCCAGTACTTGTGCATGCGCACAAGCACTGGCGACAGCCTGTCTGGTCCCGGGCAGCCTGCACCTGCCCGGGACCGCCTGCAATGCCCCGAGCTTGCTTGCAAGGCTCAGGACATAACACCTTCTGAACTCAAACTTAGTGAAATGAATGGGAATCCCAGCTCCTGAAGAGATGCCTATAACAGCTAAACTAGGGATGTGCATCTTTTCTTAGAACAAGGAATGCATTTGCCTTCATAGTTGCATGCTAGAAGCATTATTGTAAACCAGTGTTCTTCAAACCTGATAACTTTAAGATGTGTGGACTCTGACTCCCAGAATTCTCCAGCCAGCCATGGAATTCTGGGAACTGAAATCTACACATCTTAAACTTGCCAGATTTGAAATACACTACTCTAAATCAGAGCCAATTTAGTCCCAAATCCCAAAAGCCTTCATGAATTGGGTCTAGATAATAATTATACTCAAATACGTTGGCCACCTAATGAGAAGGAAGGACTCACTGGAGAAGAGCCTAATGCTGGGAAAGATTGAGGGCAATAGAAGAAGGGGACGACAGAGAATGAGGTGGCTGGATGGAGTCACTGAAGCAGTAGGCGTGAACTTAAATGGACTCCAGAAGATGGTAGAGGACAGGAAGACCTGGAGGAACGTTGTCCATGGGGTTGCGATGGGTCGGACATGACTTTGCAACTAACAACAACAACAAATAATTATACAGTATTCCAAATGCATCTGTGAAGTCACCATCTTTCTGATAATCTTTCCCAGAAGTGACACATTTGAAACCTGTCAAAAGAAATAGATTTTTTTAAAAAAATATTGTTTGTAGAACAGCTTTTGTTAAACAGAGAAAACATATATAGCAGGAAAGTTCCTCTCCTGCAGGGAGACATTCATTAACATAATTCATCAAGCTTGACTGATTTTATTAGAAAGGACAAGCAAAGAAGAAGCTGATGGTCTCCCTCACCTCTCCAGATATCATGTCCACATCCTTAAGACTCTACATTGAGAATAATTCATAATAAAATGGCAAATTTATATCATTATATCCTGCTCCATAATCAAGGCAAATGGAACAAAAATGTGAAAAGAAGCTATCTCTATTCCAGACTGCTGTAGAATTAGCAGCATATTTTATTTATGAGAGTCTTTCTTAGAATATAATAATAGAAGATTATTGCAGCCCCCAATTTTAGCCATCTCTTCATAGAGGTGCTTATTTCATAGTTGTCCTAAATATGCCATTACTGATCTTTCCCCCCCTCAAAATAGCTATGAGAGAATGTTGATATTCCCTTTGGGTTTTCAAAATAAATGAACAAGATGAAGTCTCAGCATGATTAGGCCATACTTACTATCCATTTATATTAATGGAAGTTTAAAAAAAATGACTAGGAGAACCCCAAAATTGGATACAATAAAATGATTTGAGTGTACTAGCAAAACTTGAAATATTTCTTTTATCATGTTTATTTCATTTCCATGATTTTTCCCCTTTGCCTTGGTAACCACAAGGCATTAAAAACACTTATTAAATGTTACTGTATGTATCTGTGACCTCAACTCTCAGAGAGACTTTTTGTCTGGAGATATAAGATTATCAGTTGCATTTATATACAGACTCTATTGGCTGATAGATTAAAATGCAGATAAGCTCACACCACCAACCTAAGAATCTTTGTTCTTCATATCTTAAGCAAAAATAGATGCATTAGTTTCCTTTCACGGGGGGAATATTTTCAGATCTCTTGTCATCCCCATTCCCCATTGCTCTCAGTGGGCCAAATATTGGCAGAGAAATTAGTAATGCAGAATAGACTATTACTTGAAATTCAAATTCAAATATTCAACAAAGAAGAATTAAGCATATAAATTAAAATATCTATCATGAGGTGAATTCTAGCTACTCAGGCTTTGAATGAAGCAAAACATTTTAAATAGATGTAAGCAGAATATTTCATCATGGAGTGTTTGACACTGGAATGATCTGTTCCAATTTTAGGAGTTACTCTTAGATTTTGGGGACTATTTTTTGGAACACTTTTAATGATTCATTATTGAATGAACAGTTTCAAGAGCAGATTATTTCCAAAACTCCCAAAATGGCCCATGTCAAAGTTGGAACAATCTTCTTCCCCGTTGGAATGCTTCTTGATGAAAAATGTTGCAGTACCATTTTTAACCAGATTTCATTCTTGCTTTGAGAGCATGAGTTGCACGTGCAAAAGGCTGTATTATTTATTATTTTTAGTTGTGCTTAGTTTATAAAGGTCTGTGGAAAAAGCAAAATATTATGTGTCACGGTGATATGAGGGAAAGAAAATGGATATAGGAATTGTTCATTTAGCAGAACGTAGAAAACTATTGGTAGAACTCAAGTTCCTTAATAGTTTTTGAAGTCATTTGGAAAATGAACTTCAATTAAAACTTTGATCAATGCAGAGCATCCTTCAAAGCTTCATACAGACCTAATAGATAAAGTCAATATATCTTCTGGACAGTAGTCCTGCGAGTACAAATGGGTATTTGGATATTAGTCCTTTTCCCTCAATGATACTGGCAGATGAATGAAAAGTCCTAGTTCATCTTTTTAGACATGATTGCATTTGGGGTGAATTTGGGGGAGATTTTATATTTTTGTTTGCTTTAATATGCTTAATTTAGGGCTAATACTTAGATTAGTATTTTCATATTTGATATGTAAGAATGGTGGAAAATATTTGTTTACAGAAATCATAATCAGAGGTATTTTGGGAGGTTCCTTAGAGCAGGGGTCCCCAACCCCCACTCTGTGGCATACCAGCAACCGGGCCGTGCAAACAAGTAAAGCTCCATCTACTGAATACAGGCAGCACACAAAACTACACCCCCTCTGATCCATGGAAATATCTTTCTCCATAGAACTAGTCCGTGGTGCCCAAAAGGTTGCTGCTGCCTTAGAGGATTGCATGCAGCTTAGCACCTGGACATGTTGTATTTTTTATTCCTTTCTGAAAAAATGCACATTTCTTTTAAATCTACAAATGACTGTCCTCTCCTCCCATTGTCCCAGATTGAATTTCGTGTTATTAGTCCAGTCCAGATAGAATAAAAAGTATTCTCTGTGTTATTCATTACAATAGTTTACAATAGTTTACCTTATCCCTTCCATATTTAAGTAACACATTTAAAAGTAAAATAATTATAAGCATTCATGTAAGGACAAGATAAGAAGATAATTAATGAAGAAATTAATATTATTGAACAGAGTGACACAACAAAGGGAAAGAATAAAACAGAGCCTTTTTTGGCCCATTTCAGCCTCCATAAAAATTGTGGAAGGGAAACATTAGAATTGTAATTATTTTAAATTATTTAAATTGTGCAAATCTTGTACAAATGTTTTATGATTTTCTGGTTCTTCATTAAAAACAGTAACAACAAAATCCATGGTACATGCAGTTCTATCTCTTCTCCACTTACAGGTCTAGGTTTCTGAGATACAGTAAATTTAATATCATGGTTGCTTCAGACAGAAAAATGCCCCACTCATTCTTCCTAATGGTAGATCTGGCCCAGCCTCACAAAAGAATTACTGAAGAAACTACTAAATTCACTTTTGCTGGCTGATCTCTTTAACTAAACAACTTTTTCATATATGGCATACATAAATTGTTTTAGTATAGCTACACAAAAGTTGCAAAGTAAGGCTGTGAAAGCTGGACCGTAAGAAAGGCTGAGCACCAAAGAATTGAGGCCTCTGAACTATGGTGCTGGAGAAGACTCCTACGAGTCCCCTGGACTGCAAGGCGATCAAACCGGTCAGTCCTAGAGGAGATCAACCCTGACTGCTCTTTAGAAGGCCAGATCCTGAAGTTGAAACTCAAGTACTTTGGCCACCTTATGAGAAGGAAGGACTCACTGGAGAAGAGCGTAATGCTGGGAAAGATTGAGGGCAATAGAAGAATGGGACGATAGAGAATGAGATGGCTGGATGGAGTCACTGAAGCAGTAGGCATGAGCTTAAATGGACTCCAGAAGATGGTAGAGGACAGGAAGGCCTGGAGGAACGTTGTCCATGGGGTCGCGATGGGTCGGACATGACTTCGCAACTAACAACAACAACAAAAGGGAAAAATAGCAAAATGCATAAATGCAAAAAGAAGGAAAACCTTTGAAGTAAAATCAATTTGTATATCTCTAAAAATAATTTAGCTTTTAAACAAAAGATTGAATCTTGATCACACAGAACCATTATTATCCAGTCTTTCCATTATACTGATAAACAGCCACTTCAGAGGCTGAGAGTGCAGACACTTTGTCAGTTCAAGTTTGAGGCTACACATTTTAAAAGTATACCTTTAAAAACGTGCTCTTGAAAATAGACAATGAAAAACTGATGAAGAGTTATCTACATATATCATAAGAAACTAGGCAGATTTAATTTTGTGCTACCTAAAATTTGGTCCTTCCATGGAAAAAAAATAAAAGGGTCCACATTTTTCTGTGAACTGATACATTTTCTCAGGACCTGTGCTTATCTCAAGAAATTACTGTAGCTTTATGTCAATGAAAAAATAATGATTTCTGTTTATAAGCATAGATTTACTTAATAGGGAGATATTAGAGCTGCATGGCCAGCTGAATCTGTCAGGTCAAATTAGCTTCTACCAAGCTCATTAGCTATAACCAAGCTCAGAAAACACCAAGAATTCCACAGATACGATAGATAGACAGACAGACAGACAGACAGACAGATAGACGGACGGACAGACAAGATATAGATAGATAGATAGATAGATAGATAGATAGATAGATAGATAGATAGATAGATAGATAGATAGAGACAGAAGATAGACAGCTCTCACAAATAGAAGCAAATTTGATCTAACAGATTCAACTGACCATGCAGTTAAATTCTCTAACTCTTGTTTATTTATTAAATACATATTACAATATTTGTTTATTTTTAGTTTATAAATGTGTCAATGTAGAGAAAAAATTATAAACTGAAAGAACTTAGAGAATTACAGTATAGCAAAAATATCTCTACTGTATTATAAATTTTAAAATTTAGAAAATAACTTGAATTTTCCATGTTTGCTATGGAATATTACAGCATTAGCATCGTTTTTACTTTGCCTGTCAATTTATACTTTGCATATTTGTTATGTAATGTCTTCTTTCACTAATATTTTGGATGAAATAGCAGAGGTTGTGCATAGTTATGCTTCATTAAGCGGGCATACTTCAATGATAGCAATGATTTTTTAAAATTTTATTTATTCATTAAATTTGCTTGTTGCCCATTTTGGGGTTGGGGCGGTGAGAAGAGAATAATATTTTAACTATAGAAATAAGGAAAAATGAACAACAGGGAATGAAGGGCTAGTTAAAGACAGTGTCCCTGCTTCCTGGCACACAACAACATTACAGCTCACAGAAGATAAGTGTGAGCCCAGCCAATACTGAAACAGGAACTTTGATTCTTGTTTTCCTGATCTAATTTTCTAAGCAAATTTGTTTTCTTCTTTCCTCTTCATTCATTTTTCCTTTTCCATCATTAATGTTAAAATTTAAGTCTGTAGGCAGGGACTATAATTTCTACAATGCTTTGGGGGCAAAGGCACATATGAATTCACCACCACCATTCCTACTCTCTTATGGCTGAAGTGGTCAGTCAAAGAGCTGAAAAAATTCCCTGAGTCCCATTTGTGATCCTCAAAGACCTCCTGGCATAGCAAAATTCTGGAAATATTTCTGTTTTACACTTTTGTCGAGTTTTAGCCCAACTTCCCTCCCCCAGCCCCCGGCCCATATAAGTGTGCTGGGTGATGGGGAGGCTTGGAACAAATCAACCCAGTTATTCAAGGCACAAATTACTAGACAGAAATCATCCTACTTTGGACACATTATGTGAAAATCTAGTTCTCTGCAGAAGGTTCTGGTGCTGGAAAGGTAGAAGGAAAGAGAAGAGGATGACCAGCTGCAAGGTGGATTTACTCAGTTGCGGTGGCAATGGATACATCATTTGAAGTCCTAAAGGACCAGATTGGGAGCAAATCTATGTGCTCATTAGGAGTTGGCACCAACTAGATGACACATAAGAAATCAATCATTTCATTGACTTTACTGCTAAATATTCCAGGCAGAGCAGAAAGACAAAATGCAACCACAAGCTAAAAATGTTACTCACCTTATATTTTGGAGTCTTTGTCAAATGTTAAGGTCATGAGGTTCTTCTTTCCTCAATTAACTCATCCTCATATATTATATATAAACATCTTCATTGCTTATACCTATTGTTCATAATATATCAAGTTAATGTAACATCTAAATAAAAATGCAGTAAATATCAGACAAATAAAGAGCTCCTCTATGACTGCAAGACGAAGGACTCAGTCCATTCAAGATAGTGTAAAATGATGGCACTTTACTATTAATCACTTCTGTTGATAGGGACTGAAATTACACCAAGATCTCTACACTTCTCAGTGAAATAACCAAGGGAAGCCTGGGTTAAAAATGTATGTCTTGAAAAAGCTTTTTCTAGAATGGGATGGGATAGACTAGACTAGACTAGACTAGACTAGACTAGAATAGAATAGAATAGAATAGAATAGAACAGAATAGAACACTTTATTGGCCAAGTGTGATTGGACACACAAGGAATTGTCTCTAGTGCATAAGCTCTCAGTGTACACACAAGCAACAGATGATAAATCATGATCATAATCACAAAATATAATAATCACAAATCATAAGATACAGCATTCAGTGATAGTTATAGGATACTAAATAAACAATCAACATATAGCATAATAGGATACTAATAAAAGCAATCAACAGAAATCATAAGATACAAACAACAAAGTTATAGTCATAAGAAGCTAAGGAAATAGGTAATATGAAGATGAGTAGGATAATAGTAATGATAATAAAGCTGTGTGGAATAAACATTGTCTTCTCCTCATCACTGCAATGAAGCTTAGCTGACAATTCTTTTTGGGTTTATAGTTGGTATACATTTTGTTATGTCCCGAGCCTTGCAAACGGCTCGGGGCGTTTGCAGGCAGTCCCGGGCAGGTGCAAAGCTGCCCGGGACCAGACAGGCTGTCGCCAGCGCCGTGCGCATGCGCGGGTGCTGGCGCGGGAAAAGTATCGCATTGACCCGGGAAATGTCTATATAAGAAGCTGGGAGGTTTTGGGAGCTGCTGAAGCCATCTACTTGTGAGCTGAACACAGAATAAAGAAAACTGAGAACTACAACTGCTTCTCGTGTCTGCTTTTCGCCAAGGACTCAACACTGGCGACGAAGGTGGGATGCCTTACATCGCCTGGAAAGGAAGAGGTGTAAGCTTACCCAAGTGAGTCCTGAGTGGCGGAACGGCGTTGACTCGGCAGCTACTCGCCAATCCAGTGTGCATTCGGGGGTAGGCTGGCTGATAGACCCATCTCCTGAAGATGGCAAAGGTTGGAAGGCTTTCGGAGTTCGACGTCTCACATCCAGAGCGGTGGGAGTCCTACGTAGCCAGGGTGGAGAACTACTTCAAGGCAAACCAAGTGAGGGAAGAGAGCTTGAAGGCTGCCACCCTGCTTTGTGTTTGCGGTCAAGACGCCTTCGAAATCGCAGAAAACCTTGCAGCACCTGTTCCAGTAGAGTCTGTTAGCTACGCAGATCTAAAGAAGCTACTGAAGGAGCACTTCCAGCCTAAGATGTCCGTCATCGCATGGCGCCACACCTTCGAGCAGAGGGATCAACGATCCGGAGAGTCGGCCAAAGAATACATCGCCGCATTGAGGAAGGCCGCCAAGCACTGCGAGTTCAAGGACCTCGAAGAACAACTGAGGGACCGATTCGTGTGCGGCTTAAGGCATCGAGATCTACAACAGAGGCTTTTCGCCAAAGAAGAACTGTCCTTCCAAGATGCCTTAAGAGAGGTCACCGCAGAAGAAGCAGCAGGCGGCGCCGTCAAAAACATGCGGCCGATCAGAAACAGTCCAGAAGTTGCATCCGTGTACCAGGAAGACATCCAAGGAAACTCTGAGGAGGATCCGGACGAGGAAGTCGACCGTCTCCACCCCATGAAGGAAGGAAAGAAGAAGGGAAGCTCTTCAGCTCCACTCAAGTGCATCGGCTGTGGAGGTCGCCACAGGAGAACCGACTGCAAGTTCCGCTCCGCTACCTGCCGGGCATGCGGCAAACAAGGACACATTGCAGCTGTGGGTCTGGGCCGACGAAAGGTACAACCTCAGGAAGAACTGCGCCTGAAAGGTACCAGGGTCCCCAGCCAGAATAGGGTAGGGTTTTGCACTTCGCGAAGAAGCATCCTCAGGACAGGCACACACAAGCCTATTAAGAAAAAGCTGTCACTCAAGGTGAAGCTACAAGGGGTTCCATTAACTATGGAACTAGACACAGGGTCTGCCCTTTCAATCATCTCCTTGCATACATTTAGGAAGATTTGTTCCGGTAGTGGAACTCAGGCCAAGTTAAGGCCTTCTGACATTGTGTTAACAGATTTTCAAAATTCAAGAGTGTGTGTTAAGGGGGAGGCCACCCTTAACGTGCAATACAAGAGTTTTGAAGGTCCACTAGACTTATTAGTAGTAGGGGGTGAACGAACGAGTCTCATAGGACTCGATTGGTTTGAGGCCCTGGGGATACACGTCACAGGACTCAACAGCTTACAAACACTCGACCTACAGGAAGTCTGCAAAGAATTTGCAGATGTTTTCAGCCCCCAGCTGGGCACATTCAAAGGACCCCCTGTGTCCTTAAAGCTAGATCCCACTGTCACTCCCATTAGAATTAAAGCAAGAAGGGTCCCTTTTGCTTTAAAGAGTAAAATTGACACTGAGTTAGACAAACTGATCCAACAGGGAATTCTAGAACCTGTTGATTCCAGTCCTTGGGAGACCCCCATTGTCACGCCTCTAAAGGCAAATGGGGACATTCGCATTTGTGCTGATTACAAATGCACTCTTAATAAGGCATTGCAGCAACATGCCTATCCTGTTCCTGTGGTCAGTCATATCCTGGCCTCCCTCAAGGGGGGGCGTGTTTTTGCAAAGCTTGACCTAGCTCAAGCATATCAACAGCTGCCTGTTGATGATGATGCTGCTATAGCTCAGACTATTGTGACCCACAGAGGGGCCTTCAAGGTAAAAAGGCTACAGTTTGGAGTGAATGTCGCTCCTGGGATTTTCCAAAGCGTAATGGAAAACACACTACGAGGTATACCAGGGGTTTGCCCCTACTTTGATGATGTCTTGATTGCAGGAGACTCCACACACATTCTAGCTGAAAGGCTAAGGGCTGTTCTGTTAAGATTCAGGAAAACAGGCCTCAAGCTCAAAAAAGACAAATGCAAGATTGGGGTGCCTTCTACTGAATTTCTGGGGTTCAAAATTGATGCTGCTGGGATTCACCCTGCTGAATCCAAACTAACTGCTATTTTAGAAGCACCTAGGCCAAAGTCTAAGGCCGAACTTCAGGCCTTCCTGGGCCTCCTGAATTTCTACAATTCCTTCCTTCCACATAAAGCCAGTGTGGCTGAGCCTCTTCACAGGCTACTAGACAAGCAAGCAGTGTGGCACTGGTCACAAACGCATGAGGCTTGTTTTAACAAAGTCAAGGCCTTGCTCACTTATAACAGTGTACTTGCACATTTCAACGAGTCCCTTCCTGTGTGCATCGCTTGTGATGCGTCCCCTTACGGGGTAGGAGCTGTCCTGAGCCACCTCAGGTCTGATGGAACTCAGGTTCCTGTTGCATATTACTCCAGAACATTGTCTTCTGCTGAGCGCAACTACGCTCAGATAGACAGGGAGGCTCTGGCTGTTGTTGCTGGAATTAAAAAATTCCATGATTTTCTATATGGCAGGCATTTCACGGTCTTCACTGACCATAAGCCTCTGCTGGGACTGTTTACCACACGTAAGCAGACTCCCCAAATCATTTCCCCTAGAATGCTTAGGTGGTCTATTTTTTTGTCTGCATATGATTTTTCTTTACTCCACAAGCCTGGGAAAGAAATGGGCCATGCTGATGGCCTCAGTAGATTGCCTCTGCCAGTAGTAGAAGCTGACCCTGCACCAGCTGTCACCATTCTATCAATCCAAGCCTTGCCCGAGCTCCCTCTTAGTGCCAGGGATGTTGCCGCTGAAACAGGTACAGATCACACACTTTCACGTGTCCGTTCCTGGGTTTTGTCTGGTTGGCCTGAGCACTGCCCTAGTCCTGAGTTTCAGAGTTTCTGGTCCAAAAGGAACGAGCTGTCCCCTTCTCAGGGTTGTCTGCTTTGGGGAAACAGAGTTGTCATTCCCACCTTAATGAGGACTAGGGTCTTAGAATCCCTCCACGAGGGTCATCCTGGCATTGTTCGTATGAAGGCTCTTGCGCGCAGCTACTTGTGGTGGCCTGGTTTAGATAAAGATATTGAGGCTAAGGTGCATGCATGCCACCTGTGCCAATGATCTCGCCCAGAGATGCCCCAAGCTCCCGTGCATAGATGGGAGGAAACACAGTCCCCATGGTCTAGGGTGCACATTGACTACGCTGGGCCCTTTCAGGGCTAGTTCTTCTTGGTCCTTGTTGACAGCCATTTAAAATGGCTTGAGGTTATACCTGTCTCATCCACCACCACTGCAAAGACTATTCAGGTACTGAGGGGGATTTTTGCTGCACACGGGCTTCCAGATGTCATTGTGTCTGACAATGGCCCTCAATTCACTTCCTCCGAATTCCAAGCTTTCTTACAGGCTAACATGATTCGTCATGCCACGTCTGCACCCTTCCACCCGTCCACCAACAGGTATGGCTGAACGTATGGTGCGCATCACAAAGGACGCCTTGAAAAGACTCACCTACGGGGACTGGCATCACAGGTTGGCTGACTTTCTCCTTTCTTATCGCACCACACCGTCCACTTCTACAGGGAGAAGCCCAGCTGAACTTCGTTGGGGGCGTCAACTTACTACTAAACTTGACCGGTTGCATCCGGACAGATTGCCTTCATCTACCTCACATCCTAGGGCACCTAGACAACTACTTGAGGGTGCCCCGGTCTGGACTCGCAATTATGAGCCTGGTCATACATGGGTCCCCGCATCTATTTCCAGGGTCACGGGTCCTCTATCCTACGAGGTAGCCCTGGACAACGGTCGTGTCCTGCACAGGCACATCGACCAACTCCGCCCTAGGCGGCATCTTCCAGCTGAGACTCCTGGGTCTTTTCCAGGGGGGGAGGGGGACCCTTTGGAGCAAAGGGAAGGGCACGAGTTGCTGCCCATCTCCACTGATGGAGCCACTGACGGCCCATTTCAAGCTTCCGCAAGTGCTCCAAAAAGGAATTCATGGAGCTTACCCACACAACAGGCACTCACGCCTACTCCAGCCAGGGAGTCACCCCGGGGGCATACTCACTTTCCACACACATCACACAACACTCCAGTCATGGAGGATACCCGGGAGCATCCCAACAAATCATTCCCCGCAAGAGAGCTGGCACACAATCCCCAGAGTTGGCCTGACCTTACCCCTAATCCTACAGGGGGTCAAACTTACAGGGAGGTGGTCGAGGAACCAAGTCCCGACCGCAACACCTCTAGCCCAAATCAGGGAGTAACCGAGTTTTGGGAAGGTACAGAGACCCACACGAGCCCGGACACAGAACAGGGCTTAGGGATTGGACAGCCTCCTGACAGGTCTTGGACGGACCTAGGAGGTTCTATAGAGACGCCCAGCAGTGGCTATCACTTCAAGGGGCCCGAGGGCCTACAGCTAGGCAGGTCAACCAGGTCACGAAGTGACAGAAGCCCTGGCCTGACGAGCCCGGTGGGCGAGCAAGCAGGCCAGGCATCGGGGCAAAGTCCTTGGAAGGCACCAAGGCATGATAAGGGGAACAGGCTCTTGTCACCCCTCAGTCAGGGAACACCTGTCAGAAACCCAGAGCTGAGAAGGTCACAGAGAGCAAGGAAGTCTCCTAAATACTTAGAGGATTACATAACATTGCTGGCTAAACAAAAGCCAGGTAACGATAGGAGCACTGAGAATCAGAACACTGCATAAATTAAATGATTATATGTTGGTAGTAGTTTTAGCCCGGGGGAAAGGGGTGTTATGTCCCGAGCCTTGCAAACGGCTCGGCGCGTTTGCAGGCAGTCCCGGGCAGGTGCAAAGCTGCCCAGGACCAGACAGGCTGTCGCCAGCACCGTGCGCATGCGCGGGTGCTGGCGCGGGAAAAGTATCGCATTGACCCGGGAAATGCCTATATAAGAAGCTGGGAGGTTTTGGGAGCTGCTGAAGCCATCTACTTGTGAGCTGAACACAGAATAAAAAAAACTGAGAACTACAACTGCTTCTCGTGTCTGCTTTTCGCCAAGGACTCAACACATTTCATTCCCCAAAAACAGTCTGAACCCACTTGGTAATCATCTTCATTGACTTTGACCTTTTAATACTGAGAATATCATAAGCCAACCAATGTCCTCTCCAAGTGACCAATCAAAGACTGGAATCCAACCAGTGCCCTGGGCTCCTCTTTACATTTTTTAATTTCATGATGTATGCCTTTGTGTGGGGATCTCAGAAAACTGGAGTTGTGCTGAAGAGGGACTGCGAATTTAGGTATATCACTTTCTGATGGTCAATTACATTTGTCACTATATTTAAAAAGCAGTCATGATTTGGTTGTATTTGTTTTTGATAACCTCTGGTTGAAACAATTCAGAATGGGTGAAATCCTTTTATCTCAAGTGGCTGATGAGTCTAAACTGCAATGCTAAGCTAGTCTTTGATTGATGGAATGGTCTAGCCCAGCCCAGTCTGGACCTCAAGAATGAAGTCTTAAAAAAGGGCTAAGAAGCCCATGGACCTTTACCAGATCCAAGACTGACTGCATTCAGCCAGGGTAAATAAACTTGGCTTTCGAGGTGAAGGATCAAGATATATATTTTTAATTACTGGACTATGTGCACATTATAAAACCATTACAGAACCAAAGCATATAACATTCCAAATTAGAAAAAGGCAGTTGATACAAAGGGGTAATAAAATAAATAATACATTAACTAGCTTCATTGTTCTATGTTCATAGACACTAATAGAGCCATATACATCAGAGGCTATAAAATGCATACATTAGAAAAGAGAATGTTGTGGTTAAAGAGGCCGTGTCTTGTTTCTTCCTGGATCGTGAAGGTCAATTAACACGAAGGCATGAGGCTATGCTTGCCGTTTAAATTCTTGCTAACTGTGAAAGAGAAATGTAAACCTCAGAGATCAGGAAGGCAGGGGAAAAACCCAAACACTTCATTTCACATGAAGACGTTTAATGTGCAGCCAACTGTACAACTATCATTGAATAGAGAAAAAAAGAACCTGCAAGTGTAATTTTTTTGCCCCTAAAATGAAGATATTAGAAAAGGGACATGGTTCCTACATTTTTTTGATAGGTGGTAAGAGAGTTTTAAGAGATCCACTACATACAGTATATTGAGTATATGTGCTGTCTTGCTAAAAAAAAATAATACTTTCTCATTTATGGATTCTTTAATGTCCAAGCATTGGTCAAAGATATATCTCATATAACAAAAAACCTTCCCTTTTTTCAGCCTAGGGCCGTGGTGGGGAACCTATGGCACATGTGCCACAGGTGGCATGAAGAGCCCTCTTTGCCTTCAGCTGGTTTTTATAAAACCTTTTGCTTTAGTCTCCACCGCTGTGTGCAAAAAAAAAAAGTTTCAATCAATCAGTTTCAACTTCTCACAAGGAAAAAAAAGTTCTTGCAAAGTTGGAATTGATTGATTGAGCTTTTTAGTCCCACCCAGTCTGCTGTTACCATCGTGGCCACGCCCACCCAATGGGCCATGCCCATCCGGCACCTGACGATACATAAGTGGGTTTTGGATTGCAGTTTGGGCACTCGGTCTCTAAAAGTTTCGCCATCACTGGCCTAGGGATAATTACCTAAGCTTGGATCTAGCACTCCATTCATATCTCCTATGATTATTATTTCCTCCTTTGCAAATGCTTTAAACATCTGGAAGAACCTTTTATAGAACTGTTCCTTAGTTGTGCTTTGGCAAGGATGGATGCCAGTGTTAAAATCTTGCCCTCTTTTCTTAATTTCAGAATTACAATTCTTCTTTTTTGTCTTTTGATTGTTGTAGTATTTCTCAAGAAGTTGATTTAGAAAAGATTGCTATTCCATTTTATCTGATACTATACATTCTGAGGGTGAAGGTTCATTCTCCAGGCTTGTGGGTTGGTTTCTGAATGTTTCATTACCAGGCTAGGTAAGAGCTTAGGGGATGTCAGTGTCCGTGTTCTTCTGCTAATAAAGGCTTTGTGTGGTGAGTAGGTCTTGTGATGGCAGATCACATCAGGTGAGGGTCACATGAGGTGAGGTCTTGTGATGGGTCTTGTGATGAGTCAGGTGGGGGTTACATCAAATCGGTCTTGTGATGGGAAGGTCATGTCAGGTTAGGGTCACTGGGAGCTGAAGTGCTGGCTGGGGGGGCTCGTGTAGGTTGGTTGAGGGTTGGTGCCATCACTGGCTGATTGTGCGGTTGATTTGAATTCTGAGGGATTCGTAGGCTGGTTGTAGGTCGATGTGTCTGTTGTTGGAGTTGCTTATGGAGTGCCAGGCTTCGATGAACTCACAAGTGTGGCGGGTGATAGCATGGCCAATGATTGTAGTATTGCTCCAATCAAATTGAAGCTGTTTGATGTCAGAGTGGGTAGAGATTAGGATTTGGGATCATAGAGTTTTACTGCCAGCTGGTGTTCATATATTCTGGTTTTTAATTGACGTGAAATTTGTCCCAGGTAGAATTGGTTGCAATTGTTACAGTTAATTTTATATAAAATATTTTTTTGTATAATTTTTGTATAAATAAAAACGGCTGCTGCTTTCTTCCTATGTTTTGTTCTAGAAGCTCCATGCTATAAATACTATTTTAGCATCAACAGAAAAGATGTATTACAATGCACCTAAGTTCCCATGAAGCTTTATTGAAATATTCAAGTAAATCAAAAAGAATTTAGGATCTTGATAGCTGCCATTAATGATCAACCTTTGCAACATAATGTAAAAGTCAAGATCTGCTGTACCCAAGTAGCCATTTTGTGTACAGAGGGTATATGAGAAATTCAACTCATCTCCATCAATGGCAATTTATTTTCTAACAATCCTCAGTTTGACATTAATTTCCCCCCCTCTTTATCAAATTGCAACTGTGCTAAACTAATTAGTTTCCAATCGTCCTAGATGTTCCACTCACCCGCGCTCTGGTTTCATTTAGTTTATTGTGAATTTGTATGCATGAAACGTAATTAAAGTGTTTTGTTAATGTGGGTGACCCTAAATGGACAAATTCAAATTGGAAGGGGAGAGACATGGTGAGAAAAAAACAACTCTATAAATTTAGGAAATGGGCTAATAAACTAGAAATATATCATTTTTGTCTACACCTGGCATAACAATGGGGAATAATACTTAACTGCTATTATTTCTTGCGGAGTTTGAGATGGGGAAAAAACCCTAAGTAGCTTAAAAAAATCAAGTAATAAACAACTACATGCAGAACCTTTTCAAGAAGTGTTATCAGCATGCAACATAGGAAATAAAAGAAGCATCATTTTGCTGCATGACATTGATAGGTTTATGTGTTTTCATAATGGCTAGAAAAAATGTAAAAGTCAATTTTAACCCAGGGTTATAATCTTCTTAGTTTTGTACCTACTGCTAACTGTTCTAAACTTTGTTGCAACTAAAATAAATTATACAACAACCATCTCAGTAGGAGAAGATCCCTTCTGCCCTAAAATAACAATCACTTATCATTAGAATGATCTTAGATGGTTGTGCTATCTTCTCCAGATTTTACCACCAATCAAGAAAGAAGCACAAATTTTCCACAATGTCTATAAATCTATACATGGCATTAATCTATTAGGCATTTAGTCCTAAAATGAAGAAAACTCAGAACTAATTTATAATCTGGGATTGCAAATTACAAAGAATATTGGAAGACCTGCATTGAATTCCCTTTCTCCATTACTAATTCTATATCCAAATATGCACTGCCTATCCTATCAATAATATGCAGAGAGGAAAGGAAACTGCCCTATTTGATTCTATTAGGAAAAAAAAACCCACATATTTTTGCAGATTTTCTCAACTTTGCTACTGGTGAAAGAATGTGAATGATCATTGCAATGACATCTAATACATAATACAAGAAATCAGATTTAAACATGATGAAGAGAATTCAGGAAAGGGCCACATTTCATTAAGAGCACTATTATATGGACTATGGTATTGTCCCATTCTGGAACCAAGTCAAGGATCACAGAGGGAACACAAGTAGCTCAAGGCAGAAGTCTTGCAATAAAGACAGCTGAAGATAAAAGAAAGATCAGAGGCCTTTGGAGAAGACAACTGCAGGAAATAGGAAGCTATTAGCTCATAGCAGAAGAACATGCATATGAAGAACAGTTGCAGAAATTGCGTATGGCCAGTATAGAGAAAAGAAGGACTAAGGTGACATGATAGCAGTATTCTAGTATTTGAGGGGCTGCCACAAAGATGAGGGGATCAACTTATTTCCCAAAGCACCAGTTCTCCAATTTAGAACATAGATGGTTTATCTTTTTGTGACTGTAGGACTGTATTGAATATTGATTCAGTAGGGAGGAGGCAAAAAAGTGCTGTGGGTAGGGTAAATAATGGGATATTCTATCTTTCCCATAACTTTTAGAGCACTTTATTTAAAATTGTGAATTGTATTTTAAGGTAAACATTGTATTTCCTGCCTCAAAATGATGGAGGATCTAACTGGACTACTAAAAATGTCTCATCACCTAACTTTTCAGGTTTTAGACCCGAACGTTAAGGAGCTGGCAGTTCTATGCAACAAGGAATGTGGTAAATATGCACTGTTTTGAAATCCTGAAAAAATTTGGGCAGGATTGCTGGAGATGAAAATCCTATTATGGAAACATCTTCAGAAAATATCTACCTAATGAAGTTCAGATATTTAAATTTCAATGTTCCATGCTGTGTGAATAGAAATGAAACGAAAATGTCCTATGCCTCTAACATCTCATTCCAAGTGTCTATGGAGATTCTCAGTCATCCAGGTCATGGTTGTCCCAAAGGTGCTTTTCCAAAAGGCAACTGGATTTTCTTTGTTTTTCCTTGAAGATGTTTCAGTTCTCATCTAAGAAGCTAGTTCGGTTCAGAACTTGGACAAGAAGTTTCTTGGATGAGAATCAAAATGTCTTCAAGGAAAAACAAAGAAAGTTCAGTTGTCTTTTGAAAAAATACTTTGGGATTCTCATTCCAAGGAAATAAAATTTTGGATAATTCTGTGCACTCCTGGAATTTTCACCATCTGGAGAATAGAGGCTCTAATGCTAACACTATACTAGAATGGTTAATTTTGCTTCTATTTTGTTAAAAATTCCCAACAATACAATCA